>NC_132878.1:87484104-87847854 GCF_030463535.1 Salminus brasiliensis
GTCAGGTAATTGCACCCAATTTGCACTCAGGTGAAAAAAGGTATTGTCTGCTTGGCCTATAAGTACCGGCTATTTGTTTCCATTATGGTCCTTAACATCAGTCTGTCCCTGAAGTGCAGAGCACGGCCAAAACATGGAGCATGTGGCACAACAGGGAAGTCATTTAAAGGATAAGTCTGTAGTTCAGTGCTAGCAAAATCTTCCCATTACGTCTGCAGTGTGTTTATCTGTTATCTTGCAATTTAAAGATGAAAGAAAAGTAAATGTCGACAAGGCTGCTGAACCACATCATGAAACTGAAATTAACACCTTATTGTGGCCTATACCGATGTAATAAACTGGTCCTTTAATTAATTTTAAATTCTAAGGGTTTTACCTTACTTTTTATTGTCTTTTTAATTATTTAGTAAACCTCTCTGTAGGTCATTCACAGCGGTAGGTGATTTACAAATAGAAATTGCTAAAAGTAAAACCAGAATCAACTAAGTTTACAGTGTCATTTAAGTCCAGATTTGTTGTATTTATATGTACACATTCTTCTCTGGCTGTAAAAAAAAAAAAAAAAAAAAAAAAAAAAATCATACTCCTGTAGCTACTTAAGGCTCCACAGGAACAGGAACCCAGCGAATAAGAGGCTATCCCCAGGGCAGTGATTATTGACCGTTTATGTTGCAGTGCATATTACCATTCAGGAAGGGTATCTTTATTATTTCATTCATTTATTGCAATAAAATAATATGTATATTGTATGGACGTTTATACGTAAAGCCTGCAAGTTAAATTTAAGGATGACCGAGTGATTTCTCAGATTTTGGGGTTTCCACATAACCCATTAGCTTACCCAGGCCACAGTTTAAGCCTGTTTAAGAACACTGACCAACTGAAAATGTAGGTTTCACCTACTAATAGCGTGTTTCAGTTCATTGGTCAAAACACAGCTGAATATAAGGAAGATGTTACTGACATACAGTGGTCAGTAGATCACACTTCATGGCTATAAGCCATTACTGGACTTAATACTAAAAACCAGGTCAGTGCTCTTCTCGTTCTAATCAGCAGGTTTACCAACAGGTTTGTTGTTCATGTCCAGGATGGGTACCAGTGTTTACATGCTGTGCTATAGATTGAGTGAGTTTCAGAAAACAGTTTTGTTTGTTTTAATTTAAGACAACATGCCTCTGATTTTTGTAATAAAAGTGTTTTGTCTTAGTATTTATTACACCCAGGCTACTTTTATTTTTATTTATTTATTTATTTGGCATTAGTTTTTGTCCATATTTCAGGCAGGTGGGCACTGCAGTAGAAATGCTATCCCACCACATATGTATAACCCCCCCCCCCCAAAAAAAAAACAAAAACAAGCAAATATATATATATATATATATATATATATATATATATATATATATATATATATTTAAATAATATTTTTAAAGATTTAAATATTTTTAAATTGTTAAAATATGTTATTTGTTATCACTTGAAGGGATAATAACATACCAAAGATACTAGATAATTTAGAGATAGAAGGTAATTTAGAAGATAATTTAATTGATTTTCTTTATTGTGGTATCGAAATTTGAAAAATCAAGAAACATTAGATATTTGTGGCATTTGTACTGACTACCCAAATTCTGGACATCCCTAGTATTCACATAGATTGTACTTTAACAATGTTTAGGTAGGTGGTACATGTCAAAGACCAAGAATATGCCTTCATTGAAACAGTATTCCCTAAATTGCAGTGGCCTCTTCCAGCAGGATGACCACCTGCTTGTTCAGGAAAAGTTGCTAAAGAGGTTAAATTAGCCATTTAATTGTCAAATAGTTTGAGCATCGGGGAGATGTGCTGGACAAACAAGTCCGATTCACACTTAAAGCATCTACTGCCAACATTCACAATATCAGTCTGGTGGTTTTCTGAGGTCCACTTCTGAAGCTTTGCACCGTAGACCGGGGTTAGCATGGGCTCTCTGAATAGTCTGTGACTATGCAGCCTTTTATACAGAAGAGTGTAATGCCTTGAGTTGTGACCACGTTCCTCCCAGAACCCTCATTAAAACCTCCTGTGACTTGTGCCACAGTGGCCCTTCTCTTGTTCCGTCCCAGATGGGATAGCCTTTGTTGCCCTTGTGCATTCATGAGCCTTTGGCACCACACACTTCATCTAGCAGTGATTGTGTCAAAACTCTCATACCAGTCAGCACACACTGCCATGTCTTTGTGCCTGCTGTACTAGGAACGGTCCATTACCCACATAATACAGGGTCATCAGTGGGTTCTTTGGTCCAGAAACCACAGGACCACTGAGCAGTGATAAATGAGGAGGAAGGGGATCTTCACACTAGCTGAGTTTAAATTTGTTGGTTGAATGAGTCTTTGTGTATACAAGTGATACGCCCAAGATGTCCTCAATGTGTCTGTAATGTTGTAAAATGGTTTGTACATGTTCTTTGACAGTATGGAGGAAGGATCAGCTGAGAAGTGTAAAGAGGCCATTGAGAAAGCTCTGCACTACGACCAGCACAACCCTGAAGCACTCCAGCTAATGGCCAGCTACCTGTTCAGCATCGAGAATGTCACGGTACATCTCCAACATCTCCACCTCTCAAAATTCAGGAAATTCGTTGCCATATAACTTTCACTGAGTGTTTATCTGTACAGTTCACTCGCTAGTAATATTAGAAGTGAATGAAATTTGAGCCAGCCGTTAACGATCCACTGATATTGCTGATGTTCCATTAGTTCTTCTCATCTGCACGCTTTCTATGGTATGGTGTGGGATGGCATTGCGGTAGTTGAGCCTCATTAATTTAAGGGGGCAGTTTTAATTACAGAGTCTTAATCAGCAAAGGGCCCCATAGCAGCTCTTAGAAACGAGTTGTGTAACTCTGAAAGAGTGAGAGACTGCAAGAGGGAGAGTGTTAGCTGGGTCATGTCTGAGAATATATTAGCCAATTTAATTGAGAGCGCTTGTCTAAGATATTACATCACATAACCAATTCACTTTAGCCTGAGGTAAAGCCTTTGCTGTGCAGGGCCTGTCTCAGCCACTAGGTGGCAAAGTGGTGTAAGGCAAACACGCAGCTTTGACTGCTCAAGAGCGATCCAGCTCTTTGCTCTTTGCAGGTGGAGTGGGGACAGTGAAATGTCCCTGGTTAACAAGATGATCACTTTTGTTTGTTTCATACTTGTACCTACGGGCACCTGCCAGAACCCTTAGAGGTGTAGTTACTAAGGCAATTTAGGCTCAATATTGAAACGTCATTATTTGGTAGTCTGCATTTGTTTTATTTATATGCAAAACGGCTGTTGATCAAGTTATTACATTTTCAGCGTCAGGAAGAAAAAGCAGAAAGCGATATTGAACAGCCTCAGTGGACACTTGGATGATCCACTGTAGATGTCTTGTAGATGCTCACCTGACATTCAGCGTTCAACTAGAGCTAGGCAATGTGACAATATTTCATCGTCTTGTGATAAATGTTCTTATCGTGATACACAATATGCTTTTTTTTTTTTTTTTTAAGCATATCGAGAATATGATCAGTGCTAAAATAACACTGATCAGCTGCATGTTTCATTACAAACAGTGTAATTAGTCTGGTTTAACTGGATAAAGTGCCGCACACGTCAATAAAAATCACTGTACTAAATATGGGAGAAAGTTTGGATGGTAGTTTTTAAAAATCCATTACTACTGATGCATTTTGTCTGCGATCACGTCTGTCCTGATGAATATCGTGGATCGTGAAAATATCTTTCAATATCGTCATACAATATTTTTACCATATCGCCCAGCCCTACGTTCAACTGAAAATCTGTTTATTCATTTTTGAACTCCACTTTAGGAAACACTTGTTTTTTTTTTCTTCTCACTATTCAAGTAATCATAGACACATTAAATGACCTTGAGGTCTGTATAGCCTGAGAACACTAGCAGCTTCCGCTGTTTAACTGATTTGCGAATAGTGCTCGGCGATCTGGTAAAAATACTAGATCACAATATTTAAAGACTTTTCACAATACATGTAATCACAGACTAACTTTATCAGTAGCAACAGATTCTTAAAAACTACTGTTCTGATCCTCTCCCGTACTGAACACAGTGATGTTTATTTACCATCCGCTGCTCTTAATCTGATTAAACCAGTCTAATTACACTAAAACCTGCAGCTGATCAGTGTTTATTAAGCACCAACAATGTTCTCAATATGCTTAGAGAAGCATATTGTGTATCATGATACCAAAATTGATCACGATACAATAACATTGTCATATTGCCCAGCTCTATTTGCATTTTTTTTTTTTTAATAATACCCACAATGTTGTTCAGTTCTGGAGTGAGAATGGAGTAGGATTTTCTCCTCCCTCTCAAAGATGTAAGCTTTTAAGTGCTGTTGATGTGATGACAGTGGTTTTGGTGGTCTACCAGGACGTCTAAAAGCACCTAGCAGAACCAGTTTTAAGTACAAGTTTTGGTTTGTAATAGATGCTTTTCTGACATTCAACTAATGTTTAACTGAATCTGTATTAAATGCAGCTGAACTTAAAGTTGAATGTAAATGAGTCTCCTGAATGTAACCATGGACCTGAACCTTAAATCTGACCCAAAACCTAAGCCTAAAAGGGTAAAGTTAAGGTTGGGTTTAAGGTTAGGGTTACTGTTAGGATTTAGGGTTGATTCTAGAGGAAGGTGAAGGTAAGGCTTAAGGTTAGGTGTAGGGTTACATTCAATAGGCCGTCATCAGTTCAGTAGCATTTAATACACATTCAGCTGAACGTCCGTTGGATTTCAAGTGAGCAGCTACGAGGCTTTTTTCAGTATCTAATGAGATCATGCTTTATCTTTATCACAGCTCATATGTTCTCTGTAGCTGTGAATCTTTTTTCCCTTTTTTTCTTCTTCTCACTTTTTTTGTTTCTTACCATATAAGTCATCCTAGACATGATGATGATGTTGAGGTCTGGACTCTGGGGTGGTCAGCTTGAGAACACCAGCGGCTTCAGCTGTTTATGATTTGCAAATGTTTTTTTTTTTTTTTTCACCATGTAGTTCAGATCTGGAGTAAGCTTTAAATGCTCTTGATCTGATGAGGTGTGGTTTTGGGGGTCTATAAGGACTGTGTTTAGAAGACCCATTTTCTCTGATTTTATTGATTTTATTATGGTTTATAAATTTCCATAACATTTTAAATTGTTTTGTTTTTTGTTTTTTTTACTTTTTTTAAAATGTTTTTAAACTTTTCTTTAGATGTTCACATTCCTTATTCAAATGGATTATCATATATATATATATATATATATCTTCCAGAAAGAAATCATGCCACTTCCAAACATTTATACATACATCATCTACTTCCAGACGTAAACATGGTGTGGATTAAAAGTTTCAAAACAGGAGGGCAACAATGCTTTATTATGGTCATAATTGATCCTTGAAAGGGTAAATATCTTTACCCTGTTAAAATATCTTTCTTCTGTCTTCCGACTCTTTAGTTGACTCTCAGTGAAAGAAAGCAGCAGACAGGCCGTCTAATGCTGGTTGCACCTACTTGTAGAGAAAGCCAAAACATGGCCAAGAAGGTACAGGACTTGTTCATTGCAGCTCTTTTGTTTTCCAGGACGGCCGTGACTACCTGATAAAGAGTGTGTCGTCATGGTTACCAAGTCTGCAGAAGGAAGAAGAGTCCCCAGCTAGTGCGGAGCAGGATGAAGAAGAGGAGCCGCCACAGGTGGGTGTAAAACTGGAGTATAACTACACTTACCTAAAAATCGAGGACAGACTAGGTGTATGTATTTCGTTGCTGGTACACAAAACCATGAAAATCCTAAAATGCAGAACCAAGAAAAAAACATTCTAAACTTTAAATTAAAAGGCTCAGTTTCAGGCTTTTTGGTGCTACCCATGTTTCATAGCGATATCAAAAGCGCACAGGGCTGTTAAAAAATCTCACACTACAGTAAATACTAGTGAATAAATATTTTACGTTCCTAACACGGTTATTTTAAGTGCAGTTGTGATTCAATAGGACTTTATAAATAAATAGACACTGATAATCAGTCATTATTTTTCTGACCACATGCAAAGTTTATCCTGTTATAGTGTTGTTGTAGTTTCTCAAAGCAACACTCGATTGTTTTTGAAATTACACTTCAGCAATAGGTGCGAAAATGTCACATTATATAAACATCAGTATTGTTCAAATGAAGATTGAATTTGTATATCGCTCCTGTCCAATTAAAACCATGTATCTCCTTTGTCCGTTCTTAATTTTTCTCTTTGGTTGAACCCTGTAGCTGCTCTGTACACTGTGTAAATGACTCCAGACGGATAGACCAATAGAAATGCTCTAAATGAACTTACATTAACACATTTACATTAATTACATGTTCATTACATTAACATCCATTGAAAGTTCCGAACATTTGTACCTTCTCTTGTAAAGTCGCCATTTTGGAGATGCATGTTTTTTATTGGACAGAGGTTTTCATGGGGTGTCCTAATTATTTGATTGATTTATTTATTTTAAAACTATATTTGACTACCGGTTATACAATGCTTATGAGAATGAACCTAGTCCTTGCGTTGTGTAAGACCAGGTGTGTGTGTGTCTAATGGCTGTCGAGAGATTCCATGGCATGTTCTTGTTTGGTTTATGAAGCAGGAAAATTTGATGGTGGGCCTTCCCTGACCCCGTTATACACCCCCCTCTTAAGTTACGGTGGCCAAACAAAAAAGCGGGGCTGCTGGAAGCTCCCTTGAACTTTGAAATGAGTTCTCGGATGGAGAGAAGGAGCGGAAGTGGTAGAGACTAATCCTTTCATTTCGAGCCCTGTGGCACACCGCCGCGAGGCAGGCCCCTCAACCACACGCACACAAACACACCCCCTGACCCTGTCCTCTCACGCAGACAGGCTCCCCCTTATGAAACTAGAAAACTCAACGTTTTCCTCAAGGCTACTACATTTTGTGTTCCTTCAGTGGAGGCACTTGGCTTTCAGCACCCAAATTAGTTTCTCGTCTCATCTGTAAAGTAGGGCCGCCATGAAATAAACCGCTGCTCACCTGAAATTGCTTGAGGAGGAAATTAATAAAAGTGCTTGTTTATTTCTGTATTGATTTTTGTTAGGGCGGTGGAAGCTTTTCTGCTGCAAGCGCAAGGCTATGGCGTGTTGTAGCAGGGTTACCCCTGGGGCTGTACCCGAGAATTTTGTCAGCTAAATCGGATTTGGGCGTTTAGTTTGAAGATTCTTGACTCTTCTGTGTTTTCCTCCATATGTGAACAAATTTTTCAGTGTTTAGAGGAAAAAAGGAAGATTGCAGACTATTTTAATTACTGACATATAATGTCGGGCTGCTGTATGAATGTGAGGTAAAGGCAAAGGTGCATGTATTTGTCACTGTGTACAGTGAAATCCTCCGCATTTGACCCATCTGTGGTAGTACACACACACACACACACACCCCCTAGTGAACTAGGGCCAGTAAGCACACACACACGGTGCGGTGGGCAGCCTACTCCAGCACCCGGGAGCAGAAAAGGGGTGGGGGGAAGGGGTTCTTGCTATTTTATTAGTTTATTTATTTCAGTCACTTCTTCAACGGGATCAGCCTACTTCTTTATTTATCTTTAAACAAATAAAACTCCTTAAAAAAAACTAAAGTAACAAAAGAAATGGGCCAAGATTTGAATATTGTTTCAGTGAAAAGAAAAATAGTAGGCCTGACATTTGTGGCATTGCTTGTTTTGATATAATCATTTCTCTTCTTCTATGGATTTATTAGGTGACTACATTTGTATTTAAATATAAATAAATCTAAGATGTAAATGATTAAGTGATCAGTGTAAACACTTGCACATTTTCCTGCACAACAAACAGCTAATAGAGAAGATTGGCCTGGGCTGTATGCAGATGCGTGGGCATACTTTCCTATGTTATGACAGGCCCAGCAGAGATATACACATACATATATTTTCCTTTAGCCTGTAAATAGACTTACTGCCTGCATTAAATCTGCCCAGATAATTGGAGAACGGCTGCATATTGCAACATGCCATGTTCAGTGTTGTTGAATGCTAAGCGTATTCTTGAGTTTAAGTTTGTCCTGAATTTAAGATTCTTCTTCAAAAGGGCTTCCATACCTTAGATCTTTTCTAAAACATCATGATTACTAGCCTAACTTACCACAGCCTCCGCCTCCACGTCAGCTTGCCTCAACAGTAAACCAACACTGTACGTTGAGCAATCTACTCACCTGCAGGGAGCAAGGCCAATTATGCCCTCTCTGGTTCCGGCTGCTGATTGCAGGCAGCATGACCCGGGATTTAGACCAGTGATCCTCAGGTCGTAAATTGCAGTGCCTTAGTCAGGTGGACCAGTCTGAGTCCCAGAGAAGCAGTGTGTAATGTAATGAAACCCTTGCCAACTGTTAAGCCTATGGTTGGATCTGTTATGCTTTGTAGTTGTTTGACACAAGAAACTCAACTCACACTCTCATATGAGCATCGTTTGGTTCCTTATCATATTGGCAGGTATTGGGAAATCCCTGTTTAAGAATCTGATATTTATAAGTGCAAAAATATTGAAAATGGGATGAAATCTTGACCTCGACATGCGAACTGAAACTGTGCGTCACTACAACCCTAGTGACAAGTCAAAAAACTTGAAGATCAAAGTTGTTGCTGCGACGTGAAGAGGCATTCTTGTGAACTCGCAATTACAGTAATTCTTAAAAAAAAACAAAATCCATGAAGGCAACTTAAAAAGCAAGAAGTGAAAACATCTGAAAGGCAGAAGCTAATTGGAATCAACCTGGTTTGGTGCTGTCATTATCAAAAACCTGCTGATGAGGTAACTCTCACAACTCTCACCCCACACATACACACACCATCAAACATTCACAGCAAGATGAGAGGCCAGAGCGGTTAATGGAAAGACATGGTTGAAGAAGGGATGACACCAGAGACTGCACAGAAGAGTGTAGTCAGCAGAGATGCAGACAAGGCTGTGATGAGGCGCTAATGTGCCAAAAGAGGTTCAGCGAGTGCTCGTTGAAGGGTTGAGCATAAAAGGGCATATTTCCGACGAATCGTGGAGAATGCCGGGGAGAGGATAAGGAATCATTTATGACTTGGAATTTTGTTGAGTTAATGGACGGTTCGTGTTTGCTGTGTGTCCATCGCTGTACAAAAGGATGCCTTTGAAAAGCCCAGTGACTGTTAAATATCCCCAGACTTCTTCTGAAATCCTTAAGAGATGGCCTTCATTTGAAGAAAAGACAAGGCTGTGCTGGAGCGATGTGGAGGGGGACAGTCTGGGGAAAATGCAGTTTTAGTAGTATGAAAGGGTTTAGCAAGTTTTCCTCTGATGTATTTCTTCCTTTGGCAGCTCTTTATGGTTATTTTATGATTTCCTTTGTTTTTTAATGACTGTTTCAGATCTACTCAAAGGAGAGGCACTTTTAGGTCTTTGACAAATTGACAATTTAGGAGGTGGATTTATCTCTGCACTTGTAGTTTGACACTCCATTGCTTAATTTCTTTGAAATTAAAGCTTGGTTGTCAAGAGCGGTACACTGACATTTTGGCAGGTTTTTTTTCCTTGTTGGCTTACAACTGTACAGTATAACATTTCCCAACTTATGAATTTTACATTCTTTCATAACTGATATATTGTACTGGGGTTGGTATCTTGAGCCAAGCTGTTTAATTAAAATGTTCTTTCACAGAAGAAAGAAATAGAAGTTTTCATTGCAAAAGGCCGACAGACACAACCATAATAGCACATTAGATAAGCAATATGCATTTGCCTTGCAATATCAGAGAAGCAAATGCAAAGATAATGAGATTATTATCTAGACCTAAGTTGAACTAGGCGTAAAAAAGGCACTTTGTAGTCTCCTAGCTTGCTCTCTTGTCTATATCAGTTTCTTCACCAATAAAATGTCAAGGTAAAAATGGTAGAGTCCATAAGTACAGTGCTGTGGAAGTAACTCCAACCACTTTTTTCAACACAACATTTATTTACGACAAAGATCTATTCAAAACTCAAAAATCACCCATGTGAAAAAGTAATTGTCCCCCTAAATGGTTGTCAACCTTGGCAGCAACAACTGCATTCAAACGTTTACGAGAACTTGCCATGAATTGACATCACTGTGGAGGGAATTTGGCCCACACTTCTTTGTAGAATTGTAATAATTCAGCTATGAGCTTTCTAGCACTGTCGTGTTGCTGCATGACCCAGCTGCGCTTGAGCTTTAGGTCACTAACTGACTGGTGGACATTCTCCTTCAGGATTTTCTGATTGAGAGCAGAATTCCTGAATCCATCCATATTGAAATTGGCCAGGTCCTGCAGAAGCAAAGTAGCCCCATCTGTTAACCCCATCACAATACCACCACCATGTTTGACTGTTGGTATCATGTTCGTATGGTGGAATGCTATGCTAATTTTACCGCAGATGTAACTCTGCTCATGTCTTCCAAAAAGTTCTAACTTCGAGTTGTCAGTCTTCAGAACATTAGCTCAGTCTTGGGGGTCATCAAGATGATTTAATTTTTTTTTTGGCTAATGTGAGACAAGCGTTTGAGTTCTTTTTGATCAGCAGTGGTTTGTGCCTTTCCCAAAGAGGCCCGTTTTGCTCAGTGTATTTTGTCTGTTATTGCAGAATTGTGTACATTGACCTTTACTGAGGCAAGTAAGGCCTGCAGGTCTTCAGATATTCTACTGGATTCTTTTATGACCTCCTGGCCAGCCGTCCACTACCGGGAAGGTTCAAGTTTTCTCTGTTTGTGGATGATATCACTGTGATTCCTTGGAGTCCCTTAGCCTTATACCTGTAGATTTTTATGATGTCACATTTGTTTTAGCTTATTAGTTGACTGATCTGAAACTTTTAAATGTGACACAAATGCAAAAATGGATGAAATAGTGAATGGGCAAATACCTTTTCCCTGTAAAAGTAGGGATGCTGACTCCTGTTGCTGAAGAGGTACCCCTGCAGCTCCAATCCTAATCCAACAGCCCTGATCCAGGTAACACAGATCTTCAGGGGTATCTGAATATTAGAAGCAGGAATGATCTAAAGTCTCCTGGGTGAAAGATCTCCAGGGCTAGGATTGGGTACTACTGCTCTAGGGATTTATTGATGTGTCCAGGCAAAGCAGGCTTGTCGCTGTAGGAGGGCCTCAAGGGGCCATGACTGCCCATTTAGATTGCTTGGCCCATCCAAAAACAAAACGGCACTAAAACCTTTTTGTAGAAAAAGACAGATTTTCATCAAATTTACAAAAAGTTAAATAAAGTCTGTTTTATGGGCTAGAATTGGCAGCGGTGCATTAAAAGTCAAGGGCTTCTGACTCCTGACATCAGCCTTCATCGCCGTCACATCTTCAGAACCTGAGTTACCCTACGTTGTATCATAGTCACAGAATCATGGTGTGTTTTTTGGGCTCATCCAGCTTGAAACAACCGTGTGGCAAGAGATTCTGCCTGGACTTTTCACCCCAAACTGACTTCAATACATGGTGACCCAGACAGTGAAAACATCAGACCGCTTTAAACCCTCTGCCATGAGTATGAGGGTTCAAATAGAATCAGAGTGTTCAGATTTCCCCCCTCGTTTCTATCCTCACTATTATTCTTCTAAGTGAGAGTAGGACTCACTTCACACTAGGCATGTTTTTCCTTCAGCTGCCAGCACGTATTTTACATGTGGTCCTAAGGGAAGCACTTGGTCAGAATGCAGCTAAAAGTTCAACACACTGCTTTTCCTTTTCTTTCAAACAGCAAAAAGAATGAAGAAAAATGCCAAGTGATGTATTCAGGGGGAGCAGCACTGTAGCAGTGAGCATTTGCACTTTTTGAATAATTAACAGTGCAGTCAGTATTTTTAATATTAAAAAAAGGCTCAGACATGCATGTTTCCCTGAACAGAAATGAGCACAAAATGGTCAACGACTAAGACTAACAGCTCCTAATTTACCCAAAAACATCACACGTCTGCAAATATAGGCACACAAATCAAAACATATATAAAGTCGGTTCTGCTTAATTCTGATTCTGATCCCAAATGATGTAGTGAAAATTTGTTTCCCAATTTTTTTTTTCCCACATTTTTTTAAATTAATTGTTTCTGTGATATCATAGAGCTCATGCCTTTACATATACCCACCTATTCAGTCTGCTGCACTTCAGCTCTGCCTATTCATGCTGAACCTATAAGGAGTACTTCTGTTTAGACTTCAAATAAATGAGAAATTTGAGTTAAACTGAATTCCTTCCTCTAGTAACATTCAGAGACAGGCTTAATGTTCAGTGTTTGACTGAAGGTGTCTGAAGGACCAGTATTGTTCAGAAAGTACAAGGTAAATGTTACTTAAAGGTGGGGTTCACCCGTAATCACATTGGATCCCTGTTGGATATGATTTTGGGACGTTTTGTAGGTGCAATAGCTTCTGTTGTGCTGTTGCATGTTTCTGTCATGGATCGGTTATTTCTCTTCTTTGTTGTTTATAGTATCTGGTGCAGGGGACTGGCTGAAGTGCTCCAGGTTTTTGATTGGTTAAAAAAAAACAAAAAACAATTGCGTCAGCAGAGCGGTTATACATCGGGCTTTGGTTTGGTACAGCAGTAGCTTGTTGGCTCGTTATCAACACAAGGAACCTGTACTAGGTGGAAGTACTTAAATCAAATGGAATTTATTTGTAATGCTTTTTACAGCTGGTAAAGAATCAGTAATCAGTAAGAACACATGAAATCAACATTTTTAAAGAAGACATGAAAACCTAAGACCTGCAGTGAGCAGGAAAAGGCGACAATGGCAAAGGAAAAACTCCCTCAGAGCTGGAGGAAGAAACCTTGGCAGGAACCAAGACTCTCATAGGGGGGCCCATCCGCCTCTGGTCTGAACTATTTAAAATTATTGATAAGTCCCAGAACCACCACATAAGACTGCTGTACTGCTCGGGTGTGCAACATTATCAAAATATCATTTACATTTACATTTAAGGCATTTAACAGACGCTCTTATCCAGAGCGACTTACAAACGTGCTTTGCTATTTACTTAAGAATTACCTTAGCTAGTTTGAATAGACTAATAATTCAAAGATACGTCTAAGTTTATACACTACTAAACACAAATCAGTATGGAGACCATAGTACTCTGCTATTCGCCCAAGTACTCTCGGAAGAGGTGGGTCTTCAGTCTGCGTTTGAAGACAGCGAGCGCCGTTCGGACACCCAGGGAAAGCTCATTCCACTCTTTTGGTGACAGGACAGAAAAAAGCCTGGACGCTTGTGTATATATAATATTATATTCATAATAATTATGATATAACTTTTTATTATAAGTTATTATAATCATAGTAGTGTGATGGTAAGAGTAAGTAGAGTACTCTTATAAATACATTAATCTGTGCACAGATTTCTTTACAAACCTGTACAGCATCCAATCAAGCAGCATGTAGTTGATGAATCCAAAGCTAATCAAGGCCTCAGATTAATGACAGCATACGGAATGATCGTATCAAAGTTTGCTACCATTCTGAACCCTGATCTTGCTCAGAATTCGATTTAACCCTGTCACAAACAAGCTGAACTACAACAACCAAAAGTTAGAAATGCATATGCAAGAGTGAGACAGGCGTATAGGTCTGATTCTCTCAGACAGGCATGGGCAAACTGACTGACATCACCTCTACTACATAAAATCATTCCTTTGACAAACAAACTTGAGCTGAATCTGAGTCCATGTCTGGAAACCCAATATTTTGGCTTGCCTCTTCTGCCCAGGGTCTGGTAGCAGACCTCTAAAGTACATCACATGAGTATACACCCTGTTATTGTGAACAAAACTGTGAAGAATAAGCTTCAAACTGACTTTATGTGCCTTTTTATTCATTTTCAGAACTCCATTCCACCATATGAGTCACGAATCACGACAGCCAAGCTGCTGATTGAAGCTGAAGAGTTTGAGGTAAGCTGGAACCACAGGTTGACTTCCTAAAGTTTGACAGCGGACTGCTATTTGGCCTTCGCGTTGGTTACGTCTGCCGTCTGTTCTTGGCAATCTATATCCATTTGAAAGCATGAAATCTAAGTTTGTGTAAATGACCGTCAAGCAAACACTGCTGTGATGGTGTTCTGAAGAAGACTTTCTTTTGACGTGTTGCTGTATATTGACATGCTGAGCTCATGGTCACAATGAAGTGTATGGATCTGCCTGGGTGTTATGCATTACAGCGGTTTCATCACATGCTGTAACAGTGGTTCACCCTGAAGCATATGCTCTTGTTGATTCATCTTACTTTACTGTGAGCTCCACGCAGCAGAGTCTGATATAATGACTAGATGTGCAGAACAGAAGGTCACTCTCAGGCAACAAAAGGACAGAAAGGCAGACAAAGATGACTGTATACGTTCATTTCAAAAGGATAAAATCATTGACTTCCTTTTTTAAGGTCCTAGAGCCTCAATGGAACCTGATTAAGCTCTATGTACAGAAAACCTTATTTTTAATATTAGACTAACTAATCTGCAATGTGGTGATAGAACCAGAGTCTGACCAATGTACAGTACGCTGTGGAACTGTGAAAGACCCCCAGAGGTAATGAAATGCACTGTGAAAAATCTTTTTGCAAATTCAGGCAGGTCTAGTTGTCCATACCAACAAAGTCAAGGACATGTGACTTCTGACTCACTTATATCTTTCCTTTCCCAGTGTCCCATCTTCTTTAGAACCGGAGTTCTACTGGATTCCTACTGACAAACGACCCTTATGTTGTTTCATAGTCACAGAACCACGATTACATACATAACCAGTGTTTTCTTTCCTGGTTCCAGAACGCCAGAGGTAACAAAAATGTCAAGAATGTGACCTCTGATTCATATATCGGCCTCCGTCGGTGTCCCATTTTCTTTGGAACTGGAGTTCTCCCAGATTCCTAATGACAAGCAACCCTTATGTTATTCCATAGTCACATAACCAATGTTTTCTTTCCTGGTTCCAGAACGCCAGAGGTAACAAAAATGTCAAGGACGTGACTTCTGACTTCAATAGTGGCCTTTGTCAGTGTCCCATCTTTTTTAGAACCGGAGTTCTCCAGGATTCCTAATGACAAACGACCCTTACGTTGTTCCATAGCCACAGAACCACGATTACATACACAACCAGTGTTTTCTTTCCTGGTTCCAGATCGCCAGAGGTAAGATGTCATTGTCGAGGACGTGACCTCTGATTTATATCAGCCTTTCCCAGTGTTGCATCTTCCTCAGAACCTGAATTCTCCCAAATTCCTAATGACAAGCAACCCTTGGCACAAAACCATGGTTACATACACAACCAGTAATTCCGTTTCCTTATTCCAGACCAGTAGAGAGTTACCAACAATGTCAAGCACATGACTTCTGACTCTTATATCAGCCTTTGTCAGTGTCATATCATCAGAATGTGAATTCTCCCAGATGGCCTTGATACCATGGTACCAAAAAAACGTATCTCGTGGACTGTTAGGTTGAGACTCAAGTCATCTTGCATAGGACAGCGGTACTCCTAGCCTGGGAAGAGGCAGCTTTCACATGGTAGAATCTTAGAGGAATCTGCAAGAGGAACCCCTCAGAGCAGGGCCCAGGATTGTGCAGTGTTCCTGGTGAAATAGCATATCAGAAGATCTGGTGAAAACTGGCCTACAGTCTTGTAAACCTACCTGATGACTTCCACAACTGATACCTCCTGTGACAATTCTCGGATTGATTTGACAAATTGGGGACACAGAACTTTTGGAATGAACCTTAAGGTTAAACCATAGTCACACTACTATCCTCAGGGCCCCATCTAATGCTTGAGGACCTGATGGAGAGAGTGCAACTCCCTGACTCTACTAGCAGTTGTAATTTATCGGCCGACTACTGTTGCATATATAAATGCTATTACCAGGGGCATGTCCCTTGGTGGGCTCTGGAGCTGTTTTAGAGGGCTTAACTGCCTTGTGCCCTTCAGGAAGTATGAGTGAGACGATGTGACACCAAGGTTTAGCCGTTCACCTGGATGCGATGTGCAGCTGCCACAGACACTCCGTACCTTCGCTGGTCCAGCGAGCTCTGTAAATACTCCAGAACTGAGGACAACTGGCTTCTAACAGAGTGTTTAGCCTGAGCAGAACGCCACTGTAAAAATAGTTTCCAGCAGTGTGGGAGCATGGAATGGTTAGTAGCTGTTCATTGAGTTGGTGAGGCTTATGTTCTATGCTAAAAGATTAAGCTTTTACTTAATTGGTGGTCTCAGTCAGAGCTGGGCAATATGATGATATTTTTTTTGTATTGTGAAAATGTTGTTATTGTGATAATTTGCTTTGCTAAGCATATTGACGATGTTGTTGGTACTTAATAAACACTGATCAGCTGCAGGTTTCATTAATAACAGTGTAATTAGACTGGTTTAATTAGATGAAGAGCAGCAGATGTTATATAAATCACTGTGTTCACTCAGGCGAGTGTCAGTTTATAAAAATCTGTCCCTACTGATGTTTTTTAGTCTGTGATTACATGTATCGTGATAAATATTGTGTATCGCAAAAGAAGTCTTTAAATATCGTGATTGATTATAGTATTTTTACCATATCACCCAGCCCTAGTCTCAGTATTGACTGGATGATGTTAAGACATTTTAAATCTGTGGCAATTGACTGCAATGAGAATCTATAAAAAACTATTAGAATTGGATTTTTGGACCAATATAAAAGTATACAATGTTGGAGATTATTTATTTATTTATTATTTATATTTTATAGCTGTTTAATTGATATTGGTGACTGTTTTCACATTGGTCTAGCCCTACACTGAGAGATGTCCACTAAATAAACGACACTGGATTGTCTTTGGCTGAGTTTTACCGTTTACTGTTTTGGTCTGGCCCGAGATCACAGAACGCTGTATCCTTCTGCGCTCACGGCATTGAATGAAAGTACAGCTTTATTGCTCAATATCTCGAAATTAGCATTTTTCATATCTGAGGTTTCAAATGATACTGGATGAGTGAGTGAAGGTGCAGTACCCTGGAGCATCCTATGGGGTTGAGTGCTTTGTTTGACAGTGGACACTTGTGGAACTTGGGAGACCACTTTAGACTGGCTACAGTTATTTAAAGCAGTGCAGGGTTTATCACTACTTTTATTAAGGTGAATTAGTGTGTTTTATTAGGGCGGCAGGATTCAGTTTGTTAGTGGTAATATTAATATTAGTCATATTAGCCACCAACAGAATCAGAATCTGATTTATTGGGCAGGTATGTTCACACACTCAAAGAATTTGTTTCCGGCTGTTAGCGTCTCTCTAGAATTAACAACATACAGCTACTCTACATATCATTTACAGACAATACACAATATACAGAGAACAATAGCATACACAGTATTCACAGACTGTACAAGGACATTTCTGTACAGTATGCTTTACAGTGTTATTCACAGAATAGCAGTATGCATCAAAATACAGATTAAATATTGTGCAACCACAGCAGCGTAAACATGCGATGAGTAATGGTGCAGTAATGCAGTGACTGTAGGATAAGAGTGATAATAGTTAATCAGTAGTATCTATGGCCTGTAGCTGATGATGGTGATCAGCTGTTGATGAAGGGGATGGCCTGGAATGACCACCCATGGCTCAGATGACGTCACTAACGAGACGTCATGGCATGGCCTGCATTAGATGATGAAAGGTATTCATAATAAAGGTTAATGGGTCCACAGTGGCTCATTGATTGCTCTGTACCAGGTGACAGAGTCTTAGTTCCCCCCACGGCCTATTGTTGCACCACTGTTATTCAGGCACTCAGTGTACACCTTCACTACGATGGCTCTGGAACATCTCACAGAATTAGCGCCCCCCCGAGAAGCGACTACCCTCACCCTAGTACTCTACAATTGCTAGCTTTATTATGCATGCAGCAAACCCCTTTTACTATGTCTCTATGTAACATTGGGATAAATACATATAATAAATAAAAAAATTCCAATAGTTAGTCAGAATGTGGTGTTTGTCAGTTAAGGCATGGGTTTGGCTTGGTTTGAATTCTCAGAATCAAAGGCCACATTTCTCGGCCACGTTTCTCGGCCACATTTGAAGGATTTTACCAAACCGGGCGGTCTTCAGTTATGTAATGGCTGAGGTATGTAGCCTCCCTCAGCTCAACTTCTTATACAACAGGGTTGTGGCAGTGGTGGCTCAGCGGTTAGTGCTCCGGGCTCCGGCTCCGGCTCCGGGCTATTGATGACAGGGTTGTGGGTTCGATGCCCGGGCTTGGCAAGCTGCCACTGTTGGGCCCTTGAGTAAGGCCCTTCACCCTCTCTGCTCCTCGGGCGCCGTAGCAATGACTGCCCACCGCTCTGGGCATGTGTGCTCACTGTCCACTGTGTGTATTTCGCTGGTGTCTATGTATGTATTCACTGCATGGATGGGATAAATTCCCAAATTCCATCTTTGTCCATCACAAATGGTCAGTGTGGTTGTTTAACGTTCAATGTTTTGGATGTATGGATTAGTTTAGTTCCAGCAGCTCACCTGTATTACTTTATTGAAGGAATGATTAGACAAACTTAATGTTGGATGGTAACTTGGATGGAAAAACTGTAAAAATGGTAATGAGGTGATGCATATTGAAGTGTGAATAACGGTAGAGGCTTGATTGGATGCCAGCGTGGGCATGTAACAAAAAGGGAACCTTCCTCTTCATGTGGTCCCACACATGCAGCTGTAGTCTTTGCCATGATGCTTAGTTCAAACAAATGAAAATGAGTCAATCTTTGCAGATGACTTGCATGTGTGATCAAACGTAATGCAAAATATGTAAGCCTCTTACTGGAGGAAATGTACAGTCTGACTAGTCCAGGTGGTATTTGTGCAGGGAGGTGTTATGAATTGCTAACTGCACATGCAAATAAGGGGAATGGACGGTGGTGCCATGTATCATGCAAACGGTAAAAAAAAAACTGTGGTAATTCTTCTATATGGAAAATGTGTGACCACTCTGTTATTGTTACCACTCTGTTATCTGTTGGTTTTTGAAGGGGAGGTTGATCAATTCCTTTGTGCCATTGGCATATGCATTCTGGCTACTTACAATATTTGAGTAACTGTCACAAATGGGTAATCTGTTAACCATGTGCACAGCTAATTCATTTTGAGTGTACATGCGTGACCATCACTACACTATATGGCATTTCTTCTGGGAGTTGATCTTTTAACTCCGTTCAGGAACTCTTGTCGGAGTTAAAATATTCATCCCATCTAGACTAAAATTACAGCTCTCCACTTGAGTTCATTTAAACTCCCTTCACAGAGTTAAAAATGAATGCACTTATGAATGTACATATTAAAACTGATATTTCAAAACAATGGAACATTTAGGAGAAAATGACTGCAAAAGAGACCATTAGTGCTTTTTACTATTTTTCTTCATTTTTTAAATTAATTTTATTAGTGTTAGCCTGCCTAGCTTCATTATCCAACTCAGCTGTTTGCTTGTTATCTAAGGTAACGTTGGCTTTAGCAACTCAGACGACGTATCTCCACCATGAGAGACAAGTCATGTTACTTACTCTGTAGGCTGTCACTGTAACCAAGACTGGAGGAAAATATTTGAGATGCTACCTTATCGACATTTATTCAATGCACAAATCATATCCTGCCTAAACGTGCAACTGCGTATTCCAAAGGCCACAACACACGTTTAATACATGTTCATATAGCACTAACTAGAAATTTGTTGTTAAACGCAAAACCAGAAGTAATGCCGATAATGTATTAATTGAATGCACGAAGTGTGCAAAAGTAAAATGGTGCTCTCTCCTGCTGACAATGAAGTTCCGGTGAAGAGTGACTGGGCTCGGCACCAAGCAGTAAAGGTAAATCAACTCCAAGAGAGTTCTGAAATACTACACCGCCAAAGAGTTCCCCTGAACTCAAGTTGTAGTCTACATTAGAGAATAAACCCAAACAATCCAACGCCTTCACACATAACGCCAGATTTCCAAACTCCAGGAATTTGCAGGAGTTTCTGGAGGATTAATGTGAGGCTGTAGGCTTCCCTTTCTGTCATTGCAGTGGAATTACGAGGCAACACGCATTAAGTGCTGCATCGATTGAGCAGCATACAGGGGAATACGTGTAAAATGTATGTGATTACTCAAAAATATCAGAGGGGAAATTTTTTTTATGTTGAATAAAAAACTGAGGCTTCACTGCCCGGTACAGTGTTGTTGGATGCTCATGAGGACTGGTCATCATTTAAACAAGGTCTCTTCTCCTCAGTGGCAGATTTTTTTAATGTTAATTTTTTAAAATATCTATATTTTCACTGTTTCCGAATCAATTTAACATCAGAAACAAAATGTCTATTTGACATGAGATAGAGTAGTTAGTGTCTACCTGATGTCAGATAACACTAGTTAACATCTAGCTAACATCAGCTAGAGTAGTGACCTTTAGCTAACACCAGCTCGTGACAATTAGCTAACGTAAGCTATAACGTAAGCTAGAATAATGTTTTGGTAACAATGATAGACTGGTAAACATCTAGCTAACAACATTTAGAGTACTTAGCTTTTACCATCTAGCTGACACAGGCTAGAGTTGTTCACATCTAGCAAACATCAGCTGCTGTAGTTCACATCCGGCCAACACCGGCTGCCGTAGTTTACGTCCAGCCAACACTGGCTGCCGTGGTTTACGTCCAGCCAACACCGGCTGCCGTGGTTCATGTCCAGCCAACATTGGCTGCCGTGGTTCACGTCCAGCTAACATTGGCTGCCGTGGTTCACGTCCAGCTAACATTGGCTGCCGTGGTTCACGTCCAGCTAACATTGGCTGCCGTGGTTCACATCTAGTTAATGTCAAGAGAACATAAGGCCTAGCTAACGTCAGATGGAGTACTTAACCTCTTTTCACATTCAGCTAACATTGGCTGGCGTAGTTCACGTCAAAAAGAGAAGATAAGGCCTAGCTAACGTCAGTACTTAACCTCTTTTCAACGCCACTCTAGTCTGTTTAATGAATGTCACAATAACATTTAAAGCGGTTAGCATCTTGAGAACAAAGAAGAACTTGAGCTCCTATCTGACACCCTTTTGTCATAGTTTTATGAGTATATGGCTGTACAAGACGAGACGAGATAAGGGAAATCTGCCGTATACACTTTCCTCGTTAGTTAATTGATTGCAAATAGAAGCAGATTCTTTGTTTATTTTTTTTCATGTGTGTTTCCCTTCAAGAGAAACAGAGAATGAATGAATGTTATAGTGAGTAAACAGAATGAATTGGCTAAAGAGGAGCTGGTAATACAATAGATTTCCTGTATTACAGCACAGTCATAAACGTGCATGCTTTATATGGGTGAAGCGTATGATTTGACCCCTGTGTTCAAAGCAGAGTGGACTGAGGATGATTACTTGAATTCACATGAATGTTTTGAAAAATACTTTTCAGGTTATTTTGGGTTATTATTTGACCTGGAGTGATTTTATGTTGGCTTTTGCTCGTGGTGGAAACCTCTTTGCTGAGCGGGCTCATGGTTTAGATCTCAGACATGGACAAATAGACATTAAGAGTCTGCAGAGTCTAAGCAAAAGCACAGTTTTTCCATTTGCTGTGGTCCTCTGCGTATGTATGTGTGTGTGTGTGTGTGTGTGTGTTAAATAAAGAGCTTTGTTCCTAACTTCCTTGAATAAGTGTGTGTTTGGCATGCATGAATAATGATAAGAGGAGAGAGAGTGTTTGCTTTGTTTTTCTTTTAAAGCATTTCCCCCCTCTTTCTCTCAAAGGGAAGGTTGGCTTTGAATAATTCAGGAATGGTATTTTACTCTGCACTTGACCTTTTCCTTGTGTGTGTGTCTGTGAGAGAGTGAAAAGAGAGAGAGAGAGAGAGAGAGAGAGAGTGCGATAGTATGAAGTGTGAAAGTCCTGTCTGGCTTCCACTGAGAGAGAAAGGGAAGAATAGAAAATAAAAATGGGGGGGGGGTGGTAGAAAAGGAGGAAATGGTCGAGAGAGGTGGGGAGAAAAGGAGTGAGTCAGCATAAGGAAGAATGTGGGAGAAATTGACAGCTGAGAGGAGCCAATTTTTTTTTTCTCTCTCTCCATTCTTTTCATTTTTTCGTCTGTTTGTTCTCTCCATCCCTGTGGAGAAGAGAGAAGAGCAGAAGACTGAATGCAGTAGGACTCTTGAAAGCGCCTCTATTGCTGCTGGACACCAAGCGAAACTCCCCTCGTTCGCAGCACGGGGGGTGAGGGGGTGAAGGAGGGTTGTGTTGGGGGGGGGGGTGGTGTATTAATATTAATGCCAGTCACCTGGCCGCCTGTCAAAGCCGCGCCAAAGGTCGCCAGGTTGTCTCTGTGACGGCAGGCGCTTAGACAGAAGCCAAGCCCCCCCACAGAGAGGCCTTTTGATTGGTCGCTGGGGGAAAGGTGAGTGCAGAGAGAAAGAGGGAGAGAAAGTCAGGTAGTCAGCTTTTTGAGAGAGTTTTCAGCAGGGGATCGTAAACTAATTCCAAAACAACCAACATGCTCCAACACTTTGCCTGACGGGACAATTTAGACAAACACTGGCAAAAAAATCTCTTTTCCAGTTTATACAACGTTCCTTTTTCTCAAATTTAAGCTGACAATTTGCTTATTAGCTGCAATAGCTGAGGACTTTTCAATGCAGTATAATACTGTTTATTAAAAAAAATTAACTGAACTGAAGTAACTGATTACGGAGTGTTTTTTGAGTTTACGCAACTTGGTTTAGTCAGTAGTTCTTTTAGCTCACATTCTTACTTGTGCATCTCAATTTGGTCAACAATACATTTTAAGTTGAGCAATTTGTACTTTATTTAATTTTAAAATAATAAATATTATTTAATATTGTAATTATAGTAAAATAATTATAGTTTGTTTACTGTTTATTCCCATCCATAGGTAAGAACTTCCCCAATCACATGGAGGGGAGATCCTCCTATTCTCAGACTCCTCACCAGGGAGGGCTGTGGTCAAGATGGGATTTGACCTAATGATCAAGCAGACACTTAGACGGTTGCGCCAGTCTAGAGCTCTGAAATCATGTGCATACACTATACATACAAAAGTATCCAACCACTTTACAGTGCATCCATTCATGATGCAGGCGTTTGGTTGCACATACACAGCTTGTTTAATTACTACAGTAAAGCATTGCCAATATAACGTGACTGTCTGGAGCAGCCACACAAGAGTCTAAACTTAACTTAACTTAACAGGACTTAACACACGTCCCCTCTGATACATGCGAAGGCAGCCACCACCTCTTTTCGACATGGTTGGAGAAAACCGCTAGGTCCCCACATGGGATTGGGGTGCGGTGGGAACTTTCTTTTATCTAAGCTAGTTTAAGGCTAGTTAGCCAGATAACAGTACCATTTCTCTCTCATAACCAGTCGCTCTAGTTTGCTCTCTTAGACACAAGGTCTTACTTATGTGCTCAGTGGATCCATAGCCATGCTGGCTATACAAAGGTTGTTCTTACTCCTGATTCACAGCAGTTTTGAAATACCGCAGAATACGAGCAGTCCATGGGCAGTTACACCCCACTCCTGATAATACTGTATACCACAGAAATATTTGGACACAGTTTGACTGTATGAAAGTAGTGGATACTGCCAGACCCTGGGCACAGTGGTCAGCCACCGGTGCCGACTGAGGTCCTGACTGCAACCAGCAGCCGACAGTCAACTTGTTCATGTTTATGAAGAGTCATTTTGTGCATGTTTTTTATTTTGTGTATTGTGTGTGTGTGTGTGTGTGTGTGTGTGCGCATGCGTGTGTGTTGAGGGGAGTGGGGTGGGAATTTGCCATTATGTCTTACTTGAGCGCACTCAGTATTATGCAGGCCCCAGAGAGGTTCTGTGAGCATGCACGTGTGTGTAAAACTGTCAGATTGTGGCAATTCAGAATTAGTTGTGGGGACTCGAGAGAGGCCCTGCGCGTGGGTGTATGTGTGTAGGTGTCAAGAGTGTGTAACGGGAGCTAACTCAATATTAGCAGGGCCTTTTCCCTCAACGCTTCAGCAGGGTCAGAGCCCAACACACACACTGACAGCACATGATTGATGTCTTCTTTGGAGAACGAGAGAGAGGGGCACTGAACAGGGAGAGAGAGGAAAGAGAGGGAGAGTGAAGTGCCTCTCAGCACCACTTAAACGACCTATAATAAAATGTTTGTTTGTAATGACACTGGAGGGACTTCATTATCTCTACAAAGAGAGAGAGAGGGGTATTTAATTAAAAAAAAAAGAAAAACACCAAAAAAAACACTCGAGACCATAGACATACTGTGCAGACAAACACACACAGACACACCCTGAACATCCTTCAGCCCACCAGTCAGTTTTCATTTGTGTGTGTTTTATCTTTTGGTATTTTACCTACTGTGTGCTGCTAATGATCTAAGAATGCCTGGACGTAAGTCGTCTTAATGGCTGTTTTTTGTGATACACTGTGCAACTGGGATTACCTTTAAAGAGGTGTGCAGTTTACACTGCTCTGCTGCATTCTCTTCCCTGGCTTCCTGTAGCTGCTGCCCGTGTCAGATTTAAACCCCTGACGCTGGCCTACAATGCCAGGAATGGACCCAGTACCTCCGTACTTGATGGCAATGGTCAAAAGCCAATCTGCGCAGAGAGACCTTTTGAGCTTCAAGTACGGCTCGGCTCCAGGCTTTTTTCTGTTCTGGCACCGAAGTGGTGTAATGAACTTCCCCTGGGTGTCCGAACGGCAGAGTCGCTCGCTGACCGAAGACCCATCTCTTCCAAGAGTACTTGGGCGAAGTGTAGATTTGTCCCATCACACACCCCCTACCTAGTTGTTCCACCTTGTAGATGTAATGTAACATCAGAGACAGAAGTGTTGGTCATCCTCTAGTCCTTCATCAGTGCCCACAGGACGCTGCCCACAGGACGCTGCCCATAGTTTCTGGTTGGTGGACTATTCTTAGTCCAGCGGTGACTCTGAGGTGTTTAAACACTCCAGCAGCACTGCTGTCTGATCCTCCCATACCAGCACAACACTAATAAACCACCACCATGTCAGTGTCACTGCAGTGCTGAGAATAACCCACCACCCAAATAATACCGGCTCTGTGGTGGTCCTGTGGGGTCCTGACCATTGAAGAACAGGGTGAAAGGAGGCTAAGTCCAAAGGTCTTTTCTAGGCCTCATCCACATGTGTCTGGATGTTGTTAGGAACAAGGCCGTGCCTCAGCATTATGGCCACCCGTCTACATGAACACAGCATTTTAGGTCACTATTTCGTTTTTTTTCAGTGTTTTTGTATGGAGGAGTAAAGTGCAGCTTTGTGAGAATGCTGACATCACAATGTCAACTTGCACATGCTTTGTGTTTAAATCACCTGCTTTAGTCCACTGCAGCTCCCACAATCCCCAGAGGGCAGGACTGGCACCTGCCACTTTAACTCAGCAAAAGAAAGAGAGGTTTTGGCAAGAGCACCAAAAACTGTCAAACTGTCATAAAAGCTGCATGCTTGTCTTTTGTGAGTTACAAAATGTAAAACACCCTGAACAGCCTAGTACAACAGCAGTTCTAAACTTCTCACTGGTTTAGCATGTCCACTATTGATGACTGTTCAGTTCAGTCAGGCAAATAAGCTCACTAACGCTGAGATAAATAACTGATCAACACAGTGATTTATCAGTCTACTCATGCTTTAGTAGAGCTCAGTAACACTGAGATAAATAACTGATCAACACAGTGATTTATCAGTCTACTCATGCTTTAGTAGAGCTCAGTAACACTGAGATAAATAACTGATCAGCACAGTGATTTATCAGTCTACTCAGGCTTTAGTAGAGTTCAGTAACACTGAGATAAATAACTGATCAGCACAGTGATTTATCAGTCTACTCAGGCTTTAGTAGAGCTCAATAACACTGAGATAAATAACTGATCAGTACAGTGATTTATCAGTCTACTCAGGCTTTAGGAGAGCTCAAGAGCTCAAGTAAAACTGTTAAGGTGGAACGGAAAATTTAATAAAGAAGCTGGCAGATGAGAAGCTCTTTCCAGCTTTGTTCTTAACAAGTGACTGAGGCTCATTTGTTGGTTACGATGATCTTGCGGTGGATAATGATGACACTGTTAGTTGGTGTAAGTGGTGGAAAATAAATAAAAAGGAATGACCCGGAAGCAAACCGACATCAGTTCCTTATCTCTGTTTTTTTACTGTTAGGAATAATTGTTTTTTCCCCACTGTTGTTAAGGACTTTAGGAAAGAGGTATACTATGTGGACAGAAGTATTGGGACACCTGCTCAGTGTTTGTTTCATTTGAAATCAAGGGTTTTAAAAGGGTATTTGTTGAAGTAACTTTTGGAGGATTGTTGTGAGGATTTGATTGCATTTAGCAACAAGAGCTTTAATGAGGTCGGCATATTGGATAATCACCACCCCACCTCCCCAACTCATCCCAAAAGTATTGGATGGAGAAATTCAGTGTCCAGAAATTCAGTGCATCTCTACTGCTGTCAGAATGCCATCACTAACTAACGCCATGACAGTCGCAAGTGTATAAATCGACCCAGGCTAGCCGAAACTGAGCAGAACATGGGGAGGGGTGTGAGGAGGGGTTGGAGAACATGATAAAGCTGTAAGACATTTCCACGTCATCTCTGAGAACAAATGATTCTCTCTCTTCTCCCCGTCTCTCATTCTCTCTCATCCCTCTCTTTTGTTCTGTGTGTGCTAGACTTCAGAGGGAGTGTCAGCAGTAATCCAGTCCAGAGTCAGGCAGGAATGCTAATGCGCACAGATATGCTCAGTTACCTCGGCTCAGTCAGAGGCTGGGGAAAGCTTCTTATTTAAGAGGAGATTGTTAAACGAGCATCTCAGTTCGGACGCCCTTGATGGAGACGCCTCTGAAAAACAGATCGCTGTTTTGGCACCAATTCGCCTCGTTTTGTTTATGTTGTTACAGACTTTTTGAGCAGTGCTGATGGTAGCTGGGAGCACTAAGCCTCATTCATTTATTCTATTAAGGCCGTCATTTTCTGTGTGCAGGCTGTGTAGAGAGGGAGAGAGCTGCAAAAGAGAGAGAAGCCGAGCCGACTCTGTTCAGCACATCGATCCGAGGGCTCGTACTTGCAGAATAATGCGATATGATGTGCGAGACGTTTTCTCTCCAGGAACAAGTATCGATTCTTCACTTTCGAGCTGATAACTGAAGGCACCCAGGCTGCATTTCCAAGTCATGGATGCTACCGCCCCCCTCCTTCTTCCACACCATCGGTAATTACACTTAGATGGCCTATTCCACATCTTTATAGTGCCCTAATTCTACATCTAATAACTCCCTACTTTCACCAAGACACCAACACTGCTTCCCAGACGTTTTAGGACACTTAACCTTCTTTTGATTCACTGTTTCACTTTGGGTATATTTTGCCTAAACATTAATCACAGTTTCTTGCTCAGTATGAAGAGTAGGGTTTGCCTAATTAATGATATTACAGTTATTATATAGTGAATAGGCCCATATCCCGCAAAAGTAAATTTCATTTAGTCAAAAATGTGTGTGTGTGTGTGTGTGTGTGTGTGTGTGTGTGTGTGTGTGTGTGTGTGTGTGTGTGTGTGTGTGTGTATATATATATATATATACTAAACCGACTGAAACCGATTGTGACCAATGGACTTACCACTCAATTACCACTCCAGACTGTGTTAGGCATTGCTTTTAGATGGTGAGGCATACAAAATGCTCTAGCTTCTGATGCTGTGGTCACAGAAGGCTTCTCTCTGAAATCCGCGACCGACACCAGGTCTGTTCTGGCCGGGCCCAACTTTGAAGACTCAAAACAGTGGAGATGCTAGTGTTTCCTCACTGGCTCTCAATTAATTCTTCGTTGATCAGGTGACTGTATTATCATCTTCCTCCGCCAAGTTACCTCCTCACCTGAGAGCACACTGCCCTGACCATGGCCATTACATGTCATTTTATACTAAAACTGTGTCCCGCGCTGTACTGTAGTGAGTATGTAATTAAAAATGTGGAAAAAGACTGATTTTTCCCCCTTATTTAAACATATGGACTTTTGACCAATACTGAGAGATGCAGGTAATATAACTGCACACATTCAACTGAAGAAACGTCTTACACCAATTATAAAATATGTAAGGAAAAAAAGTTAGAACTCCCCCACATTTATTAGTACTTTCAATGTGTAAAATTAGGTGACTAAAACGTGGTTAGAGAGGATTTTGGAGGAGCTATCTTATTTAAACCTCAGCGTTTAGCTTGGTTTGCTGTTGATTGTTGAAGTGAGTGGTGAAGATCACTCTGGCCAGATCCAAAGAGCTCTCTGAGGCCTTCAGAAAGAAGGTTGTAGATGTACATGAGGGTGGGAAGGGATTTAAAAAGATCTCAGAACAGTTCGATATCAGCCGTTCCACTGTCCGCTAAATTATTTACAAGTGCAGCAACTGCCAACATAACCAGGTCAAGCTGTCCTAGCAAATTCAGACAAAGAGCAGACAAAGAGAAGACTCAACAATTTCTACAATTTCTAAATGTCATCATGGATGACATAAATAAACGTTTGCACTCTGTGACCCTGCTCTGTAACTGTGACGTGGTCTTCATAGCTGATTTGCTTCAGTTTCTAAACGCTTCCATTTTTCAGTAACACCACTCGCAGTTGATGGTGGAAAAAAGTAGGAAGGAAGAAATTTCACCAACTTGCTTGTTGTTGCAATGGTGGCTCCTGTTACAGTACCACGCTGGAGTTCAGTGAGCTCTGGAGAACCACCTATTCTTTCACTAATGTGTGTAAAAGCATGGCGTTTGCTGGACTTTATACACCTCTGGCAATAGAACTGAATGCAACACCCTGAATTCAATGATTTAGATGTGTGTCCCATTACTTTTGGTCCATGTAGTGTACATCACCCCACCCCTCCAAACCCGTTTGTCCTACATAGTTTAATACTAAAACTTAGTGTGCGGGTCTGTGTGGTGGTGAGCATGCGGGTCTGTGTGGCGGCTGTTCGTGCCGATTATGTTAACTAGCCTGCTATTTGCTAAGTTAGCTTCACACAGAAATCCCTCCACTACTGTCACCACAACCTTGCTAACAGCACCGAAATGGAAGACCTGTATTGAAGGTAGAGTGGACTTCCAGTTCAAGAGCAGCTTTTGCTGGTAGCTGGTTTGGGATGCTCCAAGCTGGTCTTTGATGGTTAAGGTGGTTTAAAAAAAACAAAACAAAACAAAAAAAACTGCTAACCAGGTTAAAACACACCATGTGCTGGTAGGCCAGCTGGTTAACCAGATCTTGACCAGTATAGTGTTTGTTGCATTTGGTTTTGGTCATGCTGGTTATGCTGGTCAACCAGCTTAGTCAAGTTGATTATGCTTATAGGCTTAACCGTCAAACTACCAGCATAGACCAGCTTAAGCTGACTATGCTGTGGGTTGTGTGTGGTTTTGGTGTGTTTTTTTTTTTTTTTTTTTTTTTAGATACAGGGATGTTTTTTTTTCTTCTCCTGACTCTGGTAAGTAAAATGAAGGCCAAAGGCCTTTTGCTACATGCCATGTCTTTATTGTCTGAATTATCATAGTTCATATCCTTTGCATTATGTGGTGCTAAATACAGTCTTCAATGTTCTGGGTCCTGAGCTGCAGCTGTGAAGGCAGAACCGGCCAGCTGGCTTGCTGCAGAGTTCCGCCCCGGACTGCTGTGTAATAGAGACGCTCCTGTGCCTCTCAGCCGCTCAGCAGGGTGACTGACTCTGTCTCGCAACAGTAATTAGAGGAACTTTTCGCTAATTAAAAGAATAAAGCGATCACTCTGCCCTGCCACTGGATATTAGAATGCAAACTTCTCTTTGATTTGACTTTGTAGCTGGGGGGGGCCTGAGGAGACACACACACACACACACACACACATACACACACTGATTCAGGGTATGCAGGCTATAGGCTCATGCCAGGGTTTTTACCTGATGATCAGTCCGATTGCATTCAGTTCTGTAATGAGCTTGAGTGTCATTCCCGGGCGCTTATGGACAGATCTGAAGTTTCTCAAGCAAAAGTCAACTTTTAAACTCCTGCTGTGAGCCTCATTCATATTGCAGAGTTGTCTGCTGAATGTGTGATAAGCTATAGTATTTCTATCTTAACCGAAATGATTTCCTGAGTATCACACAAGGCGGGGATGTAGACTTCACACAACATTATTCATATTTAAGATCTGGATAATATAGTTTTTCTTTAATAGCTGGACTAAAATGCACAGGAAATGAAACGCTTTTCTACACAAAAAAGGTTCCTTAAGGGTTCTGTAGTAAATGCAGTGGATTTTTATACATGCATGAATGCATTTGGCTGCATAAATGGTTGTTTGTGCTGTTTAACCCCTCAGACCCTAGGCTCATTTTTGAGCTTCAATGTTAAGACCTTATCCACTATGAATAATTCAGTATCTATTATGATTTAAGTATCCACACGGATTTGTTCATTATTGACTATTAATATATTGTGTATCCCATGTGAATTATTTACTATTCACTACAAATGATTAAGTATCCACCATGATTTCTTTAGTATCTACTATAGTTTGTTCAGTACTCACTATGATTTATTCAGTATCCACTGTGAGCGGTTCAATATCCACTATAAATTACCCAGGATACACTTTGATTTGTTTATTATTCACTATGAAATTTTCAGTATCCATTATGATTTCTTTAGCTTTCACTGATTTCTTCAGTATGCCATGTGAATGATTCAGTACTCGCTATGATTTTTCACACTATGAATTATTTAGCATCTACTATGAATTCTTCAGCACCCACTGAAATATTCAGTATTTACTATGATTTCTTCAACATGCCATATAAATGATTTAGGATTCACTATAATTTCTTCAGTACTCACTATGCATTATTCAGCATCCACCATGTATTATTCAGTACTCACTCATTTCTTCAATACTCCTGATTTCTTCAGTACTAACTGTGATGTCTTCAGTATCCACTATGAATTATATAATATCTACTGAAGCAATAGAACAGGGAAAGTGTTATCGTAAAATAACAGGATGGCTGTGATGAAACAGACACAAGCCTTGAGGGGGTTATTCCTTTATACAACAGTTTAGGAGATAAGAGTTTTGGGATGATTTTACAAGTAAAGTTTCCTTCTTATGGTTCTTCCATGAAGATTCATTCCTTTGAGAGTTTTCTTCCTCTTGTAGATCCCATCTTTATTTCCACAGTTCCCCTTAACTGCCCTTTCTTAACCGCCTCCACTGTGGCAACTGCAGGCTCAACGTCATCTTTTAACCAGCTGCTGCCTTGTGAGTATTCATTACTTTGGTTTTGAGATCTTTAGACAGTTGCTTAGAAGAGCCTGTTTGAGAAATCAGAGAATGTATAAAGCTCGGGAATTTGATTCAGCTGACCGGATGATGATGCCTCAGGCCTGATTTTCTAATGAAGGTTTCGGACCTTGAAAAAATGATTATTTATGGTAAAAAAAAAAAACCCATTTAACTGTGCATAACCTTCACTGAAAATATTGTATTTTATGGTTTTGTTTTGGCTTTAGAGGCTGTGTTTACCTCTTCTGCACATACAGAGACCTTTTATTTTTGGAATTGAATCTACAAAAACTCGTAAGCCTAAATGAAACTGACCAGTCAAATGGTGCTGCATTAATAAATAAATATAAGTGGGTATGTGCATAAACATGTCCACATATATACGGCGCCTGCGCTCGATTGCTCCTCTAATAAAGACCACACTTCGAATGCTGCAGTAAGAAAAAGGTAAAAAGGTGTTGACTGGATGTAAACACCCTTCCCCCTGCCTTTGCAGCCTTCACCATACTGACACCCTGACTTGCGCACACACATCTATTCCTATTCTCGTATTCACAGAACCTCAGATGCTGGCTTGAAGTCTTGTAGCGCATCAGCATTCAGTCAGCTGACGTCTCGCTTCGGTCCAGATGACTCGGTTCTAGTTGGAGCTGGCATGCTGTGTCTGTACTGTACTTGCCATTCTGTGTGTCACGAGTAGCTTGTCTGCCGGTGGACGAGGGTTACGGGAATAGTCAGCTGATGGAAGGGTTCAAAATGGGGGTCCAAGAGCATTGCAGAAGAAAGGTAGACTGCTCACAATGTGAGCAGACTTAAACACTTTATTTTTATCATGCACAATACATCACTTTTATTTTAGAAATAGCAGCTATAAATGACATCTCTTTGTGATTTTGATTTTGAACTTCTGCTAGTTCTTGTTCTGCGCAGAGCAGCCCATCGTCTGTACTGTAGTTTAAAGACCCCAGATCTTGCAGCGCAAAGGTGACACAAATATGGAGCCAATCACCGGATCCCTGCGCCATTAAGCCTTCCCACCGAACAGTTCTGTGGCCCCAAGTACAGTTAGCTTACAGTGCAGAGAAAGCCGAGCTCAGTCCTGCTTGTATGCAGGCATTGCCGAACCTCATGCATGTGGAAAAGCCACCGGAATAGCTACCCTCTGTGCTCAGAACTGTTTGGCTCTGCAGTGGATAATTGGTGAATGCATTCATTCGCTGAGTCGAGAGTCTTAAATAAATAGCTTTTTGTTGTTGTAGTTGAGCTTCGGTTGGACGCAGTCATTCAGAATACTAGCAAACTTTGATTACCTGACTATACCTGATACTTACGTACTTTCTTACTTGATCATGATGACCATTACTTTTGAACTATTCTAAATAACTATTTGAGTGGACTATAAGTTTCAACATTCAAGCAGCTGCCAAATAAAAACATTGATAATTATTGATTTTTTTTATATTTATTTATTGATTGATTTCTTTTTTGTGCATTGGCCCATCTTTATGCTACAGACATCACATATTTTACATTAGTAAAGTATAGTACTATTAAGTTAAGTTCAGATTTTTGGAAACACTAGAGTCCAATTGATTTTGCCCATCAGCTCATACCCATGTTTTCAATCCATATCTGAAGTGTGCCACAAATAGTAAAAGTTTACCTTACAGAAAAACCATAAAGGTTATTTTAAAGACTTGAGAAAACTAAGCCTGCTTTCTCTTTCCAATAAAGTTCATCCGTGACAAATTTCTGCCCTTTGATGATGGATGTTCCAGCAACATGGCTATAACAGCAGTCAAACAGATTTAGCGAGCGAAAGCTAATGCCGATCTTTCAGTTAGCGACTTTCAGACCGCGTTCAGTGTCTGAATAAAATCTTGTGAGTCTATCTAGAGTCGCAGCGGGCTGCTGCCGTCTTGATCGTTTGGTGTAAGGTGATCAGGTATCAGGTCCTTATTCTTGTAGTCTTGGCTTATGCATATGTGACATAGACATTGTGAATAACCAATAGGTGAGCTTTCTCCAACACCAAACAGTAAGCACCTTACTGTGCCCGTTCATTTAACCAGGGTCGTGTCCACATTATTATTATTATTATTATTATTATTTATTCCAGTTTCTCTACTTGTAAATTTCCACCACTAGCATGATGGGAGATAATCTCAAAGGAATCTAGTTGCAGTCTTGCAGATTGTCTTTAGATGTGAGAGAGCTTCAGACTTTTAAGAATACTTTTCAGAGTGTTTTTAAAGTGTTCTAGTGTATGGTTAGCATTTGTAGTGAGGTAAAGCTAGCTCAACCTGTCCATCTGTCCCTCCATCTGTCCGTTTGGTCCAACCAGCCATGCCAGCATTCTGTGTGTGTGTGTGTGTTACCTAGAGATCCGCACCCAGCAGCAAAGTGAACAGCCTGCACTTTCGCCTCGCTTTCTTCTTCGAGGTGTACACCACCACCTGATGTGATGTAGATCGTGTTTCGCTCATTTTTCCCCCTCTTTGGTTGTGATGTTGTTTTGCTACTGGTGGACCATGCCCATGCAGTTCTCATCTGTCTTGTTTTGGATGTTTTTAATATCATACAAGCAATATTTCTGTCTGCTGTGTTCCCTGAGACCAGGGAGGAAAATCAAAGATTACTAGTACATTTTCAAAACGACGCATTGTGTCCCCGAACTTGTGACAGGCGGTGTGTACAGTGTATTTATTATTGCTTAGAGAACAATGTTATTGTGCTGCGCAACAACATTGCTTAGGTCCCAGCAGTTCCAAAGGGAGCGCGACGTGCCTAGATATCAGGCTTAAGAAGCCAAGCGTCTTTTTTAATGATAATTCAGATGCGTAGTGAATGCACCCACACGCTGCTGTCTCTTTATAGTAAACAGGTGATGAATAATGCAGGATTCTGGCGTAATTAGAAGCTGCTGATGAGTCATAAATTTTCATTTGAATATCCCGTCCCAACGAGGCCTCGTTAATAAAACGAGCCGGCCCCTGATCATTAATTATCACTCGTCTCCGGCGTCCCTGGCGACGGTTAAGGAAGAAAGCTCATTTGGTTTGTAACGTTCCATTAGGGCCAGGGGTAGGTAATGGGATCAAAGGAGAACCGATGGGCTGTGTGCATGTGTATGCATGCATGGATAGTCATTTGGATTGTGTGTGTGTGTGTGTGTGTGTGCGTGCGTGCGTGCGCAAATATGTGCATACACGCATGCATTTGAGCAAGTAATGTCTGTGTGGTTGGTGTAGGGGGTCAGATGTTCCTCTGGGAAATGAGGTCCAGCATGAAAAACGTGGGCCTAATAATCCTGCTCATGATTAATGTGTTCGGATGTATGCTAGATGTCCAAATATTTCTGGACACCCCTTCTAATGCATGCATTCAGCTATTTTAAGTTGCACACATTGCTGAAACATATGTGCAAATGCACACGCACACAGCTTGTATAGTCCCTCTATCCCTGAATAGTATTGCCAATAGAATAGGACCCTCTGGAGCAGATAAACATGAGCATGGTCCAGCACAATTATTATTCATTTTAGTGACATTTGTTATAGTTTGTTTTACAAAGTTAGTAAAATAATTTTTAGGTCAATCCTGATGCCTTGAATCTCTCCCACAGGGTGAGGCATATGGGTTATCAATTTAATTCAGTGGTATCGGGTTGGTATCTGGTATCGGGCAATACACAAAATTTGTGTCGTTAAAAATCGGACTGTTGCATCCCCAGAAATTATGCTAATATGTTAGTCCTTCAGACAGGTGATTGCTATGATATGTCAGGTGGTTGCTATGGTGTTGCTAGGTGGTGGATAGAAGCTGATTGTGGTATCCCAGATGGTTGCTGTGGTGTCTCGTGGTTTCTCAGGTGTTGCCAGGTGGTTGCTTTGGTACTCCTCTGCTGCGTTCTCTTCACTCTTCACTGTAGTAGCATGTAGTAGGCCTACAAAGCCAAGAATGGGCCAGCCCTTCCGTACTTGATGGCAATGGTCAAAAGCCGATAAGTACCAAGAGCTCCTGGTTGTGCATTGCTTTTCAATTATTATCATTTTAAATACAAATGTTTAATCTTCCTATTAAAACCTACATAAACAAACATAAAACTCTGGACTGCTGAAGCCTAGCGCTTCTTCATTCCCATCATCCCACTCATTACAAAGGTTTATTCTCCCTTTTGAAGAAACATCAGTTCAGTTGCTTCAGGAGCTTCATGAAATCAGATTCCTTGACAGAGCAGCTGCTTGCAAGATTACTATGCACAAGAATCTCTTGGCGTTGGAGAGTGAATCTGTGATTATTGGATATAGGAGAAAGATTACTATTGGACTTTTAAAACAAAGGAGGAACAAAGGACTCGAGCTGTTTTTCAGGGTTTGGGCTCCTTAGTTCCAGTGAAGGGTAATGTTAATGCAACAGCACGTTTACACATTTAGACAATTATTGGCTTCCAACTTTTCTGCAAGAGTCCGGAGATGGCCCCTGTTCCTGTTTTTCACAAGTTTAGAGTGGAGGAAGTCTACTGACCTGCACAAAGCCCTGAGCTGAAACTTCCACTTTCATCCAACGCGCCTGACTTCAAAAAAAGCAGTTTTGACTGATTGGGCACAAAATTCCCACAGACACTTCAAAATCTTGTGGAAAACCGTCCCAGAAGAGTGGCGGCTGTTACAGCTGCAAAGAGGGGCCGACTCTATGTTAATGCTGATGGTTGTGGAATGGGATGTTCAGCAAACTCAAAAAGCCGGTTTGGTTAATTACCTTTAATTTGACCTTATATTAGTTTTTATATTAAAAATAATTGTGATAAAGTTTAACATGACAATTCAAGCTAAGCGCAGCATCCCCCGTGGTTCTGTACATATACCGTCATATAACAAGTCATTACTTGGCAGAATCCAGAATGTCCTTTTTTAAGGTCACACGTACGAGGGTAACAGAGGCGTATGTGTGTGTGGGTAACCTTTTCACACAGTCCCAGGTGGAGCCGAGACGGACCATTAGCTCTTTTGTGGGGCAATTTTTTTCACCCGTGCTGTGCTTTAAGGCCGTCCTGGGAAAGAGGGGTGTGTGCGGAATTGCTCCCACAGCCATTTTCCATGCTGCTAGGCCTGAAGCGCATTAACACATTAGCTCAGCATGGGATGTGTCCAGCTAAGCCAGCCCTGGACCTCCCGATTAGACTCCATAATGCAGTCAAGGCGACGCCCACAGTGCGAAAACGAGATGGGACGGACAGCTCCGTGTTGTCAGACTGGCCATTTTGGCTTCATGCCTATTTGTCAGCCAGAAGATTGCAGTGCTTGCTGTGAGTAATGTGCCAGTGGTATTGATATTGCGATTTCGTTGAGTTGTATGGAAAGGTTTGGGCTTGGGGATTTTCGAAGTGACCTACGAATCTCAGAGTACAGTTACTGCTAAAAATCTGCTGTATGTAATCAAATACTAAATAAAATTTGCCATGACATTTACAGAACAAATGGCGTTATTATTAAAAATGAACAAAATATGGAACTTGCTCAGGAGTGTATGAGGAGTATTGTGTAAACAATTACGTGCACTTGTTCAGCGTTCATTAAACAAAAAATTTGGCCAACTCCAGTGAGCTTGTAAACAACAACAACCACCACCACCAGTGTGAACTGTGTAGTAGCAGTAGGCTGTTTGAATGTCAGCCCATTATGTTATTTTGGGTATTAGGCTTTTATTCTTTCTCCTGCTGTTCCTTCTTAAGTAGTTTGTTTTTCAGCCAATGTTTGCAAAATAATCATTATTTTATTTATTTATTTATTAATAGGCTCTGCTGTGGCGCCTCTGTTTTGCTGGTGCATTTTTCAGTAAACATTATGATTACATAATTTTTTTTTTTTTAAGTGTTTGTGTGTCATGATGACATTTCTGGTTTGATTTGGCTTGTTCTTACGTCTACCTGGAGCTGGTTATTGTCTCAGCATTGCAGAACACGGTGAGCACTGCTTCAAGGACACAGTACGTGATGTAGAAAGTACTAATGAATAAAAACACATGCCAGTACCGCCGCATATAAACCAGAAACAAAGGACACTAACTATGACAGTATAAGAAATACATGTTTTCAGCTGTTCATGCTGAATTCAATGCTGTTAATTAACATTGGATGTGCGTATTAGCCAGGCTTTAGTCTCAATGCCCTTATTAAACACCCAGTTATCAACCCCTGTTACATGGTGCAGCACTGGGAGGGTAAAGGCATGCCCTTCCTCTAGTACACGTAAAGCGAGCCACTGCATCTTTTTGAACTGCCACTAAGGCAAAGTCACCATACTATCCGCCAGGCTCCCCTGCCACCCTCTTCAGATCGGCTGCCCACCCTCCTGCCACTGCTATCTGCCTAAGGACTGCGTTGTAGTTCACGTGGTCTCTTATTATCTCTTATCTGCTGCTATCATTATTCTTACCACCATTAACCATCATTACTCTCATTCTTACCTGTATTATCTTTACTTTTACCTATAATTTATAAGAAGTTTTGACCAGAGAGGGATGGGTCCCCTCTTGTGAACCTAGCTATCCAGAGAGATTGAGGCGAGTACAGGTGGAATTCCAGCCACAGATAGGGATCAATGCGCTGACAGCGAGTTCTGTCATGTCAGCTCATGGACGCACTAATTAATAAGTGCTACCTACCCAGCCAGAGAAAGTGAGGGCAGGGATGGCTGTATCTTCCTATATAATCTGCGATCTCCTGATAATAAGGCCAGCGCTTAGACGGTTGCGCCACCTGGGAACTGTAGCAGTGCTGTTTAAACAATACTGTCATGTATCTGAAAACTACCCCCCCCCCCCTTTTTTCCCCTCATAGTCACTGCTATCATGGCAGGAAACTAACACCCTTTCACACACCGCACAGCTGGGACTCCGACTCGCAGCTGTAAAGCTGCACTACCGCAGTTTTTATTGGACGCCCCCCCTCTGGGGCCTGCCTGTTCTGTTTTGCTTAATGCGTTTAGGCGTGAGCATTCACTATCTGAGCGAGTGTGTGTGTGTGTGTGTGTGTGTGTGTGTGTGTGTGTGTGTGTGTGTGTGTGTGTGTGTGTGTGTGTCTGAAGGGAAGAATCAAGCAGCCTCTGTCTCTCACTCGGAGTGTAATTATAAACAGCACTGGCTCTAATGAATCATTAATGTGCTGTTTACTCAGCTTAATGAGCTGATCAGCGCTGGCTGCGTGTGCTTGCGCGCATGTGCATAGGTGCACACAAATGCCCACCCTTCACGTTTGTGAAAGAAAGTGGGGAGAGTTTGGCTCGATTTGTTTTGCTTTAATTTTGGCAGTTAATAATATTAATTATTAACACCATTGCCGCCACCTGGGATACCATAGCAACTGCCAAGCAAGCACCTAGCTCTCCATAGCAGCCACCTGTTAACACCATCGCACCCATTTACAAACCATCCAGAGCACCCGTCTAGCAGTACTGTCGCACCAATTTAGCAACCGCTTATCAACAACATAGCATCCACATATCAACCATCTAGGATACCATAGCAACTGCCAAGCAAGTACCTAGCACCTAGACTCGTAGTTTAGAGATTTGACTCAAGCTCAGACTCGTTGTTTAGAGATTTGACTCAGGCTCGGACTTGTAGTTTAGAGATTTGACTCAGGCTCGAACTTGTAGTTTAGAGATTTGACTCTGGCTCTGACTCGTAGTTTAGAGATTTGACTCAGGCTCGGACTTGTAGTTTAGAGATTTGACTCAGGCTCGAACTTGTAGTTTAGAGATTTGACTCTGGCTCTGACTCGTAGTTTAGAGATTTGACTGGCTCTGACTCGTAGTTTAAAGATTTGACTCAGACTCGTAGTTTAAAGATTTAACTCTGGCTCGGACTCGTAGTTTAGACATTGGACTCAGGCTCAGACTCGTAGTTTAGAGATTCGACTCTGATCTGATCACAGTGGTACCTGTCAAAGGGTGGGATCTACATATTAGGCAGCAGGTGAACAGTCAGATGATGTGTTGGAAGCAGGAAAAATGTGTGAGATTCAGATCCGTTTTGACAACAACTAAATTGTGATGTCTGGACGACTGGGTCAGAACATCTGCACAACACCAGCCAGGTCCTGTGGGGTTTTTCCAGCATGCAGTGGTCAGTAACTAGCAAAAGTGCTCCAAAGAAGAATAACCAGTGAACCGGTGACGGGGACTTGGACGCCCAAGGCTCAGTGATGTGCATGAGGAGTGAAGGCCAGCCCGTCTGGTCAGATCCCTCAGAAGAGCTGCTGTAGCACAGACTTCTGAAAAGTTACAGCTGGCTATGTCTTGTGGAGTGGAGACCCGTGCCTTAATGGTCAGAGCTGTTTTAGTAACACGAGGGGTTGTAATGTTACGGCTGATCAGTGTACATGTGTGTGTTTGGGCTTTATTCCTCGGAGATGACTGTATAGATTTATCCTTTTCACCGCGTGGGTTGGTGTTTAATCCTGTTTGCTCTGCGTAACTCTTCAGGTTGGGATGTAATTACTTAGTCTTGTCTGCGTCCTTCAGCTCTGGAATGAAGGAGATGTAATCATCTGCCTGTTGCTTGCATGCGCAGGTGTTTGTGTGTGCTTGCGTCTTCTTACTCGGCAGCCACTGCTGTTTGGTTCTTATCTGCTGTTCAAACTGGAATTCCCGTTGCCTTTCAGCCTGCGCTTTTGTTATTCAGTATCTGACGGGTTGTCATGACGATGCTCTGAATTTTTTTTTTTTTCTCCCCGTAACTTGTCAGTCATCTCTCAGAGTTTGGAAAGAGCAGATACAAGAAACCGGAGTTTCACCGCTTAACCTTCTCTGTTTGTTCTCGCCCGAGGGGAATATCAGGTCTTATAACACAGCACCAGCCACGTTCCTGCTAATGGTGTTCAGTGAGGCCCTTTATTTAAAGCCTACCGTCACAGGGACATCATAACCATTAAGGCCAGAGCAGACTCTACCTGCTGAGGAGATTGAGGTCCTTTGGAGTGCAGGGAGCGCTCCTGAGGACGTTCTTCGACACAGTGGTGGCATCTGCCATCTTCTATGGAGTGGTCTGCTGGGGCAGTAGCATCTCGACGGCAGATAAGAAGTGTCTGGACAAACTCATAAAGAGGGCCGGCTCTGTCCTGGGGTGCTTCTTAGACCCAGTGCAGGTGGTGGGAGACAGGAGGATGACAACCAAGCTGGCATCCATGCTGGAGAACAGCTCCCACCCCATGCATGAGACTCTGGCAGCACTGGGCAGCTCCTTTAGCGCCAGGCTGCTTCACCCCAAGTGTGTGAAGGAGCGGTATCGCAGGTCCTTCCTTCCTGCTGCCGTCAGACTCCACAACCAGCACTGCTCCCAGCGGACCACATACACACACACTTAACTACACACACATGTTCATGTTCAGGGAATACTATGTGCAATATCCCACCCCAATGTGCAATTAAGAGTCTTTTGCTGTAAATAATATTGTTTATTGCTTTTTTAATTCTTATTTATATTGTGTATATAGTGTAAATTATTTATCTAAATTTTTGTAACTGAGTGTCTTGCTATCCCTTTCTGCTGTCACACTGTGAATTTCCCCACTGCGGGACTAATAAAGGACTATCTTATCTTATCTTATCTTAACACATGCATAAGCATGGAGACATTTGCCTATTAAAGCTATTCCACTACACATAGTAGCTAGTTAGCAGACCACTGACCAGAAAACTGCTGAGGCTTCAAATTTAAATAAATCCATGACGAATAGTGGGGCTGAGCGGTGACTGGAGGGCTAAAGTTGGAAAGACTATTATGTTTACTGGTCAATATGACGACAATGCATTTACATTTATGGCATTTAGCTGACGCCCTTATCCAGAGTGACTTACAAGGTGACTCGTATTACACAGGTGGGCCAATGTAGTGTTAGGAGTCTTGCCCAAGGACTCTTATTGGTGCCGGGAATCGAACCCCAGTCTCCCACATGGTGTGGTAGCGGTGTTATCTGTTGCACCACACCAACCACCATGCTGACAGGAAAATCTAAATCCAATCTTACAAATGCTGCTTAAATTGTCCTGCATGGTTTTGCAGTTATATAAATAAATAAATGTTTCTACTCTGGAACAGTTACATTAGTGTTTTGCTTAGCAGTTGCTAGACAGTTGCTGTGGTATTCCAAAGTAGTAGCTAAATAGTTGCTATAATTTTGTTAGATGGGTGCTATGGTGTTGATATATGGTTGATAAGTGATTGATAAATTGGTGCGACACTGTTGTTAGACAGGTGCTATGGAGTTACTTAGTAGTTGCTATGGGTGTCTTCGATAGCTCAGTTGGTAGAGCCGGGGATCTGTAGGTGTTAAAACGGCCATCCTTAGGTCGCTGATTCCAATCCGGCACCAAGGACAGCTTATTTTCTGTGGTTTGTTTGGCACAACAGTTCACACCACTAGTTGCCATTGAACTACCACACCATGTGGGAAACTGGGGTTCGATTCCCAGTCTGCGCTACACCAATAAGAGTCCTTGGACAAGACTCCTAACACTACATTGGCCGACCTCTGTAATACGAGTAACATTGTAAGTCGCTCTGGATAAGAGAGTCGGCTAAATGCCGTAAATGTAAATGAATAGTAGATTTGTAAAAACAGTACTCGATGATTTCTGAACAGCTTGTGCTTTTAATTGCAGGATGGAATATGGTGTTTACATCGTCTTAACACAAGGGCCCGCAGTAATTCCGCTAGCCTGACGGAATACACTTGTATCAAACGTGGCCCGAGATCCGTCTCTGACCACCACGATTGTACTCTGACCACGATGAGTCTGGGGGGGGGGGGGGCTTTTCATATGATCGCATTCATATTTTTCACCCAAGAACGCATGACCAGTGTAAACAGGCAAATCAAAGCCTTGACCCAGTCCACTGTGCAGCATTGCTTTCGCAAAAATAGATGAGCCATGCGAAGAACACCTTACCTGTGACCTTGTCACCAAGCTCTGCACTGTTTGGTGCTACAAAACATCTAGAAAAGTTAGATTATGAGTTATGGGTAAAATCCTTAAGCAAACAGCATTTATCAGTTTTTTTTTTTTGAGAATATTTTGTCTATTATCTAATATTATATAATAAATAATATATTATTTAATATTGTCTTCTATATAAAAGGACACCCCTCAAATCGTCTGTGTTGTTTCTAATCCAGACAAACCTGATGACTTTTTACAGGGTTGGAAACCACTGTATGTACATCAAAAATATCAGCCCTCAGTTCTTATATCCTCAAAATTCAGGATTAGGATCCTCTGGGTGTTCATTCAGCTCGTTCTTTAAGTAAGTCTGGGAGCTTCTGTAATATCTCAGTCCTCAAAAAACTCAATTTTCTCATCGATTCAAATTAGCAGCATTGATTCCGTGCCACAACACATAGATAAGTCTTGTAGAATCAAGATCCTACTAGCTTGTTCTTCTCTCAGGGGTTGACAGCAAAGTACAAAGTACATCCAAGCAAAGTAGAAAAGCCGGATGTGCTGTTTCTTCTTGGTTTCCTTTTTGCTGCTTCTCCAAAAGCGTCTGAGTGAATCTGAATTCGAGTCGGGCCGTGGGATGCTAAAGGCGATCGATGCTGGCTTGAGTGATGCCACAGACTGCAAGATGGCTTAAGTCATAAAAGTGTCCTGATTTAGCTCGATTTATTTATTTATTTATTTATTTATTTATTTATCCCCCCTCTGTCATCTTTTGCCGGTGTCTGGCCTGGGCTGCTGGATCTCACTTTCATCTTGTGCTTTTTGGTTCTGTTGTGCTTGGGGACCTGAGTCTGTTGAATTTATTATTATTGTATTTTTTTGCCTGTTGGTGCCGGGTCTTGTGATGTGATGCAAGCCCAGTTTAAGCCTTTGCTGTTTTGCTCATGTTTTTTTTGTGTTGTTGTTTTTTTGTTTTTTTTGCGCCCCAGCGACTGTTTAAATGCGCCTCTGCAAATAACTGGAGATACTCATGCAAAAGGCAGCCAAATAAAGGGTGAGTGAAAGTTATCCAGTTAGTTAGTAGTTTAGAGATTTGACTCAGGCTCGGACTCGTAGTTTAGAGATTTGACTCAGGCTCGGACTCGTAGTTTAGAGATTTGACTCGGGCTCGGACTCGTAGTTTAGAGATTTGACTCTGGCTCAGATTCGTAGTTTAGAGATTTGACTCAGGCTCGGACTCGTAGTTTAGAGATTTGACTCGGGCTCGGACTCGTAGTTTAGAGATTTGACTCGGGCTTAGATTCGTAGTTTAGAGATTTGGCTTGGGCTCGGACTTGTAGTTTAGAGATTTGGCTTGGGCTCTGACTCGTAGTTTAGAGATTTGGCTTGGGCTCGGACTTGTAGTTTAGAGATTTGACTCAGGCTCACAGTTTAGAGATTTGACTCGGGCTCGGACTCGTAGTTTAGAGATTTGACTCGGGCTCGGACTCGTAGTTTAGAGATTTGACTCAGGCTCGGACTCGTAGTTTAGAGATTAGGTTCGGACTTGTAGTTTAGAGATTTGACTCAGGCTCACAGTTTAGAGATTTGACTCTGGCTCGGACTCTGTTTAGAGATTTGGCTTGGGCTCGGACTTGTAGTTTAGAGATTTGACTCTGGCTTGGACTTGTTGTTTAGAGATTTGATGCTCTGACTCAGACTCTGTTTAGAGATTTGGCTTGGGCTCTGACTCATAGTTTAGAGATTTGGCTTGGGCTCGGACTTGTAGTTTAGAGATTTGACTCAGGCTCACAGTTTAGAGATTTGACTCTGGCTCGGACTCGTAGTTTAGAGATTTGACTCAGGCTCGGACTCGTAGTTTAGAGATTAGGTTCGGACTTGTAGTTTAGAGATTTGACTCAGGCTCACAGTTTAGAGATTTGACTCTGGCTCGGACTCTGTTTAGAGATTTGGCTTGGGCTCGGACTTGTAGTTTAGACATTTGACTCAGGCTCGGACTTGTAGTTTAGACATTTGACTCAGGCTCTGACTTGCAGTTTAGAGATTTGACTCAGGCTAAGACTCATAGTTCAGAGATTTGACTCAGGCTCGAACTCGTAGTTTAGAGATTAGGCTTGGACTTGTAGTTTAGATATTTGACTCTGGTTCGTAGTTTAGATATTTGACTCTGGTTCGTAGTTTAGAGATTAGGCTCGGACTCGTAGTTTTGAGATTTGACTCAGGCTCGGACTCGTAGTTTTGAGATTTGACTCAGGCTCGGACTCGTAGTTTAGAGATTTGACTCAGGCTCGGACTCATAGTTTAGAGATTTGACTCAGGCTCTGACTCGTAGTTTAGAGATTTGACTCAGACTCGGACTCGTGGTTTAGAGATTGGGCTCGGGCTCGTGGTTTAGAGATTGGGCTCAGGCTCGTAGTTTAGAGGTTAGGCTCAGGCTCGTAGTTTAGAGATTAGGCTCGGGCTCGTAGTTTAGAGATTAGGTTTGGGCTCGTAGTTTAGAGATTAGGCTCATACTCACTCCCAAAGACTCTAGAGTTGACTCAGACTTGAACCCCGAGACTCACGACTCAGCTCAAACGAATATCCAGATTTGAACTTGACTGATACTTGCACATAGAGACTTGAGACTTGAATTCGGACCCAGAGACTCTAGACTCGACTCACACTCGGAACTCTCGATCTGTCTATACTCACACCTGAGAGACTTGTCTTGGACCCGAATGGACGTTGACTTTATAAAAGAAAGTTAAGTAAACAAAATCTAAGCTGGTTTGTTTGACCTTTACACATCCTGTTCTCCTGCTCGCACACCCACTTCAGCTCAGGTGATGGGAAGCAGCTGAATAGATCAGGTGTGTTGGGAGTAGGAAACACTGTGCAGCGGGGTGGGGGTGGGGGTGGTATGTGTTAGAAATCTGTGTGTAAGAGAGTAGTAAGCTTGACTCCCATGTTCAGATTCAGCATCCTTCACCAGCACAGCTGACCTCCAACTGCAAACACACACGCACACACTCCTGTATGTAGGGCGCATAAATACCAAGGGAACAAACCACAGCATGTTTATCTGACTACAGTTCAAAAGCTTGGCTCTGCATTTTTACCTACACACCCCTCACATGGTCTCTCTCTCTCTCTCTCACACACACACACACACACACACACACACACACACACACACGCACTCACACACACACACACCTACCTGTATGTTCAGTATGAGTTTAGTAAGACACAGTGTTGAGGTTGTGGAGGTCAGTGTATTTAAGGCTGCGTGCTGACAGGACATCAATAATATGCTTAATAAGTCCTGTGTGTGTCTGTGTGTGTGTGTGTGAGTGTGTCTGTTTATATATACATGTAGGGGGTTGTATTTGTCTTGCAGGCAGAGGGCACAGAGGGCATGTAGACGCAGCAGAGCTCCAGGGGTGCATTAGAATAAAGAAAGGAAAGACAGTCAAGGAGCGAAGCTGCGCATGCCATCACCCAAACACACTCACACACCTCTCTCTCTCTCTCTCTCTCTCACACACACACACACACACACACACACACACACACACACACACACACACACACACACACACACACAGTCGATATCTCCATCAGTGCTGGGTGAGAAGAATCACATGTCCTGGCCTAAAAAGTAGTTAACAGGAGAGATTGCTTTGTGATATCTGCCCTTTGTCTGTCTGACACACACACACACACACACACACACACACACACACACACACACACACACACACCACTATCTCTCTCACCCAGAGTGATGGGTCCTCTCTGCCTTCTCCACACACACATTTTAATTACAAAAACTGGGAAGCAGAGTGAAAAGTGATGGAGTGTCCCAGCTGAACTAAAAACATTTAACACGCATTCCAATTTCCAAAAGACATTTAACCACCTTATCATAGACAACCAGAGTCTCCTCACCTTCTTTAAATAAAAGAGGAGGATGCAGTAAGCAAACTTTCAAACATACTGTTGACTCACCAGTCTGTACTGGCTGCACAGTTACATATCGTCACTGTCCCGCAAAAATGTGAATGTCCAAAACGGCAAGAAGAAAAAACATTAACTATCAATGGAGGTCAATGTAAAAATATTTATTTTGGGGGATTTCCATTGGTCCATTCATCATGAAATTTGAACAGAATATAAAGAACAACTGTCAGATTTAATTTATTAAAAAAAGATTTTTTCCTTAACCTTAAGAAAAAAGTTAATATGCGTCAGTTATGATTGTTAACGGACCAAGACCAATCAGCTACGGTTTATTTCAGTGTGATATTGATTTAGAACACATTGATGTTCTATGGACACATTATATTGCAAGTGGCAATTTTCGGGGTTCAAGCACTGCACCCCTATTTCAAGCCAGTATAGAATGAATGATCACTATGTTTTGTTTGTTTGAATTTACACTTAATTCATTCAAATGTATTTAGACACCAACACAGTCCCGCACAACGTACACCAAAAACAACAATTAAAATTTAAGATCATGTGACAAGGAATGCAGATTTAAGGAAAATCAATCAACCTAAGCATTTAATGCTACACCAGTTTTCCCCATGCCTTACTATCTTTCCATGCTGATCAGATAGATATCAGTGGATGATTTTGTGTACCCTGACCATTTTATAGTTTGATTTGAAAGATAGAAAAGTAGAAAACAAGCTTTTTTTTTTAATCATAGCTTTTATTTGCATAGTGTTTTTGCATAGTGTTTTTGTTGTCCCAATTAGCCTAAATGTTTTCCATGTGAAAATGTGTCTCTTAGGAACAGTGTCCCTGCACCCAGCTTCAGGGGATTGGTATCTGAAGTTTTTCATCCTTTTTATTTTTATTTTTTTTATTTTTTATTTTTTTACACACACACATATATATATATATATATATATATATATATATATATATATATATATATATATATATATATATATATATATATATATATATGTATTGTAAATATCATAAACACGGTTTCTGAAGGAGTTGAATCCTGAACAGTCCCAAATAGGCGTAAGCAAATTCATGGCTGTGGCTTCACATCCATGATCCACGTTTCTAAATGCACTGTTTTTAAAGGACAGTGTTCATTTATGGACTTGGGGATTAACAGTATAATTGAAAACTAAAGATTGTTAAACAGAAATGAAGCGAGGGAAGTGTCTTACACACAATAATTTAACATTGTTTTGCGTTTTCATTTCTTTTCCCCTCTGGTTTGCTCCTCTCTGTAGGCCGATGCTGCTGTTGAATATTCCACAGTAACGGTGCCTAACATTGTCATATGCTGGTGTAAAGTCATTAGTCTTCTTTAGTTGTAGCGGCTGCTCTGAAAAAGCTCTGTTTAAGCTCCGCAGATCGGCCCAATCACTGGCAAATTATTCAACACCAAGCCCACAATAACAAACTGTGGTGACTGCACCCGCAGCGGCGCTGAGAGAAGGGGAGTTTGGCGTGTCCTAGCAGAGCTGAAGCTCTCTCCTCATAGAGATTTAATGAGGCCAGCATCTATTACGCCTCCTATTCAGCTCAGCTAATTAATTATTCCCTGTAATGAATATTTTGACTTTTCTCTCTCTGTCTGTCCTTTTCTTGTTCTCTCTCTCTCACTCTCTCACTCTGTCTGCCTTCTCTTTCTCAATCTAAACCACTTGTAGTGTTCGTTTATATGTCTGTGTCTCTCTCTCTGTCTCTTGCTCTCTGTTTATTCACTCTTTTTTTTCAGGAATGGCGTGCTTTAGTCTGGAGAGTATTGGAACGTTTTAGAGTCTTTAACCCCTACTTGAACCTCTCTCAGTGCAAGTAGGACTGCACAACATCTCGTTCCTTAATTATCAACCTTCGGTCTTTGGAATACTGATACTGTAACCGTGATAGCAGTATGCAGATGAGCCTCTAACCAACCACTGAAGGTTTCATTGAGTGATCCATGCCTCCTGACCAATCACAGATGCTCTTTGGGTGTTCAAAGGAGTTTAGAAAGAGCCTATCTTCTAGTGTAAAGTGAAGTGAGATCTTGTATCTAAAATGAACAGTATGTAGTATTATGTAAAAGTTAGGTCACCCCTGGTTAAATGACCTGCAATGTTGTCCTTCATAGTAACAATAAGTAAACAGATCTTCTGCAAAGACACACTTTTGTATGTTACAAAGCTTAATTGCTGGTTATATATACACACATATGTAATGCAAACGTTTGGGCACCCCTACTGTAATAATAACTTGTTGATTTTCCAAATGAAAGTAAAATTTTTTTTCTTAAATTTAAATATAAACTCACAATAGACTTAAATATAGCGTTTTATTTATTTTATTCCTTAAAATAGCATTTATTTTTTGTAAAGCACATCTGCAATGTTTGAGGACAATTTTAGTCATTTGCTGAATTAAAAATTTTAGAAAAAAATGCAGTAAGTGTTTATTAACTCTAATATTAGAAAACACATGACTAATATTCTTACAAAAAGTGCTGATCTTACATCACTGTGTTTATTAAATCTTCAAAGCTCTCCTCATAGTAGTATTATTAGTTATTATCCATCACCTGGTTTGTTAAATCAGTGCTTAATGTGATGGTTGATGGAATTGAGCACATCCACGCTGTGCTGGCTGATGAGGCCGTCTAGGAGAAACCTGTTCCAGGACGCTTTGTTCTTCAGACTAGCTCAGAAGATCTCAGATACGTTCTTCAGACTGAGATTTTTACTTTTTACTGTATTTATGTTTACCTGCATCTGTTCTTATGTGATCTTACAAGCAAAATGCTTTCAAATAATGTGTATAGTGTAAAAACCTCTGTCCAGTACCACATGTGTAAATCAGTTCAATGTGAATATACTATATATAATATCAATATAAATATCAAACACTAATATGTTCATTTTAAAAATGTGGACTAGAACAATTAAATACATGTGCATTCTGAATGGAAACACAAAGATCTGATTCTCAATGCAAAGGATCGGATTGGTCAGATTCCAGTGTCACTCTTCCCTCACTATTATTCGTCAATAAATGTAAGACTTTTTCTCCATAAGAATCTAATGTATGTATGTATTTCCCAGACTTACTATTCTTACTAACCCAAACCCACGTTTACATAATCCACCTCTTCATCCTACAGCAGTTTAGACCATCCCATTCATGTTGATGTCATATAGGGTTCATTTTTAAGATTAGTGAGAACAGCCTGTTTATATAGAATTAATGAGGTAAAGAGGGTGGAAAATTATCATTTTAATTAATTATGACACTCAGGCACTTAAACACATGATAGCAATGTAAATGAACCTAATAAAAGATTGTTTGTTTGTTTGACAGATACAGTAATGACAGACATGCAGGATCTGATGTATCAAAGTTTCAGATAATAGCTGCTGTGTCTGTTGCTTCCAAATAAGAAGCAAGAAAAATAAGAGATTACACTGCTTTGTTTAAATTCAGCGTGTGTGTGTGTGTGTGTGTGTGTGTGTGTGTGTGTGTGTGTGTGTGTGAGAGAGTGTGAGAGAGTGTGAGTGATGTGGGAAAGACGGGTACTTCCACTGGCAGCAAATGTGATGAATGACCCTTTTCTCTCTGCTTTGCAGAGCCGAAAACTCCACTTTTCACTGCATACATTGTGTCTGTGTGTGTGTGTGTGTGTGTGTGTGAGAGTGTGAGAGAGAGAGAGACTGTTTTGTGAGTGACAGTGTGTGAGTGTTTGGTGACAAGGCAAGTGACTTGATCTGGTAATAATATTATGCCAGTTTGTCATGTTTTTTTGTGCCTAAAATGACCAGTGGAAAAAGGGACACATTGACTGTGTCAAAATCTTTGACCCAGATCTTGACACATGTACCCTGCTAACAATGATAACATGCCATATTTGCATCATTACCTCTAGCTTCAGTTGTCAGGTAGTGGATTTCCAACATATCATCATTATGGTTATATTGGTAGGCCTGCAGTCTGCTGAAGTATGTCCTAAATCTATACACTTAAAAGATCACACAGTGTCTGGCTCACTTTCTGGAGGATCCTATTGACCGACCTTGGGCTTCAGGGAACAAGCTTTTTCTTAAAGAGTGTTTGATGATGATTCTTGATTCTTTAGAACTCTATGGTGTGAATCCCTGATGGGGGATGGGAAACATAAGTGTACATGAGTGTATGATATTTCATCTAATTATGATATTTTATTTGTGTGATATACAATATGCTTTTATGAGTATATCGTATATACACTATATCGCCAACAGTATATGAACTTGAGGAATATCCCATTCTTAATCCATAGGGTCAAATATGATGTCGGGCCACCAAACTCGCTCTACACCAAACCCGCTCATCAAGGGCGCTTTACATTGCCCTTGGTAATGTAAGGCTTGGATGCAGCTGTTCAGCCATGAAAACTCATTCCATGAAGTTCTCTATGCACTGTTCTTGAGCTAATCTGAAGGCCACATGAAGTTTGTTAGCAATTGACTTTGTTGGCGACCTCTACACACAATGCTGTTGACTGTGGAATACATAGTAGCGAGAAAATTTCATTCATGTGATTATTGGTTTTTCATGCTACAGTTGGGAAGTGTAGCTCGCGCTTTGAGTCTTCACTGAAGGACACATTTCTGGACAAGCTAAAAGATACAGACACATCTGAGAGTAAAAGAAGCATGTGGACTGAGGGGTAGAGTTACACAAATGTTTAATGAGTGGTGATCAGCCCAATTCACTAAAAAGTTACGGAGTAGCAATGGAGTCTCCTAATTTGCACACAGATTTGCACTTTAGTTCTCCAATCATGGAGTGTTCGTGCCCCTGGAATGCTTCCATTTTGACTCATCGCAACCCTTAAAACATGCCCTCATCAAACCTTAAGTTCAGTCAGTCTTTTGACTTCTTTTGCATTGTTTGCCTCAGTGTCCTCTTTGACTCTTTGCTCGTAATCAGTGTTCTTCAAAATAGCCATGTGTGTCCCCTACTGCTGAGAAGATTGCACTGCATTAAATTTCATAACTCCTGTCTGCAGGTACTTATTAGCAGATTTCTGACATGTTCTGCCTCTTCTGTTCAAAAATTGCTTAGCAACCCCCCCTACCCCACTGTACCACTTCTCAGAGCCTTCCTTTCTCTCTCTTTCTCCTCGCTTGCCCTTGCTCTCGCTTCCCTTCTCACCCTGTCTAATTATGTTTGACCTGACATTTGGCTTCCTCCTCGTAATTTTTCTAATTTGGCTGCTAGTTTTCTATTTACACTCAAATCCCCTCTTTTCTCACCCCCCAACTCCTTGCTTCTCCTGTTTTTAAAGTCCTTATTATGGCGTCCCACAAGGCTCGGTTGTTGGACCTCTAAAGGTTATCATTTTCTCCGGCCTATAATGTTAGGAGCCTTACATTTTTTAAAACACTGTTAACCCCGGGCAAAATATATATATATATATATATATATATATATATATATATATATATATATATATATATATATATATATATATATAGGTTTTATTAGTCTGCCATGTGCTGTTATTATTGATTTGATTTTGAGATGACTCTTTTGACTGGAAATGTATGAGTGTCTGGTACAGTGAGGGAACCAGGACATTGCTCTGATCTTACTAGCTGCAGATGTATTAGCAGATTGCATTTTCTATGTCACGTTAGTCCCCACACCTGCCTCGTACTCCACCGTTCCCAGCCCAGGTGTGATCTAGTCTAGACTATAAGAAATCAAACACAGCCCTCATATTTCAGGCTTTCTTTGTTTGCTTGCACCATTCCTGCATCTTTGCTGTGTTGGGTTTCTGTCAGTTTACCTTGGTGTATTTAGTTCACATTTTGCTTAGCTTGGGTTGTGGTTTGCTGTTCTTGTAAAATCCTTACTGTTATGCTTTGTGTTCTTGTACCTTTTAATAAACCTCTGTTCTTGCCTTGAAAGAACAATTCAGAATTCATTGAACTAAAGCAAATCTTAGTTTGAACTGCATTTAACTGTTGGTTAAATATGTTTTGAGGTTGAATGCATTAAATATCAGAAGATATTGCTGATGAATTTCTATAACCCTACTCAACGCTAGTTCCAGTTTATTGCTTGATGGCATTGGCATTCGTCTATGGTTACTAGCTATTTCCAAATATCCCATCTGTGTGGTATCTGTGCACTCATTTCTACCAAATTCTTAACAAATCCTTTGAAACTAAATAAGCCAAGGATTGCTGGTTCAAATCCCAGGTCATCAGCAGCCGGAGCCCAAGAGAGCACAATTGGTCTTGCGCTGTCCGGGTTGGTAGATGGCTCACTCTCTCTCTACATCACTTCAGAGCGATGCTGGCCAGCACGGGCATTTGTGCTGGATGTCCTGTGCTTTCCTCTGAGCGAGTTGGTAGCATCGGTGGCAGTTCAAGAAGACGAGGCTGTGGCTGATTGCACGTTAGCACTCTCTCTCCATCACACATAATTCTTCCCAACCTTTGAGGGCGAGACTTCACACAAGTGGGCTGGGTAATTGGCTGTTTAAAATAGCCAGGAAAAATGGGGGAAAGCTTAAAAAATGAAAGTGTTTGAATTGAACCATATAGAATGTTGATTGGATGGCAAGTATGGTTTGCACAATTATCGCAAATATATATATTTTTTTATTGTGATCCAAATTTAGTTACAAAGTAGCACAAGTATCCTGAATTACAATTACTAGCCTATATAATTACCAGCTTCTGATGTTGTTATTCATTTATAATGCTAGCTATATTCTGCACAGATGGCATGTTACATGCTCCACTGGATCTTCATAATTGTTTGGTTGCTTTGATGCTCTCTTTGTGGCCAAGCTTGTCCATTTTACACTCTACTGTATTCTCTACATGTAGTCTCATGTACCAGAGTTTCTTTTTTATTTACCTGTTCCCATCGTTCTTTGTCAGTCTGAAGACGTAGGTTATAATATTTCTCTCAGAGCATGCACTGTATGTGAAGAAAAGAAAAGGGAATGGTTATGGGCAAAATAGTTAAAGGCAAGGCAATTAAAACAAGTGATGTGGTACATATACGTCAAAAATACAAATTGTGTAATATCAGTGTTTATATGATCGCAATATTGAGTATTATGAACTCATCAGCTCAAGGCTGCTTTCCACTTCTTATCTGTTGCCTCTTATCTGCTGTATTCTTGCGCTCTTACTTTGTGTTTTATCTCCTTTTCCTCAGAATTGTTGTTACATACATTTTAAAGATTGACTCACAAAAATGAAAGGTATCCAAGGAAGGTTAAATTTTTCATTAGCATTTAAAAGCCTTTGTGAGTTTGAGCTTTAAACATCTTGCCTAAATGCTATCACGCTTTTGACTTCAGAGAGATTTAAAAGTTTAATGGCCTTGTTGGAACACTGGTCCGTGTGCACGTCTGAGGTTCTTCATGGAGATTCAAGTGCTTGTGTCTGTTGGCAGGCAGCTGTGAGGATGCAAATCAGTGAAGAATCTTATATGCTAATTTAAAATTGTCAAGTCGTAATTTAATTTCAGCGCGTCAGTTAATTAGCTGTTTATGGTTGAAGTGCCGTTTTAATAAAGTGTGTGAAGTGCGTTTCATTTGTTACTTTGTTACAAAGTCAACTTGTTCAGCTTGTGCTGCATCAGATATTCACACGATTCACCCAACGCTGTTATCAAAGTTTGAAAGGTTTGTAAATGTTGTCTTCTGGTAGGAAAAAGTACTCTGTGATGACAGGAGTTAGTTTAGTTTATCTAGTCCAACATTGCTGTTTTCAAATGGGCTAACTAGACTAGTTCTTACAGTCTAACAAAACTGGTTTTAGTATTCTAACCAGACTGTTGTATATAGAGTAGTATATAGTATACACTAATGTATACAGTCTAACTAGACTATTTTATATCGTCTCATTAGACTATGTTATATCGTCTAACAAGACTGTCTTGTTAGACTATATCAAATAGTCTCGTTAGACTGTATAAAATTGTCTTGTTAGACTATATAAAATCCAACAAGACTATTTTATATAGTCTAACGAGACTATTCTATATAGTCTAACGAGACTATTCTATATAGTCTAACGAGACTATTCTATATAGTCTAACGAGACTATTCTATATAGTCTAATGAGACTATTCTATATAGTCCAACAAGACTATTCTATATAGTCTAATGAGACTATTCTATATAGTCTAATGAGACTATTCTATATAGTCTAATGAGACTATTCTATATAGTCTAATGAGACTATTCTATATAGTCTAATGAGACTATTCTATATAGTCTAATGAGACTATTCTATATAGTCCAACAAGACTATTCTATATAGTCTAACGAGACTAGTTTATATAGTTCAACGAGACTATTCTATATAGTCTAACGAGACTATTCTATATAGTCTAACGAGACTGTTTTATATAGTCTAACGAGACTGTTTTAGATGGTGTAATAAGTCTAGTTCATGTAGGCTAACGACTGTTTTATGATGTCTCACCACACTAGTTTATGTAGGTTAACAATGCTAGTTTATGTAGGCCAAAAAGGCTGTTTTATAAAGTCTAACTAAGCCCTACCTACCTACCCCATCATTACAATTTCTTTAGATTTGGGGCTAAAGAGTACTTTAAATGTTGAAACTGTACTAAATGAACATTACATAAAGCATAAAGAGTTATGGGAAAGCTTAAGAAATGTGCTTTCAGTATAGTTAACCCACTTTCCATAGGCCATTTCGACTTTTCTCTATAAGTAACATGATGCTCCACTGTTGTTGCTGCATGTATTTGATTAGTGATCTGTTAAATGAAACAAAACCGGAAATTCATGTAGTTTTTATTTAGTTATTGTCTGAAACCCACATTATGAGCAGAAAAAACACATGGATATGAATTCAAGTCAAATATCTCTCTCACTCGATCAGCACAATCACGTGAGCTTGTGCTCTGAATGAGTTTGCATGTTCACTCAGGGGAGGAAAAAACCTAGTGTATCCAACAAGGACAAATAGCTTGTACTTCTTTCACACAGAAATAAAATAACATGGTACCACAAAGAAGGCAATAGTTCTACATGCTAATGTATTTTTCTATGTGCAGTGTGAACATGGTATGACTCCTCAGGCAGCAGAGTAAAACCAGTATGATTAAAACATTTCACCTGCAGGGTCACTACATGCGGAAAGAGGTTAACATTTACAATACTGAGTATTAACACAGTACAGTTGGTACTGGAGTTGATTTGGAGAATATCATGACATTGAATTTCATCAGTATTGCCTATCCTTGCAGTTGAAGCAAAATGGGTTCCTATATAGTGCTGAAAATGTGGTTATATATGGTGCTGGAAATGGGGTCTTTTTTTTTTTTGGACGCATGTCCTCCACACTTTAACAATGACAAACCGGCACAATGATTCACTGTGGGGAATGTCTGAATACTAAAAAAAAAAGCCTTTCGGTTAATTGGCAGATTTTAGAAGTTCTGCTTTCACGTCTGATTTTGCGAAATAGGGAAGAAACTTCTGGCTTTTTGTGCAAGGACAACACCTATTCCATATTCATCAGCATTGTTTCATTGAATGTTAAATGCTGCTATTAGGCAATCCCATGTTTGATCAACAGCCTTTTCTTTTTCTCCCACCATATTTTTCAGGAGGCTGCTGTGGATGTTCTCTCTGGGGTGGGGGAGATAATGGACAGGGAGGCTTTATCAGACAGGCTGAGTGACTGGCTGCCATTGTCTCTGCACATTCACAAAGCCTTATTGTAATTAGCCTGTATGGTAATCAGAAACGGGGTAAAACGGTGCTGTCACTCAAATGCAGTTGTTTTTAGGGTTATATTGGGCCCATTGTTCTATGTTCTGCATCTGCCCATTGTCTCTGAAGGCTGATTGGCTTGCCAAAGCCTCTTTTTACTTGCTGCAATTGACAAAACTTTATCCTTTTTATGGTCTCTATGTTAACTTTGCATTTGTATATCTGCATTTAGAGCTGGCAGCACATAAGCAATTTTGCTTTGTGAGAAAGTTTGCGGGTCAGGAAGGTTTTCCAAGTGTTTATTTATTTCAGCGAGGCTTCTGTCAATCTTTAATATGGCTGTTATCTCGGTCTTGTTAATAATTTATGAAATAACTCCACCAAAGTATTAATTAAGTCCACAAAAGTTGCACATGGCATTTCCACATAGCATTTCTACTTCCTCATTTAGCTTGTGGGCATATTTTTCATAATGTCTCATGGCTAGTTGTGGCGTGAAGTGCCTAAGGCATGGTTTTATATGCTCCTCATTGGAGGACCAATGAAAGTCTTTCAGGTGTGTTATTTGTGTGCATGTAAGCACATCTGCATATACAGCAGAGTGAGGAACGTGCCCCTAATTAACCTAGGAAGTAGAATTTGTCTCCAGTCGTTGATGCACACTTTCTTCTAATTAAATTCTCCCTTTATCTTTTCTGGTCTGGTCAAGGGGGGACTTGTGCCCATCGTCTTGTTTTATGTGGGTTAATTACATATTAGCATCATGTTTCATCCCCCTATGACCTTATTACCATCTTGATCCTGTTCTGGACCACCAGCTCTGTTTGTCCTTTCTTTGATTTTTCTCATGGAAAAACATACAGAGCGGTAGTCTTGTGTAAAACACACTTCTGGTGGTTTAAAATTTGATTAAAAAATGGTTAAAAAAAAACCTTTGAAATTATTGCTGTGATGTTGGATCTCCCAAACCAGTGCTGGAGCTATGCTCTTAAACAAGTGAGAGACAAACCTCCACTTTAGGACATATTAGAGACTGATGTCTAGACTGATAACTAGGGTGAGCATATTTTGGTTTTCGAAAAGGAGGACACTAGTTGGGATGTTGTGGCCGGAAGCGCTTCAAAAAGGCCCTATAAGACATTATAGGACCATGGCATTGTGAAGCCTATGTGTGATTTAATTAATTAATGCATTAATTACCTCTAAAACTGATGGAAAGCAAGAAAACCTTGCTCTATATAACTATAGAAGCAAGCATTGCTGTAATCAATACTAAATCCCACATTTTATTTTGTCATTTAGGAAACCTGGCTAGATGCATTTTTACATCCCACAAATAGGACCTGGGTCCAAGAATAAGCGGATGTATGGTCACTCTGTTGTAGTGAAGAAGATTCTGAAGGCAAAAAAAAAAAACTACTTAACCATTTCTAGTTGAGCTGTGCAAAAAATACTAACTCAAATTCATAAGTGCTATTCCCACCCATTAGCTAGGACTCCCCCCTCACACAGTGCTAACTCCTTGTATAAAGGCTAGCATGTTCTTCCTCTGAATCATGTGAAGCCAGCCAACCACATTTTGTCAATCTGCTGCTAACGCAACGTTAGCTGAAATACGCCTTCATTAGACCACTAACTGCCAAGTCTGATGATGGTGCTAGCTAGCATAGTGCTGAGTGATGGGTGAAGAGGGAGAGCGGTCATGTCCACCCAGAGAGTGCAAGGCCAGTTATGCTCTCCTGAACACCAGGGCATGAATGGCTGTAAAATCAGTGGGGATCAAACGTTTAGACGATTGCGCCACCCGAAAGCCCCCGGAAAGCCGAAAAGCCGAAAGCCCCCGGAAAAGCTTACTATATTTCTGCTGGACAGAGACCACTCGTGGCAACAGTTGGTTAATAGCGGTGTTTTAATTTGTGTCATTGCAGAAAGGTGTATTAACAGTTTGTCTTGTTATGAGCCAATTCCTGTTCCACCTTTTTGCTTTTTTCACTTTATGCAGGGTCATTTTCTTGTCTGTGGAAGTCTCTCGCACCCTTATCTTGACTGAAAGAAAGCCGCAAGTGAGCGATACCAAGGTCGAGTTATTGACCTCCTTGTTTTTACTCTTCAATGCGGCTGATTTGAGTTTATCAATTTCTTGATGGTTTGTGTGAGTGCTATGGCAGCCTGGCTTCCTCCTTTCACACACACAGACACACACAGACACACACGGTACTGAGCACCCACCAAAATTCTGTCAAGAATAAGTTTAGATAACTAAGCTATTTTGTGGTAAAAGCAGAAATTGTTTATTTAAATGACTTCAGAAATGCAATTTAATTCATAATAAGTGTTTACTAATAATAATTTACATTTAAAGTATTTTATATTATTTATTATTATTCAGATATTAAATATAACATATAATAAATGATCATGATATAATGAAGGTTAATGAAGATCACCTCTTCCAGCACATTTGATGGTAATAGCATTTTGAATAGTTGCACTTCACTGAAGGGCTGCGTTCATCAGACACATGACACATGACACATAAATCAACCTTGATTGACAGCTTACATAAGCCTACATAAACATGGCTTGTTTCAAGGAGTGTCCTTTGTCAGAGGCTGCATTGGTCAATTCCAATGTCGCTTCACCCCAGCTCATGTGCTATTACAACTGATGCTATCTGGAATAAGCCTTTAGAAAGACCTGTTGGCTGGTTCCAGTAGTCATAAAAGGCACATAAACCTCATGTATCTTAATGGACAGATTACTTAATTTGTCTGTGTCTTGACATTAACTTGTCTGGGTGATTTTGCAAGTCAGAAATTATTGACACATCCCCTGTTTTACTCCTGCTTAGTTGATTATTAGTTAATAATTGTAGTAATGACTAAAAGTAGTCCATTGTAAAGTAACAGCTTGAATAAGGAAGCTATTTATACAGTAGTAACTATAAGAAATAAGTTTGTTTTGAAGTGACATCTGAAAGAAGGTCATTATAGAGTGACAGGTAAATGGGTAAAAAGGTTTGGCATGAATTAACAGCTAAACCTTAATTATGTCATGACTGCTAAATGAGTGCGTGCTGATTATAAAGTAGCAGTTAAATGAAATCAAAAGTTATATTATATATATATATTATATATAATATAAAGTAGCAGCTAAAGAAGTAAACTGATTATGAAAGAACAACTAGTACAAGTACAGTTCTTTTGAATTAACAGCTAAATGTTGATTATGAACTAGAAGAAGCTAAATGAAATATAGTTCATTAAGAAGTAAATTAAACAGCTAAATGAAATGTTTGTCCATTAACAGCTAAAATATGTTCATTATAAAGTTATGCCTAAAAATACATTCCTTATGAAGTAACAGCTTAAAGAAGTTAATGTTAAAGTTCATTTTAAAGTAATATAAGATGTACATTTTTGAAGTAGCAGCCACAAGATAGAAGTTTATTAGGAAGCAACGGCTATGGAATAGAAGTACATTAGGAAGTAATGGCTGCAGTTTATAGGTTTATTATGATGCAACGGCCACAAGACTGAAGTCCATTATGATATAAAAGCCACATGATTGAAGTTCTTTATGACACACCGGCCACAGGATAGAAGTCCATTATTACGGAACGGCCACAGGACTGAAGCCCATTATGATGGGGGCAGTAATGGCTCAGTGGTTAGAGCGCCGGGCTATCGATGCCAGAGTTGTGGGTTCGATTCCTGGGCTCAGCAAGCTGCCACTGTTGCGCCCTTTACACTCTCTGCTCCCCGGGCGCTGGAGTTGGCTGCCCACCTGGGTGTGCTCTGGGTGTGTGTGTACTCACTGCCCCTAGTTCACTAGTGTGTGTGTGTTCACTACCACAGATGGGTTAAATGAAGCCCAATATGACGCAACGGCCACAGGACTGAAGTCCAATATGACGCAACGGCCACAGGACTGAAGCCCATTATGATGCGACGGCCACAGGACTATTATGACGCAATTGCTTAAAGTATAAGTTGCATTATTTTAAAGTCTAGATCTCCACTTTTCTTATCGATTTGTTTTCCTCACTGCAAAACCTGACTGTGCTGCTGCTGCTGCTGCTACTGGACGTTTATATCTTTTGTGTTCAGTAAAGCCCTAGAAATTGATAGGAGTGTGGACACACACCTCCACCTATTTTTTAAATGGTGATTTAGAAATGGTGAATTGCTGGGGGGAATCCAGTGCAGTAGCATTCATTAGTAGGGGTATCTGTCAGTGTGTTAAGACAGCCTGCTAAGATTTATCCTCACCCTCGAATTCTCTCTCTCTCTCTCTCTCTCTCTCTCTCTCTCTGCTTTACTGGGAGATGTTATCAGCCCTGTGTGTATGTGCTCATCTCACTCACACGCACTCTCTCTTTCCATCTCTCAGGAAGATTTGTTGTCTTCAGCCCTGTAGAAGCCTCTGAAATGTACTAAAGTGGAGGAATTGCAATGAAAGGAGGATGCTTCCTTAGACAAAAGTGGAAGGATCTAAGTTCTATTATCGGGATGTGAAGTCTGTATACACACACACACACAAACACACACCCCCACACACACTGATGTGGAAACTCTCCGTCAGATATTTCCTTTCAGATGTCATCATTTTTTCCGAGTCTTTTTCTCTTGGCTCGCCCGTCTTCCTTTCTGTCGCTCTCCCTCGCCCTTCTTTGTGTTGTACTCTCACACTCTCATTTATTCCTCTCCCTCACACAATGCATTCCCTTTCTTACACTGAAAGCAGCACTGGTAATTTTTGCTTCTGTGCTCCCCCTGCAGTTGGGGAGTGCACTTAGCTTTTACACCACTGCTGTAAATACAATTAATGCTGTGAGCTTTCCCTCTTGAACAGCTGTACACGTGCATTTGTTGACAAGCAGAGAGGTACAAAACCAGCATCAGAAGTGACTGAATCATGTAAACTGAGGTGGTAGAGTAGTATTATATGATTTCACAGAAAGAAGTTACGCTGTTCTGCCGGAGACCAGTTTTTCCAAAGTTACATAGTGCAGTAGCAGCGCTGGCAATGGCAGATACATCATTCTCACTGTTACAGTCAGAGGAGCATCAACATAGATCTGAAGCTGACATTTTAATTTATTATTGCTACAGAGTGGTGCCTTAATTCAGTAACTCGTCTTACTTTGAAACCAAGAGTAGAATACACTTTCGTGAGAAGGAGAAACTGTACGTCACTCATGATCAAGTACTGCAACATTATGTACCATTAGATATCAGCTTCAGACTCCTGTTGCTGCTCCACTGACTGTTACAGGGATATTGGTGTTTCACATCTGCAGCGACATCACTCTTGTGTGTGAGAAGAGAGCAGAGTTATATTAGTGTGAGGTGTGAGAGTCTCATAGGGACATAGACACAAATTATCAAGTCACTCAACCCAGCGAGGTTATACATGAGAAGACCTGTCACTGGTTGAAATATGAATAGGAGTTCTCCCAACGCTCAACATGCCATCTGTTCACAGATAAAGTCCCGCCCCTTCAACAAAAAGATCCAATCAGCTTGTTGGTTATGGATAAACTCATGCCCTTCAACAAAAAGAGCTAATCAGCTTTCTAGCTACGAACGGAGAAGGTTCAACAATAATGTGACTCTGGGCAGATTGTGTCAAAATAGAAGTCTCTAATACAAATGAAACAGTAACACTTGCACAAAGAACTATAGCTAAAGTGACTGTCTCTCATTTGTTTCCCTTTTTGCTTTTTTGTTTTTTTAACTTTTGTTATTTTATTGCTGCTACTTTGCACATCCTTGGATTTAAATTTTGACAGGAAAAAGATACTGGAGTTGTATTTATCTGTATTTATCTTTTGTATTTTTCTGTTAGCAGGAAAGTTTATTAAAACAGTGTTTTTTTTAATAAGTTATTCATCTTTACTGTCTTTATTGTTGGTTAGCAAATACATTTTAAAAAGCTGATAGTTGTGGAAGAGCGATTTGCTAATTTAGCAAGCCATAATAAAAACAATCAGTTATTTGTTTCAATAATCAATAAATAGTTTATTCGACTATAAATACATGTTTTTTGCCGCCCTAGTAATTAACACCTGCATTAATACATACGGACTGTATAGACAGCCAGCCATCTGCACACTACGCCAGGTGTGTGTCTCACTACCCTATACACTAGTGTGAGCGTTGGTGTGGTGTTCACAATCATGGATGGGTTAAATGTGAGGTGGAATTCCATTGTACTGCTGCACAATGGCTGTGAAGTGTGCTTGATCTTAATGAATCTTAATCTTAATGGCTTATAATTAAAGCAGAACTTGTTTTGTATTTAAATTATTTTCAACCTGCAAAAAACGAAATGAGAGGCTGTTTGAATCAGGATTGAAAATGAAGGGGTTGAATCCTGAAACTATGTGCAATACAAGAGCATGTGGGAGCTCATAGTGAAGTTTAGCAATTTCTGTCTTTTCTATGTCTGCTTTCTCCTCATTAAATGCAAAGACATTCAGACTCCCTCTCTTTCTCTCTTTCACACACTTTCTCACACACACACACACACACACACACACTCTTAACTGCTTCCTGCTGGTGTCTGCATTCAGGCATCTGCTGCTCCATGTGGTGTGTGTCAGTGATAAACGAGGCTTGGTTGAGCCTGGCCCCAGGGACCAATCCCTGCAGAGCACTCACCTGTCGCCAGGTAACTGTCGCCGTGGTGAACCTGTCACCGCGCCAGCCTATCGCAGAGGCAAAAACCTGTCACCGAGCCGAAAGTCTGCCGCTGTCACTGTCATTGCAGGGAATTAATCCATTACTAAGCCATTGTTTTCCTCTGCCTTTCAGCTGTGTGTGTGTGTGTGTGTGTGTGTGTGTGTGTGTGTGTGTGTGTGTGTGTGTGTGTGTGTGTTTGACGGACATGTCAGAGTGTTTGTATGAGAACCAACTAGGGATGGGTCTAAAGCTGAGATTCGAAATTCAATACTGACACACTGAAACACTTGAATACTGGCAAAAAAAAAAATCACTGCCATTCAATACTGGCGTTCAGAACAGCGCTACTGTGGGCCAATAAACAAGCTCCTTTCAATTTCCAGTCTGCTGATTACCACAAACTCAGTGAAAGAACCAACACATCTAAGCCCGGGTTCGATCTTTGGTGATGGTACAGCCATCCATGATCATCCCAGAGAGCAACATGGGGTGGATGGCTGACTTGCCCTCTCCATTGAAGCAGCCGGCATACGTCAAACAGCCATAGCCTTCGCTCACAACTCCCAACAATGAGCCTTAGGCACCCGTGACCCCGTTGCCAGTTCATCGCTAAACTAGCTGTAGTTATTCAGTTTTATTCAGTTTAATTGTAAAATCATCAACATCATTCTCATCTGTGGTGGATGTTTTTTGCTGAGCTTTGCTGAAATAAATGAAGCCTTATGTTATAAGAATAATACAAATAATGTGCAGTAGTGGCTCAGCGGTTAGAGCTCCAGGCTATTGATGACAGGTTGTGGGCTTGATACCTGGGCTCGACAAGCTGCCACTGTTGGGACCTTGAGCAAGGCCCTTCACCCTCTCTGCAACCCGGGCGCTGGAGTTGGCAGCCCACCGCTCTGTGTGTGTGTGTGTGTGTGTGTGTGTGTGTGTGTGTGTGTGTGTGTGCGTGTTTTTTCACTACCACAGATGGACACAAATATGTGCACCTTTACCTTTTATACCTTTTAGTCAGGTGATTTTTACATAATCATTTTCCAACCTTTCTTTAAACCCTTAGACTTAAACTGTTTCAGTTACCTGTGTAATACCTGTGTCTTTTAGATGCAACATAAATGAGCTATATGCTGATTAGATGTCCTGCATTGTGCATCATTCTGTCAACTGTCATATGAATGGATGGGGGTAAACTGCAGTAGGCTGAGTAGGTGGAGACATGTTGATGAGTTGTTGTTTTAGGTGGCTTCAGAAAAAGTCATTTTTAACTAAGCTCTTCTTTCAGTTTGTTTTCCATGTATGGACTGTATTGACTGGGGCAGTTATGTTATGGAACTTTGGTAATATTTATAATAAGGGTCCTTTTTTAAGGGCCATGATAGAAGCCCTTAAACTAAGTTTTATGTGCAGACTATTGTGTAGGATATGATTTATGTTTTTTATGCTTAAATGCTTTATGATTGATCATTAGTATATTCAGCCCAGTGGACAAACGGCCCAATGCAAGTGGCTGACTGACCGTCAGAAGGTCGGAGAGATGAGCTGTCCTGGTGGAGTTAGCTTTAGCTTGGTGGTTAGCTCCAAGATCAGTTGTCAACGCGGGTGGACATCCAGTTTGCAGAGATTGGCCGCATTGTGGAGGCTGAAGAAATGTCATAAATAGTGCCATTCCTCTGTGTGTCCCATTTATAGCTGTAACAGAAAAGCATAAATTGTGAAGTGCACTATTGAATCTCTGCTCTAATACATGAACAAACACATGCTGACCCTGATCTGACCCAATGAAGAAACACACACACACACACTCACACACACACACAGGCTGTTACTGAATCCCTACTGGATCCCTGCTCCCTCATTGGTATTGTGTTATATAGGGAGGGATTATTTAGTTTGCCATGTTAAAGGTTATATTGCTGTTGACTTAATTTACTACTACTATTATAATATTACTTTTTTTTTTTACCATTAATCATCATTGCTTTCATTATTCTTACCATTCTCCAGCTTGATTATATCAATGATATTATATTAGGATGGTATCAGCACACCTGAGCAGAAGAGCAGTCTTATGTGGAAGTACAGTGACTTTTTAATTATAATATCTTTTTTCTTTGTAATTGGTTCTGGCCAGAGGAGGATGGGTCCCCCTTGTGAGGCTTGGTTCCTCCCAAGGTTTCTTCCTCCAGCTCTCAGGGAGTAAGTGTAAAAGGGAGAATAACATCTGGCAGTGGTGGCACAATGGTTAGAGCACTGGGTTATGATGCACTGTGTCACTTGATTCTGGTTGGCTAAGCTTTAAGGATCATTGTAACTGATTATGATCATTGGGAAATATAATAATACCGTAAGCATGTATTACTGTGATGCTGTAGTAAAGCACTTGTTCAACTGAAAACCCTTCTGATTTTCATTGTTTTACATTTACATTTATGGCATTTAGCTAACGCTCTTATCCACAGCGACTTACAAAATTACTCATATTACAGAGGTGGGCCAACGTAGTGTTAGGAGTCTTGCCCAAGGACTCTTATTGGTGTAGCGCAGCACAGTCACCTAGACCCAGTCTAGTCTCCCACATGGTGTGGCAGCTGACTGGCCGGTAGTGGTGTTATCTGTTGCGCCACACCAACACACACATTTAAGGGTCACAGCGACTGATATTAACCATAATATCAGTAAATACCATAATACTGATACCATGATAATTTCTGAGGCATAATCACACCGTAAAATTGTACACCGTTGCAACTTTGCACTGCAGTTACCCCCCACACGTGATAATTTCTCTCAAAGACAAAGCGGCAACACCATCCAAGAACCCCCCCCCCCCCCCCCCGCACCCCCGAAGCAGCACACAGATCTCCAGTTACATATGAAGTGTTTATGTGTGTGTGTGTGTGTGTGTGTGTGTGTGTGTGTTTTCATCATTTTCTCATGATCGTCCCTCTACCCTGGGTTGCCCCCCCCCTCTCTCTATCTTATCTATCCCTTCCTGAAGTTTTCCCCCAAGTGAAAGCGTGGGGTGAGTGAGTGTGAGTGTGCGCGCACACTCTGATCTAAGCTAATCTATCCAGATTTCCACTGCAGGGGTCCAGAGCAGAGGCTTTAACTGAACATCAGATTACGAGAGATGGGGAGAGAGAGAGAGAGAGAAGGGGTGTGAGCGAGTGAGGGAGGAAAGAAGAGAGAATAGACCTCAAGCTAAGTGGATCAATTTTTAATTTGGCCAAAGTGCACGCGTGTGAGAAGCATCACAAAGTCTGCGCTGGAAATTCGGACTCCCTTTGGAGGGTATTGACCGTTTCTCCATCCCGGGTTTCACCTCTTTGTAAAGTCACGCTCTGCCCGTCCAGTTTACATCACAACAAACAACGACGTGCAGCAGCCTCCAGTAGCTGCACTTCAGAAGAACGCCTGTGTAAAGTTTGTTGAAGAGAATTGCACTTAGATACATGCTGGGTGAGTTGGGAGCCCACAGTAAATGAAATGGCAGGCAGGTCTGTACAGTATGATGCTTTGGCAGAATCTTCATCTACAGCTTTTTACAGGTGTTTGCTGGCATTTAATGGAATCCATTCTTTTCTCTGGCTGTGAAATGTCCTTTGTGTCACTGGCTGCAACACAAACCTGAAGCCTGATTGATGCTGCAACCCTTTTATACTTCAAACCTCCTTACCAGCCAAAATGCCCAATTTTAACCTCATCAGTCCACGGGACGTGTTTACAATTGCATGAGGTTTTTTTTTAGATGTTACTTTGAAAACCTCTGAGGCTAAATTTGGTGATGAGAATGCAGGAAAGGTGTTCTGGTCAGTCTCCCATAATGGTCATTTGCTGTACAGTAGAACAGAGGTAGTCCACTGTCAGTGTTGCGTGGCCCATGCAAGCCTGCCTTGCTTGTTTTGCCATCTCAGTGTTGACAGTGTTTCTTACTGCCACTCCACCTGCAGTCAAACCTGCTGCTTCAGGTCTTCTCTTCACAGGTAAAAGCGAGACCTGGTCAAGTTTTAAGATGTGCTACCAGGTGTTGTCATGTGAGCTGCCTATCACACAAGATGTTGACTCTCAGAAGCTTGTCTTCTGATGATGTTGTGGATGTCAGTCTGTCTGTCAGACCACTTTCTGTACCAGACCTCTTCAGTTTTCTGTAGTTTTAAAGAGCCAATAGGAGAGGTCAGTATGCCTTCCTATTATAAAAGGAATCTCAATGCGCTCTGACCTTCGTAACGCCGTTCCTACACTGATTTTATATATATATATATATATATATATATATATATATATATATATATATATATATGTATATATATATATATATATATATATATATATATATATATATATATATATATGTATATGTGTGTGTGTGTGTGTGTGTCACAGGACTTTGAACTTATTCAATGGACTGAAATGTCAATAAAAACAATGGACAATTAGGAGTGTTTTTTATGTATTTATTTATTTTATTGGCAGACAAATCAGACAAAAGCACAAAAAACAAAATCTAATTATACAGGAAGTTCACCTTCATGTCACTGTAAATCCAGACACTCCCCCAGTTGCCTTTAAGTGAGATAAACCTAAAACAAAGAATGAGATATAATTCACACATTTTTTTCCAGATCTTAACCTGACCACCACCATTCCTGTTATGTCTGCCATTTTCATAATTTCATTTTTTAAAGCCTTCCTGCTTTGTGGGCATCTATTATTTTATGGTTCAGAGTTCTAGGCAGCTGCGTAGACAAGGCCATGGGCATTTATTGTTTGGACAAGGTTTAAAGAGTTGTGCTTTTGTATTTTTTGTATTTTTTTTATTTTAAGAATGCTTTGAAATGTCCTGTCCTCCTGCAATTCCTCATGACTGTTAACAAGCCAGTTAAGGTAAAAGGTCTGAGAGAGCAAATCTCTTGGGGTACCCAAACCTTTGTCATGGTGCTTCTTGCCTTTTTTCTACTGTAAAACAAAGTTAAAGAAAAGTCTATAATGTATTTTTAAAATAATGTAATATAATAACTGTAACCTTTAACTTATGCTTTTTCAAGGGGCTTGTATTGTCATTTCGAGCACACAGTGGAGCAATATTCCATTTCTTCAGGACCATGGTGCACCATGGAACACAAGCAATACAGTACAGATACATAAAGTTCAAACATGGAATCAGAACAATACGATAAATGCAGCAGACATTCACAGACGGGATGAATATGTGTGGTGGGGATAAGGTGCAGAGGCATGTGACGTCTATGACGTAGATATAAACGCGGTCAGCCTATAATGTGCATACTTAGTAAACTCTTCCCAGTAACAAATTGCAAAGTGTACCCAAAGTTTTGATTGACATTGTATTGCGTGCGTGTGTGTGTGTCTTGCTGTGAAGTCATGCTGAACGACACGTGTTCGCATGCCCTGTGAGTGCGAGACAGCGAAGAGAGAACAGGCAGCGGGCAGATTAATAAACATGGCCACATGCTTCTGCTGGCCTTTGGCTGCCGTGATTGGTCCGACTGTTTAAAGGATGCTAATTGGCTCGACCCCCTGCATCCCTCCAAGCCTCTGCAGCCTCTACCTGAGACCATCCCCATGGCAACCCTTCCAATAGAGAAATGATGGTCTGTCTGCGTTCGGCGGGAGTCTGGTGTGATGACCTTTTTCGTTCCCAGAAGATTTGTTTCACACAAGTGCTTCTTTTAGTCATGTCTTTGAGACCCTCCTGCAAACAAATCGCTGCTGATTTAACCCCTCCCAATCACACCCCTCCCAAAGCCCATCACACCCAACCCCAGCCTACCACATACACACATATTAATCAGCAAGAGAAAAGGGCAAGCGTTCGAATCTGAGCCACTTTGACCAAGACCAAATTGGGATGACAAGGCGACTAAGTCAGAACATCTCCAAAGCATCGGCCAGGTCTTTTGAGGTATTTCTGGTATGCAGTACCAAATGTAGTATAAGAAAGGGCAATAGTATGATCCATGGAGGCCCTCACCTCACAACTTACAGGACTTAATGGATCTGCTGTTAACGGTCCTTGTGCCAGATACCACAGGACACCTCCAGTGCTCTTGTGGAGTCCATGCCTTGAGTTGTCAGATCTGTTGTGGTGGCCTTCTCACTATTAAGCAGATGATATTAAAGTTTTGGCTGATGCAGGTGACGAATTTACAGCATTTAATGCATTGCTCTACAGACTGTGTGTTGCCAGTGTTCTAATGGCGAGTGAGAAGATGATGGGTTGGTGAATGGGTGTGTATAGACCATTTCTCTTGTGGCGGTGAGTTTGATGGAGAAGAGCTACTGCATAGACTTTCTCTGCAATGGTAAGAATTCAGTTTTTCAAAGCTCAGGCTGTGTAACTGGTAACGTGACTGTTTCCCTGTAAAATATATTGGCCAATAACAATGGCTAGTGGAATTATCAGCTCTTTAAGATTATTATTGATTACCCCTTTAATCTATCAGTCATTCCCTGTAGTGTATTTCTACTAAAAATGAGCTGCAGAGGTTCCACATCCCCCTAAATAGATCAGTACCTGGTTGGTGCCTTAAAGCATCGAGTCATGCTGACCCTGGCTGTGTGTGTTCGTTCGGCTCGCCAAACCGTAATGATAATAATCCCCAGCTTCGTGTGTGACTACTAAGGCCATTTAGCGTGTGTGACCTCCATAGTGTCCATGCCCTCCAGGACCTCATCTTGAGGAATAAAGATGAATAAAACAACGCGAGCGGCCATGAAAAATACATAACAGGGAAAAGTTGATCTGACAGCGCTGCGTCATAATGTTAAAGATTTATTCACCCAACTTGCAAACCCAGATCCATAATGGATGAGCGTGGATTGCAGACCTTTCGGTGGTGGCGAGTGATATGGACTGGTCATAGTGTGTGTGCGTGCGTGTGTGTGTGTGTGTGTTTATACATACATGACAGAGAATGTGAAAATGTTTTCTCACACTGTATCTTCACCAATTATCTCTCATATCTGGCCTTGTGAAGTCACCCAGTCTCTTCAGTTCGGTTTTAGCCAGTAAGGCTGTACCAACTTTATTTTCCATTTCACCTCCGTCTTTTGATGTTGTCAGAAATATCTCGGAATGGAAATGCCATTGCTTATTGTTTACCACAAGGTCACTGAAAACATGCTTGGCAAGCTATTGTTTTATGGCCAATTAAATGTCTCTGAAACCCAGTGATGAACCAGTACATGTATGTTCATTTACATTTCTGTACATTGCACTGCGGTACAGCACAGTCCAGCCTCTGCAGTTAACCTATCCGTGGCACTGGTAAAAAAAACAAAAAATTCATGGAACTGATCCTATCACTTTAATTTGTTGGTGTGACACTGCACTAAATGTTTACATGTTTGCAATTTTTGATTACTGCTTAGATATTTGGCCAAGATACTTATTTATTCTCAGGTATTTGATAAAGTGCAGCCATTTTTTCAAGTTTTGTCTGATGCATTTTATTTATTTTAATATATTTAAAGAAGTTTGACTTTTATTTTAAATGTAGTATGTTTATATCTATGTGGTAATTTGTTATGTAGTCTTTTTAGTTAGTAAAGTAATGTGTAAGTCAATCCTGATGTCCTAAATCTCTCCCACATGGTGAGGTATTTGGTTTATTAATTCAGAAATAATTACCGATATGCAAAGTTTAAGTATCATATTGGTATCGGAACTGAAAAAGCCGGATCAGTGCATCTCTACCAGTAACCTTCTGGTCAAAGCCTGCTTCTCTAACCTTCAGGCCACCACATTATTTACCAAATTTCCTCCCCTGTTAAGCCTGACACTTGTCGAACTGCCACCAGTGCAGCATTGCTAGGCAACCAATGCGCTCTGAGGAAAGCACCAGATCCCCAGCTCTGATACATCAGCCAACAGATGCCTGTGCTGACCAGCTTTTCAATGAGATTGATGAGGGGAGAGAGCGCCATCTACCCACCCACAGAGAACATGGCCAGCTCTCTGTAACTCTGGCCTGGGATTTGATCTTGTGATTCTCTGACCATAGTGTAGGTGTCTTCTGCTGGACCACTCAGAGCTTCTGCTCTTTTACATTTCTGACCTAAAGGAAATGCCAGGTAAAGGTGATGTCAGCTTGAAATATAAGTAAAATTAGTATTTTGTCAAATATTTGTTAATGTTCAAATCTGAAATGTTATGTTTTTAGAAGACTAACACACAGTAAATGTCTGAGTCCACCATGTCAGTCAGTTTAACTATTATAAAAAATATACTAAAGTATTATAAGGACTAATAAAGTCAATTGTACAAATAGGGCTTTAAACAATGTTGTGTTTCCTAAATTCTGTATTCTGAAAAAGTGTGTTGTGTTACACCCTGGAGGTGTAAGATTGTTGCCTAAAGAACTTACATAAGCTTACTTTTACATCATTTTGATTTTTTTTTTTTCATAAAATCCCCTAGCGCAGTAATAATTGTGCTACAGGGCAGTAAAACAGTGAGTGGTTGAGTGAATGAAGGGTGTGAGGAGAACATCAAAAAACAAAAGTAACAAAAGGACAAAAGTATTGAGACAAACTCATTACACCTACAGGAGCTCATTCTAAATCCAATGGCATTATTATGGAGTTTGCAGCTCTTATAGCAGGTTGAGAACTCTGCAGTTATTGAGTAAGCAGAGCGTTGGAGACTGTTATGCTACATGTTCCTTAGCACTCATAACTTTACGTGGTCTTTTTCAATAATACCACTCACAGCTGATTGTGGGATATTAGTTATTACACCAACCAAACATTTTAGGACGACCCCAATATTGTAACGCTGGCAGCTGTTTCAGAACGTTCTGAAAAATAAGTGGTTGAGTATATACACCTGTGGCAATAGACTGAATGAAACACCTGGATTCGGTGATTAAGAGGTTTGTGTCCCAATACTTTTAGTTGCTGTCACACAAAAACCTTGTATCTCCACAATGGCAGGAGAAAGAAACTGGTTTTTGGCACAAAAGTAAAGAGCAAAGCTACAAAACTGCAAATGAACAGAAGCTCAGGGCCCTCCTCGGCTTAGGCCTGCCTAGGCCCATTACTTGTACTGCAAGCATATCTAGGGGGGTTGGAAGGGTGGGGGGTTGGGGGGTCAAGAAAGAAGTTCTACGTCTTAAAGCTCCCAAAAAATGACCGCATTAGCATGTTTATTTGCATTTGTCATTTTACTCCCTGTATGAGCAAAGTTTTGTGACTTTCTTTGCGAGGTGGCTGACCCTTTGCTTTAGTGGCGAATGACGTGTGATCACTGCTGAAACCTGGGAGCAGGCTGGCCTAGTTAAAACCAGCCCCAGGCTTCATTTTCTCTCAATTATGTCGCTTCTGCAGAGATGATATCACATTAGATGTTAATCTTATTATAGCGTCGGCTTTACAACGGGCCCGCAGCAAAGTGTGTGTTTATCTCCCGGAGGGTAGACGGCATTAGTGCTCTTCTAAGAGATGATGCTTTAGAGATTGAGATGGAGCTTTAAACGTAGCTTTGTTGCTGAGGTTGTCGTGTCTTGACCTTGCATTGTCCTGCACTGGCAGAAGTGACATTCCTATGCTAATTCATGCTGTGCGTATGCATGTGTGTGATGGGAATCCTTGAGCGAATGCACACTTATTGTCACAGCTTTATAGATTACCAGGGCTGTCATGATATCTTGCTGATAAGATGATTACATTCATTTTTGTTTGTGGTTATCTGCCCTGAGATTTCATCTATGATGAAATTTAGATGATGATTTTATTACAATTTGATTCTAGACATTTTCTTCATATTTATTTAAAGCTTTTTAGTGTTCTACTTATTTGAAACTTAAGCACAATGCTGGACAAAAATATTGGGACACCTGCTCATTCATTGTTTCTTCTGAAATCAAGGGTATTACAAATTACATTCAGCGACCAGCGTTCCCAACTCCCAACTCTTCCCAGAAGTGCTGAATGGAGCACAGTTTCACCGCTCCACACTCAATACTCAGGGGCCTTATATCCCTCTAGTCCACTCCTGGCATTAGTAGTCCTATTCTATTGGCAGTATTTCTCTACAAGTACTAGACAAGCTGTGTGTGTGCATTTGTACATCTGTGTCAGCTGTGGTTCCAACTTAAAGTAACTAAATAATTAGCAATAATTAAGAGGGGTGTCCACAAACATTTGGACATATATAGTATGTTGGAAGCACTTTATACACATCTCTGCAGCCAAACTGGTCTTAAAGAACTGGTTCTAATAGGCGATTGGCTGAACCATGTTCTAAGCCTTTATATAATACTCTCTACACTCTCACCTATTACCTCCTCACAACAGCTGAACTCTGCGGGTGCGTCCCAAATACGTACTAATCAGTAAGACTAGTTACTAGTACTAGTAGTATGTAATATTGATAGGTGTCATATAGTTGAGTATACTCATATCTACGGTGCATGCTTAGATGATGGATGCTATTAGCCTACAATGCACTGCAAAACAGAAAGGCTGGAGCTACTTGTATTGAAAAATGAGAAACCAATGGCTGATGGCGATGGTGAGAGAGCGGGAGATCTTGCGGTGACGTATGTTGGCATAGCAACGCTTTAACACTTCCTGTACGTATGCTAGTATGAAACTGGTTAGTGCGTTAATATTTGGTGTACTAACCTTCCAAACCCCCACTATTATGCTTAGTATACTGTTTATACCTGATATATTAGTGTGTAGTATGCAATTGGAACAGCCTGCATTAGTGCTCCAAGAAGACACCATTGTGCTGTTAATGTAATGGTATACTGCTCACATTAACCAATTAACTGTATTCACATGAAGCTAGATAAGCTACAAAATGACAAATGGGCAGAGATGGAGACGTCTTGGCTAAGGCCTACCAAGACAAGGTTCTGTTTAAACTGAGAAGATCATTTACAGAGGCATACAAAGGACTAGGCACGTCTGGTCAGAATTTCTGTGGCTGTGAATAGTTAAGCGAGTGTTTGTTTTGTATAATGTTACAGTGTAATAAAAGGAAAGGAGCATCATGTAAAAGAGCTCTCAGACCATAATTGGCTTGTAAGGGTTATGACTTGTTCACAACCACGGTTGGGATCGGCCTGAAGATGCAAATTTCAAAGCTTTAGAAATACTTTGACTCCTCATACCTTGTCACAGCAATCAGCAGCCATGGGCTCCTCTTAACAGCTGACTAGCTCTCTGAACATTAAACACACAAAGCTATAAAGGCTAGAAAAGGTAGCAAAACATTTGCAGGTAGCCGTTTTCCCAGTTTATAGTGTAATTAATTAATTAATTAACACAAGCCTTGGAGGTCAGGTTGAGGTCTGGAAGACCAAAAAAAAAAACTTTAAGAGAACTGCTTGTGGGATTGCTGGAGGGGCCGATCAGAATCTCTTTTTGACTGTAAAAGACCTTTAAGAAGATTTGTCTCATACTTTGTCTCAAACACCAACCTCTTGTGGCTTATTGCTTTACTAAAATCTCAGTTATCAAAATGAATAAAGTACTCCAGGACTAATTTAATGTAACATGCAGTTCCGAGCCGCTCTCGAGTGGAGTCTCATCATTTTAAGTCTCACGTTTTGGAGATGTCTGGATGTGATATGCTTCATAGAAATACTGAACAGATTTCAGCCCTAGAGTCATAATATTAGATGCTTGAATGATTGAAAGTAAGTGTGTGTGTGTGTGTGTGTGTGTGTGTGTGTGTGTGTGTGTGTGTGTGTGTGTTAATTATTAGCCTATGAGTCAGGATTTATCAGACTAAAATAAGAAATGCCAATTAAAAGTTTGATGCTTAAAGTTCCATAAAATCCCTAGACACTGAAGACTTCTAAGTGTGGCAGTGACTTTAGTCAAACTCTCACTCTTTCTCACACTCTCTCGCTCTCTCTCACTCTCTCTCGCTCTATCTCTCGTGCATTAATTAACCTTAAAACTGCAATTCATGTAAAAGATCAACTGCATCGACCAATCGAGTGGAAGATCAACTGGATCATTGCTATTGGGACTGGGCTTTCTGTGAATCTGCATGTGTGGGGGTGGAGGTGGGGGGTTGCTGAGTTTATAATTTTTAATGCTCCATTAGTTCCACTGATCTATTCCCCAAGGAGCCAATGCCCACAAGCCTCCCACTTCCTCTCGGCCTGTCCGTCACACAGCCGGCACAATGCGACATAACTGGCATTTCCATAGGTCTGCCTAAATGTCATCCCGCGCATATGCAAATGAGAGTCCACTAATGAGTGTTCTTGAACGAGGTGATATTTTGCTTTTCACCAAGTCAAGTTTTGGCCATGCGTTTAGAAGCCGTGTCAGGACACCCCTTTTACAGGGACCATATCCAAGTCGTAATTCATTGCCCAATCGTTCTCTAGCCTAATTAAACAGGCCGTCTGTCAATATTCTATTAATGCCGTGTTCTAAAACTAAGAACTTTCTGAAACTTTTTGACTGTTCGACTTTTTAGTCATGAGAAGCTAGTCCTATCTTTTCAAGCTGCAGCAAACCCAACATTTGATTGTCTAGCATCTTGCTGAGTGGGTCATCCCCTGTTCAGCAGATTATTATTATATAAAAAAATTAGTTAAATGTTAAAATGTTGTTAGTATGGTTTTGGTGTAAAAAATAAATAAATACATTTAAAAAAGTTCTTATATATAATGTGTAAAACTATTGTCCCTCATGAGGGAAGCAGAGTAAAGATTTTTAACATTACTAACCTGATACCACTCTCGAAAGCACATTACTCAGCCCAGTACAGTGAGTATCAGTGAGTAATGACACTGAGCTCCACTGTATAGTTCTGCACAGGAATTCACAGGCTCTTACAGCTGGTGAGAGACAGTGTTTAAATGCAGTTCATTCCAAAAAGCAAAGAACATTTCATCTTGAGAGACACACAGAACATGACCGAAGCCCTGCACAAGGATGCATTACCAAATAATGCCTGGAAAGGCATTCAGCCCCACCCTCAGCCAGTGTTGGCGATCAGCCGATCATGCTGAAACCCTGTAGTCTATTGTTATCGGCCTCCAAAACACTGATCAGCCCATCTCTAACCTGCACATCCAGCCTAAAGTCAAGTGTAGGTTTAAACGGTGGCATCTGCATAAAAAAAGCCAGTCATTTTCAGCCACAAGCTGTATGACTGTGGAAGCCTTAGTTTTATGACCTGTGTAGCACACTGTATAGGCAGTAGGCAACTATTGAGGTTCATCCTGTATTGTGCGACACATATGCCATGCATCTGATGGCAGATCAGCAAAAGTAAGCTTGTCTTTTATTTTTATTTATTTATTTTTAAAACATGCCGTACAGGAGGATAATTCTATTTGAACTATTAACTCTAATTTAAACTGTATTATGTTTTAACTGTTGATGACTTTGGCGCTCTGTCTGTTTTTTATTTTGCTGTGAAAATGATGATATCTGCTCATGCTGTGAGTGGTGATTGACTCCGTCTTACTCATTCAGAGTTAATTCTTGCTGAAGATTCTGTGACTTCTGTCCCGGAATTGCACGTTTTTGAAACCAGCAGATTAAACCCAATTAATTAGAAGGAATCGGATTGAGCCTTTTGTCCCTGGCGTTACATCATCCTTCTCATTAGTCATGTACAGCTAATGAGAAAAAGCTCGTTTAGAGGCATAATGGGCAGTTATACTTTTTCTGTTGTTACTTTTACTGTCTTACCATTTAAAGTGGTTTGTTAAAGTGATGAACAATTGGACGTGTTGATACTGAGGCGTAGTCGCATCATCCAACAAACTTTCATTTTGGTAATTTCAGTGGAGGCCAATCATTTGTCATCCCGCATTAAAGAAATACCCTTGCATTTTTTAGCTGAATCTCTGTATTTCTTTCCATAAGTAGCTTTTGCTTCTTGCCAGGCTGCCTTTGCAAAAAAGATATTCTTCATGGAGTTGAAGAAACTCCAGAAATCGAGATTCATCAGACCAGGCTACGTTTTTCCAGTCTTCAGCTGTCCAGTTTTGGTGAGCCTGTGCCCATTGCAGCCTCAGCTTTGGTGTTAGTGCAGTAGTTTGCGTCCCTTCTTCTGTGTACATGAGGATGATTCTATCAAACTCCAATTGGAATTGTATTGTGTTTAACTGTTGGTGAATCTGTCTGTTTTTATTTTGCAGTGAAAGTGATGATATCGGCTCATGCTGTCAATGGTGACGGACTCTGTCTTACTCATTCAGAGTTAATTGTTGTTGAGGGTTCGGTGACTTTAGGCCTGGAATTGCACGTTTCTGAAACGAGCAGATTAAACCCAATTAATTAGAAGGGATCGGATTGAGCCTTTTGTCCCCAGCGTTACATCAGCCTTCTCATTAGTTATGTACAGCTAATGAGAAAAAGCTCATTTAGAGGCATAATGGGCAGTTATACTTTTTCTGTTGTTACTTTTACTGTCTTACCATTTAAAGTGGTTTTGTTCTTTGCAGTACTAATTGTAAGCATCCTGACCAAATCTCGAGTAATCATGCTGTGGATGTTTTCACTCACATCACTCACATCATCCAAACTTTCATTTTGGTCATTTTAATTGAGGCCAGTCTTCTATCTTCCCACATTAAAGGAATATTGTTGGATCACAGTATTTTTAGCTGCGTTCTCTGGGTCTGCTGTATCTGTAGTGGATGGTTGACTACCATGGATGATAATTTAGACAAATTTTCATGTGTTTAGAAAAGAACATATAACCTGACTTAAAACACACTCAGGCCTTTAAAGGCCACAGGATAGTTGCTAAATTCAGTCAGTAAATGTATGAAAATCACTCCTTATTATAAAATACTCTTAATTATCCAAAGATATTTGCTAATTAAGCTGCAAGTCTGTATAAATGGTAATACAGTGGCTAATCAAACTGGTGGATCTCTTGACTGGATGTGCAGCAGGAAATCAAACTAACCTCTCCTTTAAGCACACATCGCTTTTTGCAATTTTTAAATGGAAAAGTAAACTACAAATTAGCCTTTAGCAAGACTGCAAACACTTCACAGAAAGAAAAACAGCAAAAGCTGAAAGGCTAAAAACACAGTAGGTCCCAAGCCATAGAATAAAGGCTACAACTGACAGTCTACAGCAAATAACAAACAAACAACATGGCCAAGGACAGGCTAAGCTAATGGCTATGCAAAAGCTAAATGTACCCAAGGAAAAAATAAACATAAAAAGAAATGATGATGATCACAAGATCACTGTTTTTTTGGTTGTTCTCACTATCTTTTTAATGTGACCTGTATCTGGCACTTGTGAACAGTTCATGCTTCTAAACTGATGTGTAAAGAGCAGTACGTTATATGAGGTTCCACTTTCATCTTTGCCAGCATCACAGGAGCTAGGAAGGACTTCCAGTGACTGACAGCTGGGTTTATCATTGAGAATGTGTTCAAGCCCTCTGTGAAAATGGCATGTTATTCAGCCATGGCCAGTTCTTTGGTTTCTTGTTTTTGGTTTCTTTAAACTTTGCCTTTAAGCTTTTCACTCTCCTTTGACGCTGCAGCAGCTCCCTCCTTCGGCCATTTCTTTAGGAATTTCTTCAAACTCTGAGCGGTTGCGATATCTGCCTTCTAATTTAGTTTCAACAAAGACATTACCCCACGTATGTACAAGATCTGTTACCTCGCCACTGAAAACTTCCCTTACGGCTGTCATCAATTTTCCCTTCTCCTCAGTGAATGTGGAATTGGATTGACGCAAAAGTCGTGTGAATTCTGATCTGACTGTTCAGACTGAATCGCATTACTGTGTATTGGTTTTGTATCAGATTTCAATACCACATATGAAAGTGAAAATGTCCGATTCAGTGTGTTCTTGTCATTCACACTGGCTCTGCGTAGGGATGTGTTTTGTAATTGCCTGTAATTGCTAGTTTAGAAATCGAGATTCATCAGACTGAATGTGGAATTGGATTGACGCAAAAGTCGTGTGAATTCTGATCTGGCTGTTCAGACTGAATCGCATTACTGTGTATTGGTTTTGTATCAGATTTCCATACCACATATGAAAGTGAAAATGTCCGATTCAGTGTGTTCTTGTCATTCACACTGGCTCTGCGTAGGGATGTGTTTTGTAATTGCCTGTAATTGCTAGTTTAAACCAACATTTAAGTCACTTTGGGATGAACGGATGAACATGAACGATGCGCCTGTAGCATAAAGTCATATCACAATAACAATAGAAATATGGTTTATCATGCAGCCTTGAATTGTCCTAAGTTACACAGATGGGTAAGAAGGGTGGAATATCTCTTTAAGGGTTCTCAGATGTGTTTTTAAGAACCATATAAGTCCTTTTGCAATGGCAGTACATAGCAGTCTAATTGTAATGTGGTATTTTGTCAATATCACTCAGCCCCAGTGCCCACTCTGGGTTCAAACCAGCAACTCTTTAGCTTCATCAAGAAGCTCTACTTCCACTGTTAAATCGATTCCTGGATTCTCTGGATTCTCTGGATCAATTTTTATGTTTATTGTTTTCCTTCCTACATGTTGATAGACACTGTGCCTAGAATACAGATTGTACTTTGTTTGTGACCTGTTCCCTTTTAAGGGGTTTTTGGTTTTGCCTATTTAGGCCACAGTGTGATATATTAAATAGCATGAAATGGGTAGATTTGATTGGCTGATGCTCACTCAGAGCCACTGTAAAATACTCTATAAACACACAAAATGTTAGGAGGCTGCAAACTGACCCAAGCCCTGAAATGGGGCCTGACAAAAGATTGGAGTTCGGGCCGGGTTTAGGGCTAACATTTACCTACATTGGGCTAGGGTTCATTTTAAAAGGGGCCCAACGTGATCTGCTGCTGTTGTCCGTCCACCTCAAGGTTAGACCTGTTTTGGACTGAGATGCTTTTTCTGTTACTGCAATTGGACAGTGGTTATGTGAGTTAACATGGTCTTTTTTGTCAGCTCTGACCTGTCTAGGCTTTCTTGACTGAGCAACAGTTCTCCTACCAACAGTCACACTCAAAACCGCTGATCACATTTCCCTCCATTCTTATGGTTGATCAACTAAAGCTTTTGATCGTGTTGGAGTGTCAAATTGACCATTAGCAGTTGGGTCTGAGTATCAGACCTGCATGTTTAGATCATGTTCTTTACTTTCCTGCCCATCCAGACCTCAAACACCTGTTTAGATCATCTCACAGCAGTTCAGGACACTAAAATCATTAATGTTTTTTTTAATGCTGCAAACCATCAAGAGTATTGACATGACGGAACAGTTCGGCTGGGAACAGTTCGGTTTATTTTCCTAGACTACACTACAGCATGCCTAAACACACACCCTTATGTCTTGCATTTTCTGCATTGGTGTTTGGTTATTAGTTTGCCTACATAATATATGATGGGTCAAATCTTTTGAATTTACAACCTTTAGTTTCTCTGCACTTACTTGGGTGCCAATAGGTTTTGGTAGTTTTTATGATCTTGGCTGTGGACTATTGCGTTAGCTTTGCTGTCCTGTATCACTTCTATCACCTTGAGTTATCTAAACACACAGTGTCATTTCTGAGCTTTTTCTCTTGTATCCTTTAGTGCATCTGTGGAGGTATAAAGGTTGGCACTGAGCTTTTTTCATTCTTTCATTCCAGCTCTCAAAAAAAGCAGAGGGCTAGAGCTTCCTGTCTGTTTAAACTGAGGAGAGCTTCTGAACCTAAACTGCTTTTGGTGCTGGCAGGAGAGTTTTACTTTTCTTCTCTTCCTCTTTTCTCTGCATCCATCCTCTTCTCTCTTCTCCTCGTTTCTTTCCTCTTCCCTTCCCTTCCTTTCTCTATTTCTCTTCTCAGTTTCTGTTCTGTTCTCTCATTTCTTCTCATTTCTTATCTTCAACCTTTAACCTCTCTTCTCTATTCTCTCTTCTTTTCTTCTTTTATCTCATGTCGTCTGCTCTCTTTATTCCCCTTCTTCCCATTCTCCCTTCTTCTCTTGTGCTTTCCCTTCCCCTCCCTTCTATTAATTCTTCTCTTCTCTTCTTAACTCTTCTCTCCTCTTCTCTTCTCTCCTCATCTCTTCTCTCCTCATCTCTTCTCTCCTCATCTCCTCTCTTCTCTCCTCTTCTCTCCTCATCTCTTCTCTCCTCATCTCCTCTCTTCTCTCCTCTTCTCTCCTCATCTCTTCTCTCCTCATCTCTTCTCTCCTCATCTCCTCTCTTCTCTCCTCTTCTCTCCTCATCTCCTCTCTTCTCTCCTCTTCTCTCCTCATCTCTTCTCTCCTCATCTCTTCTCTCCTCATCTCCTCTCTTCTCTCCTCTTCTCTTCTCTCCTCTTCTCTCCTCATCTCTTCTCTCCTCATCTCTTCTCTCCTCTTCTCTTCTCTCCTCATCGCTTACCTTCTCTCCTTACTTTACCTTACATCTCTTCTCTTCCCAACTGTCAACTCATCTGAGGTGAGTGGCATCTAAAAATTACCAGAAGAACGAACATGACTTTTCAAATTATCTTTTCAGAAACACTTAGCAGCCCACAAACACCAGTCTTGGAAATCTTAGAATAATGTCTGATACCAGTTCCAGTCATTTCTTCTGTAAAAAACTACTGAGCTTTAAGTTGAGCTGAACACATCTGGGTGTTGCAACAGGACAATGACCCCAAACACACATCAAAGATGGTTATGGAATGGATAAAGCCGGCTAAAATCAGATTTTTGGAATAGCCTTACCAGAGTCTGGTCAATGTCAGGAAACCGACAAATTAAACTGACCTCTGAACCAATTTTGCCAAGAAGAGTGGTCAAATATCCAGCCAGGATTTTGCCAGAAGCTTGGTGATCGCTACTAAAAGTGTAATTTTGCTAATTCCAGAATATCAAGGGTATTAGAAAGTTTATCCTGCTTTTGTTGGAGTAAACAACACTGTCTACTGTCCAGGGAAGGCTGGCTATTAGATCTTGAAGCATTGCTGTGAGGATTTGATTGCGTGGATTTGATGAGTGTTAGTGAGTTCAGGACGTTGGACGATCAGGATCCTACCACAGCGGTTGCTTCCATAATTGGACTGTATTTTGAAACAACATTTTTTCCTATCTTAAAAAACAAACAAACAATAAAACGTTGTTCCCATGGCATGCTCCCTTTCAAGAGCAAACATACCAAGAGTAAATTAAAGTTGTGTTGATGCAGGATGGCAACCTTGTCGAAGTTGAACTCATCAGGATGCTACGTATTGAGTGTAGCATTGGAATGACATCCATATCAACCTTGAACAACCTTACAGACCCAGGAAAACCACCTAAAGCCTGCTCTTTTAAATGTGCTGCTATATCTCCGGGGCCGGTGTGTAGTCCTTTATTGGATTGTGCATGTGAAGCGCTTACAGAGTGCGCATTAAATCATGAAAATGGAGTCATACAGCGAATTGAATTTGCCTCTGGAACTCATTGCCCATCTTTCTTTTGAAACATGGGAGCCTTTATTTGCTCTTGGGTTGCCTGGAGACATGCATACCTGTTCGTACACTCATGTTTATTATGCATATTAGAGCTAATCAAAACTGTGTGTGCTAGACGATGTAAAAATGACGCATTGAATGTAAGATGTGCAAAGATGTACATAAATGTACAACAATGTCAAATGAAACACATTAGGCAAATTGAAAGACCAGGTAAGGGTTTGCCACACCAGATATGTGTCTGTACTTGTATGTAATTTGAAGCTCTCTTTATTTATTAATATTTATATTAATTTGAAGGTGGCAAATGGAACATATGGAACAACGTTATCTTGGCCCTTTAAAATAAAGCAACTGCATCTTAGTCAAATGAGTTGCAGGACTCTGGTTTAAAAATGCTACACTATACTGTCACATTAACTACATTTACATGCAAGCCAGTTATTGTAAGTAACAGTACTAGGCTAACTCTACAGCTCTATCCCTTTTGTTGCAAGTTGAGTACGAACAACCCAACTGTACTGTCTGGGGGTCCCTGAAGACCACTTTGAGAACTACTGTTCTAGCTAAGCTATGATCCTGTTCACATCTAATTGTCTAATTTAAGATCTCTTTAAAAAAAAAAATTGATAACACTGAGATAAATAACTGATCAGCACAGTGATTTATCAGTCTACTCAGGCTTTAGTAGAGCTCAGTAACACTGAGATAAATAACTGATCAGCACAGTGATTTATCAGTCTACTCAGGCTTTAGTAGAGCTCAGTAACACTGAGATAAATAACTGATCAGCACAGTGATTTATCAGTCTACTCATGCTTTAGTAGAGCTCAGTAACACAGATAAATAACTGATCAGCACAGTGATTTATCAGTCTACTCAGGCTTTAGTAGAGCTCAGTAACACTGAGATAAATAACTGATCAGCACAGTGATTTATCAGTCTACTCATTCTTTAGTAGAGCTCAGTAACACAGATAAATAACTGATCAGCACAGTGATTTATCAGTCTACTCAGGCTTTAGTAGAGCTCAGTAACACTGAGATAAATAACTGATCAGCACAGTGATTTATCAGTCTACTCATGCTTTAGTAGAGCTCAGTAACACAGATAAATAACTGATCAGCACAGTGATTTATCAGTCTACTCAGGCTTTAGTAGAGCTCAGTAACACTGAGATAAATAACTGATCAGCACAGTGATTTATCAGTCTACTCAGACTTTAGTAGAGCTCAGTAACACTGAGATACTAAATTACTGATCAGCACAGTGATTTATCAGTCTTCAATACACCTTTCCACCCCAGTCCCAAAAAAATTATTGTTTAACTGGGTTTAGGTCACTGCACTGTACAGTTCTCAAGAATCCCATTAGAAAATTGGAGTCCCAATAGAAAACTGATCCTTTTGTTGCTAGGTCAAATCTAAGTAAGTCATAACTTCCATGTCTGTCACGTGGCTCTCATTAGACGGCAGGGAGAAAATGAGTTATTTCTTTTTCCCTACTGTGTGTACATCTGTTCCATCATGTTTCTGTCCTTGTCCTGTTTTTCCATTCTCATGCCATTGTATGTGCCACACGTGCATTTGAATGTATCCCATGATTTTGCATATTGTCAGGCAGCTATAAAGCCCTGCGTCCGCTGAATTCAGAAGCGCTCGCTGTGTTCATCTTTAATGGGCCTGTCAACCTCCTCAGCTGTAGCCTCGCTCTTTATGTGGTTATTTATTTGGGCCCTGACTGTGTCATAAAGCAGATGCTAATGTGTCTGATCCCTGTGAGGGGCTTCTCACTAGCCGCAATCGTACGCTGAGAACTGCTCTCAGTCGACGTCGTAAAAAACCACAGCATTACTGATTGAAGGTTAAAAGCGCCATAAAGTGTCTTCCACTCACGTTTAAAGGATACATGCGGATGTGTTAGGTGTTTACAGCGCTGTAATCGGAGGCAGGTTAAACTCGAGTTCATGCAGCAAGCCTGTCTTTATCTCTGCACCTGGAAGGAATGCTGAATGATGTGGTGTTCAGTGGAAGAAACAGCTCTTTAACTGTCCACTTCCATTTTTTCATTGGGCCAAGGCTGTCAGGCTGTAATGACTATTAAGACTGCAGTCCAGCTCCTGCATTATAGAAGTAGGGAGCTTGGCAGGGGGGACCGTATGGCAATGTGTAGGGGCTCTCGCTGAGTAGCTATAGGTACTTAAAGTGTGTGAACTTCTGATTGACCATGACTCAGTTGTACAGCTCCACAGGAGGCATCAGCAGTAATGGAGACGTTACTGTAAGCTTTAAAAAGGTTCTTCACATATCGCATTTACTGGATCTTCCATGGCATTTGCACCAAAGAAGACTTTCTAGCACCTGTGTTTTTTAGAATGTAAGATTTTCTAAGTTAATTTCATTTAAATTACCACATTTTTCTTTTCATTGCCAATATTTTAAACCAGAACATTGGCTGATGTTTTTGTTAATAACTAAGCCCAATGTTTTCTTTTTTTTCTATCTTTATTTTTAAAATACACTCCTAATCACTTTTAAATAAATCTTAATTATTTTATTTATATAGTATAGTGTATATATAGAAAACATCTTTTGTTATAATCTGTTGTTATATTACCTTCCCATTTTAATAATTGAACATAGTATGAGTTATTATATGCAGAATATAGTAACACAGTATTATTATTATTATTATTATTATTATTATTATTACTTATTATTACATTTAGTAAGTTTTTATTTTTATTTATTTTATAATTCTTTTTAATACTGATACTAAAATCGTTTAGGACTTGGTAAATACCATTTAAGTGTGGTTTTTTTCCCTTTCTGATTAAATTCATTATTTTTTTTTATTACTTCATTTTCCAACCCAGTGTTTTCTGCTTAAATTCTGCCTAATACCTGATGCTGAAATAGCGCCATTTAAAAATTTAGGGAACTCGTTTTGCGTTTTGCTTACTGTATTACTTTAAGCGTAATACCCCACTTCAAAAACATAAATGTGAGACAGTGTCATGTTAAATTGTAGCCAAACATGCTCCAAATTTTGTCTCTATAATCAATCAGGCAAACTTATATAGCACTGTTCAGTCAGATCGAATTGAAATGTAAAGTGCTTTACAGGTGATTAATACATGAAGCATTAAAATGAGTTTAAAAACAAGAATTCCCAAATAAAAAGACGAAGATGGATACTAAACTAAACAAAATGATATGATACAAACATATAATACAATTTCAGCTAAAAATTGAAGTATGATGTTAGTTATAAATGTCAAATGTTAATAAAATGCAAAATACTGTAATTTGTAATTGATCAGTAATGAAATATAGACATACACAATAGAATAAAATAAATATTTAGTAATTAAAATGTAGTTAATTATCAAATGGCTGTTGTACAACCAAATATGTAATGCTAATTAGTGTAATGTGGCAAGTGTCTATTTGTTTATTTAACAATGTTGTAATTTAAACTAAGATAAATGACTGTTGTTTCAGTGTTCTTGCATAATCTACTAATTAGATGGCTTTTGTAATTTTATCTATTGTTAAATTTTATTGTCTAGAATGTTTTTTCTAAATGAAAGCTTTCACTTGAGGTGCTTATTAGTAATTATTAGTTCTGTAGTTCCCTATTTTCAGTGCATCATTACTGGATTACCTTTTTTCTTACAGGGAAAGAAAAGAAGTGATTGGTTGACTTTAAGCAGAAAACTCCTAGTCGAGCACAGTCCTGCCGTTGGTCGCGGTCATAAGTGTTGTGTTGCAGTGACATCACTAAGTACTTTTCAGTCAGCGTGGCCTCTTCAGGGGCAGTCGCCATGCCAACAGCTTTAGCGGTCTGAGCGACGTCCTAACGAGTGGGTCTTAATTAAGCTCCGACAGGTCTAGCCGACTTTGCGAGAACTCTGAAAAGAAGTGAGAGAGCGAAATTAGACGGCAGCGGAGAGGTGGGGGGAGGGATGGAACGCTCTTAGCCCTAATGAGGGTTTAATAATGCCTTCCTTTGATAACCTGCTGCCAAAGCTGCCGCCTGACAATTTGTCCATTTCTTTAAAAATGTGTGTGTGTGTGCGCAGGCAGCAATGCTTTATTTACTTGTATGGTCATGATGACATTTTGTCATCAAATCTCCGTCCTGTTCCATTCATGGGGGTCCATTAAGGTCGGGTTGTTCCAAGGATAAGGATATGGGGGCCGATGCCTGAGAACAACTTCTCAGAAGCATGGAGGCTGATACAGCTGTTTCCCTGATCCTAATATGTGTTTCTTCTGTACATTGGCTAAAAAGCCATAAGGTATATGGGATTTATTCCTGGATTGCTGGTATCTCAGCCAGTGGAGAGGAAGTGCCTGAACATACAGGTCTCAGCAAGGTTATGGCAACAGACAGTTCCTCCCACCTGAGGGTAAACATAAGCTTTTGTATTGATTTCTTTGGAATCCTATAAAGGCCCAGGCTGCGTGTGGGGTGCAAAGCTGGGTTTTGGTAGGAGGTAGAATAATAAACACGCTTGTTGAGCTGTGGATGGGTCTGCCCCACAGAGACAACGCAGGAATGCTTATGGATAGTCATCACTTCTTCTCACCATCCAGTACTTAACCTGCACCATCCTCCTATTCCAGTGAGGTGCATTTTCAGGGAGTAACAAAACACTTTAGATATCTGCAGTGAGGACAGAAGATTTCACAGTGGATCAAGAAAACTTGTTATATCTTTTGACTCAGTAAAGTTTAATAAGCTTGATGAGGAAATCGGGGCTGGGACATGTCATCAGTTGTAATTAGGAACTGTCAGCTGAATCAAATTTCCAAGCTTTATACATTCTCTGACTTTGTACTGACACTCATCATCCATGGGCTCCTCTACGCAATTGCCTGAAGACAGGGGGAAGCTATAGGTAGATATCCAGGTGTTTTCAGCTTGCAGTTTCTACACTGTTATTAGGAGGAAAGTTCAGGGGATGTCAAGTTGAGATCTGGACCACTAAGAGTACTGTTTGTGTGCTGATTAAACAGATGTCAAATCCCCCACAAGGCAGAAGTCCAGAGTATGGTGCACCATTCCATCTTAATAGTCATTTGAATGAAAACCATAAGTTTTAACCATGTTACAGAACTCAACATCAAGTATAGACAAGTCTAGAGAAGAGTTTGTCCTATGTACTGATGAAATAATAGTACTATTTGGCCCTAATAAGCAAAAACCATATGAAATACAGAGCAACCTGTATCAGTATGAGAAGGAAATCTGTCTACTTCATTGCAAAACTTGAAAAGTGCTATTTCTGTTGGACCAGGACACAAAACACACAGTCTCACCAGTCCTCCCCAAGTTACAACACTTGTACTGGTCAGTCAATCATGCAACTATACTGCTGACTGATTTTTGCACCCCTCTCCCTTTGCACACTTGGGCCTTTTGCATCTCATCCCTAAGCAGTACCATTATATTCCTTATAAAGGGGGCAACACTTGATTAAAGCTTTCCTTTACACCATCATCATCATCATCAAACATGAACCGTATGTTCTTCAGTGGACATGCAGAGACTGATGGAAAACGTTCTGCAGTTCTCTGCCATAAACAGGATACATCGCTGTTCACTCTTTCCTACAGAGTTTGACTTTTTCCTCGAACTCCCTGTGGTTTGGAACCATCATTAAAATGTCTGAATACCCCGCATGGTCCTCTTCACAGGGACCTTCAGGGGCGATTTGGAATGCACCTTAAGTCATCTGTTTTGACACAGTGCAGTACGTTTTGAGGGTAGAGAGGGAGAAAGAGAGTTGGACTTTTAGTTCGGCCCCTGTCTGATTTAAGGCCCACACTGTGACCTTCACTGCTCACAATGACTCGCCCAAAAATCAATAGTACCACAGCCTGCACTGATACGCAGCAAGCAGCGCTGCACTGGAGAAATAATCAGCCCTGTTCATACGTGTGTTTGAAAGTGAATGCTCATCTTCAGCTTTAGTAAAAGTACAATAGAAAGCAATTTTGGGCCAATAGAAAATGCCATTGTTCACAGACACTCTGATCTCTCTTCATGGTCTGCTGGAAAGGCAGCAGCTAGATTTCTTTTTTTTTTTTTTTTTTTTTTACTTGTTTTTACGCAGCGATTTTGGCTGTTTTTTTTTTTTACCTTTATTTATTTATTTATTTATTTATATACTGTATTGCTATTCCTATATCTGTGTACCGTAAATCCGTAAAGTCTAGGTGCCCTAGTGATGGTGTTTGTTTGTTTTCTTTACCCATTTTTTTTTTTTTATCCGAATTTTATCATTGCCAATCTAGCTAGGAATACTCTTATCACACAGGGCTTCCAGCACAGGGAGGGTGAAGGCTCTCGCATGCTTCCTCCAAGAAAATGCAATGATTGAGGAGAATGCTCCTACCAGTTCTGTTACATTAGCTAACAGATGTCTGCATTGGCTAGTATCCCTCTAGGATTTGGGTGTTGGATGGGGATGGGAGTGAGGAGATGAGTGGGGGACTGTCCTGCCCTCCTCGATAGATGGAAGCCAATTATGCTCTTGCAAGCCATTTTCACGTGAGCTCCGGAAAATGACCAGATCTTGTTCTCCAGTAGTTGCTCTTTCACCCACCTAGCGAACAGCCACAGATTTTCCATGTCTGACATTTTGTAATTAATTGCAGCTAATCACATTATTTTGTGCATATTTCACATATAGCACATTATTTTTGTACTGCAGATATCTATTGAAGACCTAATGATCAAGTGAACTGGTGCTAAAAATGAACTCCATAGGTCATAGGTCGCCGTCCATAGGTTCAATCAGCCAGAGTCACCCTTAATAACTAGATAGAAAAAGAGCACAAGAGCTCGCAGTAGATCAGCACTCCAAATCCTAGTGTTCCAGAAGCCTCTGCAGCTAATGGAGGAATGAGCTTGTCCCTAATTGACAGGCTTTTGGACAGGCTGAAGACTCCTCCATTGTTCTAAAGGTCATTTAGCAGCACCACGGACTGTCCTACTTTAACGATGTCGTGATGGGGGTTTGTGCGGGCCAGCAGTAAACAGAATCGGGCAGTGGGCTCTTTGATTGCTCGGGTCAGCCCTGGCTCACACTGAAGAGAGGGCTGTATTAAAGTTAAGTACGCAATTTAGAATATTACCTCGGCTTTTTGTGGCAGGTCCATATTTTATACCTTTCATTGTCGTCTTGCAGTGTTCTGTTCATTTTATTCACTCCAGCTCTCTCTTTCTCTCTCTCTCTGCACCCTCTCTATCATTCTCCCTCTCCATTGTCTATGTCTTTATACTTTGTTTCCTTATCTCTATCTGCATCTTGGTCGCTTCTCTTCTTATGGACAATTCTATGCAAATGTGGCTTAGCTGTCTAATTCGCTACCGCTATGGCTCAGCGGTCAGAAGTTCACATCCCGAGCCATGCCGCTTTGCCGTCAACAGCCGGATGGCCATAATCTCTCCCCTCATCACTCTCAAGTGATGTTGGCCCGACACAGGTGACCGTTAGCTGGTGTGGCGATGCTGGGGACCCGGTGCTGAACAACACCCAGTGCGTCAGCTGCCCGGCAATGCTGCGTCGGTGGCAGTTCGAGGAGAGAAACAGGGGCTGGGTGCACAACATGTTGGAGGAGACGCTTAAGTCTTTACCCTTCTAGGAGCATTGCAAGTGCTAGGGAGGAGCTTTGAACAGGTGGGTTAATTAGCAGTACCAAATTGGTAGGAAAAGGTTGGATTGTCCTGCGACTGTTTTTTGCAGAAGGTCTCTAATTCTGAGATTTTCTGGCGTTGTCCTGAAGTCACAACTTGTTTAAGATATTGTGGGACGCACTGCGAGGGCCAGTGCATGGTAGATATTAAGGTATGTTTTGGATCGCTATCCTGTTGTAGAAGCCATTCTCTTTTCAGCCTCTTTAACAGATGGCTTGACATTTGCATCCAGGAATTGCTGGTATTTTGTGGAATCCATTCTTTCCTCAACTGGCACGCATCGCCAGTGCCACTGGTGGCAACACAGCTTCAAAGCTTGATAGATGCACCCCCATGCTTCACTGTTGGCAGGGTGTTTTTTCATGAAATGCAGTTACTTTCTTCTTCAAGCGTATCTTTGCTGAAGTGTTGACTTCATCAGTCCACTGCACCTGTTTCCAGAGCTCAGCTGGTTTGCCTAGATGCTCTGTAGCATAGTTTAAACATTGGGCTTTGTGACAAGCTCACAGGGAAGGCTTCCTTCTCCTCTGAAGAAGTGATTCAGTGCAAGCCTCCTGTAGATTCATAGCAGTCTAGTATGGGTTTTGATTTGCCTTTCTTACCAGCATAAGAACCCTCATGGTGAAATCATTTAGCCATCTTCTGATAGCCATCTCCTATCTTGTGGGTACTGATTACTTCCACTTTTAGATCTATAAATATATTTATATAATACTATACTATACTATATTGTGTGTGTGTGTGTGTATATATACATATATATGGTTTTCCTCTTTTTCATCTCTAACCTTTAACTCTCCAGCATTTCTCTTTCTCTGTGTCATCTCTCTTTATCTCTCTCTCTGTCTTTTGCTTTTTCTGTCTCTCTCTGTCTATGCCACTGGATTTCTTCTTTCTCCTGTCTGTCACTCGCAGGCTTTCAAGCTGTCTCATTACACACACTTACACACAGCATGTTGTTCAAGGCCGCATGTGCTATCTCTAAAGCTCACGTTCCTTGTACTGGCCACTCGTTAAAGTATTACACCCCTGATGGCGCCTCCTTTTCTTTACAGCCATTTGCAGTAACAACCGCAGAGCAGCTCGCTGCTGTCCAGTGAAAAGCATGTATCTCCATTTGTGTCCGTTTTAAGTTTTCCCCATCGTTGGAACCCTGCAGCTTCTCTGTACAATTTGTGAGGATTATTTTACATTGACTTCCATTCAAAGTTAAGAATATTTTTGCCTTCTCCTGTAAAGTCACAATTTTGGAGATACATGTTTTTTTTTTCATTAGACAGTGACGAACTTGTGGATTAGTAAATCACTGACTTCACCATTATTCTGTTGCAGTGTACTGCAGTTTATTGCATGATGGAATCTAAAATTTGGTTCTTTTATTTTTGTATGATACTGAAACAGTGAACCAAGCTTTTAAAAAGATTTCTTTATATGAAAAATTTAGAATATATAAGATATCCTTATCTTAAACATGGGTGTGTGTGTTTTTTTTTGTTTGTTTTTTTGATACAGAGATATGGAACATTCACAGGTTGTAAGCTTTGTGGCGCAATACAGCGAACGCTCACTTGCAGTCTGGATGAGGTATAGAAGCTTTTTCACATAAAAAAGTCCACATAAAAGAGCTGGATGGAAAACCTTTAAATGATGATGTCAGCCATGTGCTGTTTGTTCGGTACTGTTTGAAATAGAACATCTAATGCAGAATGCACAACATGTCCAAACTTGAGGTAGATGGGCTGCAACAGCATAAAACCACCTTCCGCTTCTGTCAGCCAGGTACAGAAAGCTGAGGCTTCAGTGTGCACAGGCTCACTAAACCTGGGCAGTAGAAGACTGTAAAAATGTTGCCTGGTCTGATGTATCTTGATTTCTGCTGAAGCTCACAGATGGTTGGGTCAACATTTGGCATGAACAACATGAATCCATGGAGCCAACTTGTCTTGTGTCAACAGTCGAGGCTGGTGGAGGTGGTATGCTAATACTAATTAGACATTACTTGAAAGCCTTAGCCTTTATGGCCACAAATTTGGCTGCCTTCATTTATCTTCTAATAGCTTCCACCATGATAATCCACCATGTCACAAAGCAAACTGGTTTCATGAGCATAACCATGAGTTCAGTGGTCTTTCCAGTCACTGGGTCTGAATCCAGTACATTCCCATTACATTTAAGGCATTTAGCAGATGCTCTTATCCAGAGCGACTTACTTTGCTATTTACTCAAAAATAACCTCAGCTATTTTTAATAGACTAAAAATTCTAAGATATCTCTAAGTTTAGACTCTTCTAAACACAAGTCAACATGGAGACCATGATACTCTACTATTCGCTCAAGTACTCTCGGAAGAGGTGGGTCTTCAGTCTGAGTTTGAAGACAGCAAGCGACTCTGCTGTTCGGACACCCAGGGAAAGTTCGTTCCACCACTTCGGTGCAGGACAGAGAAAAGCCTGGACGCTTGTCTTCCGTGGATTTTGAGGACTGGCGGGTCAAGCTGAGCCATTCTCGAAGCTCAAAGGGCTCTTTGTGTAGATTGGCTTTTGACCACTGTCATCAAGTACGGAGGGGCTGGTCCGTTCTGGGCTTTGTAGGCCAGGGTCAAGGTTTTGAATTTGATGCGGGCAGCAGCTACAGGAAGCCAGTGAAGAGAACGCAGCAGTGGAGAGACATGGCTGAATTTAGAAACGTTGAAGACGACCCGTGCCGCTGCAAAGATCATCAGTAGATGATCTTTGGGATGGGGTAGAACATCCTGTGGAATTCCATGAACAATTTGAGGCTGTTTGAGGGCAAAAGCAGGTGCTACTCAGGATTGTTCCAAATGCATTACTCACGGAGTGGTTTGTCAGTTGTCATGGAGGTCTTATATAGGCATCTTGTTGCCTCATGAATGCTCCTTTCAGTCGTTAATTGTTGCCCAATGTTCCAAAAATGAACTTACTATTAATAAAACCCTGACGATAAATGTCATGGCACCTACAGCCAGCATTTTGACCCACTCTCCTTATTGTTTGGGTAAAATTCAAAGCCCAGTTTGCAGCTCTTTATTCTGAAAGGTGACCAACCGAGAAATGAACAGAAATGTAAAATACCTCTCTGCTCCTATATTGTATTTACGATTGTTAGGACAAGTAAAGAAGCTGTATCTGAGCTTTGAGTCAGAGAACTCTTTCATTAATATTAATGCATTCGTACTCAGGCGGGAGCCTGTTTATTAAAAGCGATTATCCTTTCCTTTTTTTCTCTATTATTCCCCATCTTGTTTCATTGTACCTTAAATTGCACATCCGTAGAGCTATGTTTTCTCTCTCTCTTTTCTTCTTCCCTTTATCCCATTTCTTTGAGTTTTGTGTATTCACAGATTAAAAGGAAAGTCGTCTGCAGACTGCTTAAACCCCTAGATGTGAAAGTGTGTTTGGTGAAATAACTATACACAGCAACACAGCAGGTGTGATGAGTCTAATAGCTAGGAACACAGAATGCCTCAGATCTGTGTTGATGTTTCTGTATCATGTCCATAGTGTAGCTTCAGACACTCATTACAGTGCAGTCAGTTGTCCAAAAAGCAAATCAACAACATAACTAATTACTGTGTATTTTAAATGCTTGATTTCTGTTTAATGGTATGAGCAAGGAAGGGTCGAATTCTCCGGATGTTGTACAGGAGGAATCTGCATGAGCGAGTCAGATTTGCAACATGGCTTGAAAACAATAACTGATCACCCATTACTACACCAAGGTTTCGACCTTCGGTAGATTGAGTGACCCGTGACTTCTCAAAGGAGATGGCAAGATCATTTAGAAGTCCAGCAGAAGTCCATCAGTACAGGCAAGTCTGATTCAGGAATCAACTTGAGGCTTGCCTGTATTGATTCAGGAATCAACTTGAGGCTTGCTTGTACTATTTCAGGAATCAACTTGAGGCTTGCTTGTTCTGATTCAGGAATCAACTTGAGGCTTGCCTGTTCTGATTCAGGAATCAACTTGAGGCTTGCCTGTTCTGATTCAGGAATCAGCTTGAGGCTTGCCTGTTCTGATTCAGGAATCAACTTGAGGCTTGCTTGTACTATTTCATGAATCAACTTGAGGCTTGCCTGTACTGATTCAGGAATCAACTTGAAACTTGCTTTTCCTGACTCCAGACTCGACATGAGAGTTTCCTGTATTGATTCAGGAAACAACTTGAGACTTGCCTGTACTCTGGGCTGGACTTGCATCTACTGATTCAGGGCTTTACTTGAACCTTCTGTGAACATTCTCCCGAGATACCGCTTATAGATGTAAGTATACTGTAAAGTTGTTTAATCATTGCTGTGACCATACTGACTCTCACACAGAGACTGTAATTCCCTAGGCCGGGCTTTAACTACCACATCCAGCGTATCCAGAATTAAGTGTATAACTGCATGCATTTCTGAGAGACTTTAAAATAGATTTAGACTTTCAATTTGAGCACTCTCATTCCATTGCTTTTTTTTCCCCCCTTCGAGTCACACATTTGGGTTCTATCTCACTTTTATCTGCTGCATCCTCTGAGCGTCAGCATCAATCCCTAAAGTAATTATCGCGGCTCCTCCTCATTCCAAAAAGGCTAAATTTAAGTGAAGTTTTAAGCTCCCTGTGGCAGCCATGTTGGCGATGATTAACACTGCAGCTATAAAATTCATACCGCTGCAGCGTATCAGTTTACTTGGGCACATTTTCCTAAATCTTACACACACATACGCATGGTCCAGAACCAGCAGATGCACCGGCAGGGGGGTCTGTTGGGTGGATGGGATGAAGGTGAGAGCAGTTGTGGTAGATTGGAACTGTCAGAGGTGTCACATTAAATGTGTTATTATTAAGTCCAGGCTGAATTTTATGGCCCTGCAGGATCGTAAATTGGTTGGTCAGTTCCTTAAATTACGTGTCCATTGAGTGATGCGTTCTCTGCACTCTCACTTTTTTTCTTTTCTTTTTTTTTTTTACCTTGATTTCTTTGCTTTCTTGCTTGGTTTCTTTCTTTATCACTCTTCAACTCAAGCTCACCCGTGCTAGACACTCTCTCTGCCTCTCTCTGTCACTGTATGTCATTGTCTCTCTCTCTCTTTTTCCCTCTCTTTTTATTTATTTTATTTCTCTTTCTCTTTCTTTTTCTCCTCATCACAGACATTTGCTTTTAACACCATGACTCTGGTTACATGGATAGCATGACTGTGTAAAAGGGTGGGTGGGGCAGAATGTAAGGCAGTTCTGCAGGTCAAGAGAGTGACCAGCAAAAGCTAGGTCCAGAAAGTCTTGGCAGTGGACATGGTAGTAGGTATTGTCTGTTTGTAACTGGTGATTATTTTAATATATATGAACATCTGACCTATACAGTGGCTACGAAAAGTAATCACCCTTTTGGATGTTGTCCTCTTTTGTTTATTTCATAAATGGTATGAAGGCAATCGAGGTCAATGTAATTAGTTGTAATATTGTTTTGTAAAAACACCAAGACACCCATGACTTCTCTGAATGAGTTAAAAGCTTCAGTAGCTGAGATAGGAGAGACTCTGCATATGTTGCCTGGGTTCTTCACCAGTCAAAGCAACAGTGGCAGCCACAACCTTATCATCTATAGCCCAGTGCTCTATTTGCTGAGCCACCACTGCCCTAGGTACTGCGGACTACAATGACAAGAATGAGAGGAATGAACTCAAGGTGAAGTAAATGTAAGCTAGCTAGTGCAAACGGGGACAAAAGAGAATAAACTTTAGATGGAAAGTCTTTACAAATTTTCCAGCTAGAGAGAGGAGTAATGAAATGGTTTAGGGGTGGGCTACAGTGGCATAATTTGGCTTGCATGATTGTACTTTCAACATGACTTCAGTCAGTATCACAAAATCGCTGATGTGAAGGAAAAAATGAGGAGACATTACTCTTCTTCTTCCTGTGATTTTCAGATATTTCAAATGATTGAGCTTCCTGCCGAACATGTGACTTGTAGAATGTTCCACAGTTCATAAGGTTGAATGTGTTCAGGTAACCAGGACTGAGAGACTGTTTAAACTGAATTTATTCTAGAAAATTGTATCTTTTTTTTTTCATAACCTGTAACTGAAGACCGATGATGGAAGGATGGTCACAGCATGAGATGTTACATAGACTGGCTTATTAATGCAGTCATTTCAAACAAGCAAAATCAAAAATACTAATAACATACAGTGACCTTTAAATGTCAGGAAGGGCTAAAGACTAAGTCAGGCTTATCTGTGTAAAAATAGAGTTAATCATAAATGCTGTGAGCGCAGATGGATGCGGTACATGTGTGGTATAATGACAGATTGAGTTTGTTTGACTTATCTATATGAAGTCATTGCCTTGGCTTGTTTCTGACTGGTGAATTCATTTAGCTGATGTGCTGCCAGTCAGCAGTGCTATTGATGCCTCTTAATCAGATGGACATGCAAAGAGTGGACGGGTGGGCCTGAAAGGCTGAGACTGAGAGACCCATCGACAGTGCCAAGATCATTAAAATTGATCAGGAAAATCTCAAGGCTCTTACAGGCATGATAAGCTATGTGTAACATTGACAATTGGCCTTCGTTGCTAACGGATTTTGCTCTCCCTCTGCTGATAAATGGATCATCACTGTTGATGAAAATGGAAAAAAAACATGAGGGCTCAGACAGGAAGGGATTATGGGTTTCGAGGAGTTGTATTTGAGAGTCGGTACTATCGAGCCTCTGACAGACAGGCTCTGCGATGCTGATGGTGTGTGGTATTGATGGTTTTGGTGGAGCCGTTGACTGTAAAAGTGAGGTACTGATCGGGTTTATAGATTAGAGTTGTTCAGTACGATGCACGGTGACGGCAACGTTGACTTCACTTTCCGTGGGTGTTTTACATAAGCAGCAGACCAAGCTTCAAAGAAGCTTTCCACACATTTGCTGAACAGTTTGGATTCAAGATGTACGGCAGCAGCCAAAGAACTTTCCAGTATGCATTTAATAAATGATTTAAATAAATTGCTTCTGACAGATACTTTAGACTTTCTATAGTGGAGTTTTCTTGTCCACACGTTCCACTGAGTGGAAAAAAAATGTAAATTCTTCTCAAAATGTAAATTCTTCTCCCCAACACTGCCTAAAACGCACAATAACACCAATGACAACTGTACAGTTTACTAAAAATCTCCCACCCCTATCGACCTTAGCTTACACTCCGTCAGACCAAACGGAGCTCGTCAAATTAACAAACGATCTAGAGAATACCCTCCGATCAACCTTAGACAAAGTAGCACCGTTCAAAAATAAAATGATGAGGCAAAAAAGGCTTGCACCGTGGTACAGTGATCAAACTCGTACCTTAAAACAAACAGTGCGGAAACTAGAGCGTAAATGGCGGACGACCAAACTAGAGGTGTTCCACTCTGCGTGGAAGGACAGCCTTAGTCAGTATAGAAAGGCACTCATTAAAGCTCGCTCAGCGTATCTGGCCTCGCTGATCGAGAAAAACAAAAACAATCCCAGAGTTCTTTTTAATGAGATCTCTAAACTTACTAAAAGCCAGGCAGATACTCAACCCCAGATCCCAACATCTTTAACTAGTCATGTTTTTATGGACTATTTTAATAATAAAATAGAAAATATTAGACAACAAATCCAACCCTGCTTATTAAATCAAACATGGCCGTCACCCGATGTAGTTGCTTTAGAACAAAACTTAGTTGTAGAACAAAGGCTGGAAGCCTTCTACCCACTTCCACAGCCAGAACTAGAAAAAATTATATCCTCAGCTAATTGTACAACATGTACACTCGACCCGATTCCCTCTAAATTGCTAAAAGAAATTCTCCCAATTATAATCGGACCTCTTTTAACAATTGTAAATTCATCCCTTAGCCTTGGGCATGTACCCCAAACCCTTAAAATAGCAGTTATAAAACCTTTAATCAAAAAACCAAATCTTGATCCTAGCGTATTATCTAATTATAGACCCATCTCAAACTTAACATTCGTATCTAAGATATTAGAAAAAGCTGTGGCCCAACAACTCTGCTTATACCTGAGTAAAAATGACATGTATGAGAAATTCCAGTCTGGATTTAGACTCAATCACAGCACAGAGACAGCCCTAGTGAAGATTACGAATGATCTCCTTCTTGCCTCTGATCAAGGCTACGTATCTTTATTAGTCCTACTAGACCTTAGTGCAGCCTTTGATACAATAGATCATTCTATATTACTAGAAAGATTAGAGAAAATGGTTGGAATCACAGGGACAGCCCTATCATGGTTCCAGTCATATCTAACGGGACGCTTCCAATTTGTAAAGATAAATGATTTATCTTCAAACTACACAGAAGTAAGATATGGAGTTCCGCAAGGCTCAATTTTAGGACCACTATTATTTACATTATACATGTTACCACTGGGCTCAGTTATAAGCAGACATGGCGTTAATTTCCACTTCTATGCAGATGACACACAGCTCTATATATCAGCCAAACCTGACGATAAATTTAGACTACAGAAAATGGAGGACTGTGTAAAGGATATAAAACTCTGGATGTCACATAACTTCCTTCTCCTTAACAGTGACAAAACCGAAGTTCTCCTTTTAGGTCCAAAAGACTCTAGAAATAAACTATCAGACTTAATGTTAGACTTGGCAGATTCTCCCATCATTCCTGGTTTAGCAGCTAAAAATCTTGGCGTCACATTCGACTCAGATTTATCATTTGAGCAACATATAGCTAATATTAGTAGAACAGCCTTTATGCAGCTTAGGAACATCTCCAAACTAAGAAACTCCTTATCACTACAAGACGCAGAAAAGCTAGTACATGCTTTTATTACCTCAAGGCTAGATTACTGTAATGCGTTACTGTCAGGTTGTTCCAGCAGGAACCTCAATAAACTTCAGCTGGTGCAAAATGCTGCAGCCAGGGTCCTTACTAAAACTAGAAAATTTGACCATATCAGTCCAGTTCTATCAGCACTTCATTGGCTCCCAGTTAAATTCCGTATTGAATACAAAATTCTTTTATTAACATATAAAGCCCTACATGGCCTCGCTCCTGAGTACCTGCAGGATCTTATAGTATATTACGAACCATCAAGACTACTTAGATCTCAGGGTGCTGGCCTCTTACGCGTTCCCAAAATTCTGAAAACCTCAGCAGGGGGAAGAGCCTTTTCCTATAAAGCCCCCCAGCTCTGGAATAACCTTCCAGATAATGTTCGGGACTCAGACACAGTCTCAATCTTTAAATCTAAACTGAAAACTTATATGTTTAGTTTAGCTTTTGGTAATTAATGTTTCTTAGATAAGGGCTGCAGGTCCAGGGGTTCGCGGACCCAGGGAATTGTAGTACTCTGAGATGCTGGAGCTGTCGTCTCGCTGCTTACACGCGATCACTCAGGTTTGTTGACGGTGGAGCAGATAGATGCTGGTGTTCTCAGGGTACGCCCGTGTCCGTGTTACCTTCTGGCTCTCTCCTTTTAATTATGCTGTGATAATCAGACCTGCCGGAGTCATCAGACATACCCAGATGCTGATGATCAACATTCTCTGCACTCCATAAAATTCCTCTTAGAACTAACTTCTCTCTGCACTCCATAAAATTCCTCTTAGAACTAACTTCTCTCTCTTTACCTTCCCCGAGTAAATGGCCACCCAGCCCGATCTGCAGGAAGATTGCCCGCTGAGGTCCCCTCTACCTGCATCTAACCAGCTGCCACCTACCAGTCCAGCCAGCGGGTCCCCCCCAACCCGCCACCACCCATGGCTCACCCGCCAGCCGCTGCTGCCTGTTTGGTGGCCGTGCTGAAACCTAGATGGACTCGTGCCTGTCTGACACTATTAATATCACAACTATTAACTTTCTGTTGTACCTGGTTTGGTAATTTTTATCATTAATGTTTAAAACAGTCTGGCCAGAGGAGGATGGGTCCCCCTTGTGAGTCTTGGTTCCTCCCAAGGTTTCTTCCTCCAGCTCTGAGGGAGTTTTTCCTTGCCACTGTCGCCGTTGGCTTGCTCACGGGGGTCTTTGACGCTTCATGTTATTTCTTCTTTCTTCTCTGTCTCTGTTCTTTATTAAGTAATAATTATGTAAAGCTGCTTTGTGACGACAACAGTTGTAAAAAGCGCTATACAAATAAATTTGACTTGACTTGACTTGACTTGGTACAGTATCTGGCATTGTCTTGTTGCAAATCTCCACCAAAAACAAAGGCTAGAACCCTTCAAATACATATTTGCTAATAATCAGTGCATAACATATGTAAACAGTTAGTCTTGACTGCCATTGTAGTACTGTTGTATCTCCTAAATGGTAAGCTTTTGGGGTCCACTCGTGGAGTACCTGTCTAAGCGTTGGCCCTATACTTGAGAAATGACCAGGTTGATCAACGGTGATGATCAAGGAGTCTCCAAAAGAGCACAATTGGCCTCACTATCTGTGATCTCTGAGTTGGCAGAATGGCTCACCCTGTCTCTCCATCACTCAACACGTTGCTAGGCATTCAGCAGAAGCTGACCTCCAAGAGTTTTGAGCTGTTCAGTGATGTTGCGATAGCAGGGGTTTAAAGCTTAATTGCACTCCACTACAACCCCAGCTAACATGTCCATGTGGGGCAGCATGGGTAGCCCAATCAGGAAGCAGGTTTTTAGTTTTCCATAGGTCGTAAGATGGTAGTATAATCAATATATGCTGATGTAATCAATGGTGATACTAAAAATTTTATTCTTCTCTCCTCAGATGGCCACAGAGGTGCTGGAAGGCCTATTAGAGGAGGATGATGAGGTTGTTCAGGTGAGTGAATGAATCTATATTTTTAAAATAGAAGTGATGTTCGAAATCATTGATGTCATGTTACACAGAACAGAAATCTAACATATCAGACATATTGTAATTTTTAAATACTATGGTATACAATATTTTCATTACACCGCCAAGTTCTAGTATGTATGTATGTATAAAGTTTGATATGCTGCCCAGTTTGGATGATGGCCTCTGCAGTGTTTCTCCACAAATATACTGATGGGCCGCCCAAGCATATTTTGACTATATTAACAATACCCAATTTCTATTCAATTCCATATGTTTTTTTATTTGTTCAAGAATTTAAGAGAGAGGCACACAGGGTCACTGATGCAACGTATCACTGTTTTGCCTGTGGTCATATTTACTGGTGTGTACTTGTGTTTGTGTGAGATTGAGGGCCAAACTGATGCTGACGGGTTTTACACCAGCATGTGCTAGCAACCACAGGTTTGATTAGTTGCTGGAATCATGGAGGAATCTGTGATTAAGTAATATGTGTCATCTCTTTCTGTTGGGGCTGCAGTTTGGCAGGCGCTTCTTTAATGGGCCTCTATTTTCAGGGAGCTTGACAAGTGGTGCTGACATTCAGTGAAGCAGACGGCTGGATAAATAATGTATGTACAGAGACCTGCTGGGATAGAGTTAGTCTGAAAGCTCCTGGCTCCTTGGTTTAACTCATCAGGCATGGAAATTATGAACACTGTACCAGAACTGGCTGACAGCGCTGCTGACACATAATGCAACGCACTATGTATAATGAAAAGAATTCACCTTTACACTTCTAAGCAAAACAAAACTCTTTGCATATTCACTCCACTTCACTCATGTCTTCATTCTGGCTTTGTGGAACACAAAAACATGAGCAAACGACCTGTTGCTTATTCACTGGGTCTCCTTTAGGCCAGCTGATTCATAATTTAGAAGAAGATGCATATTTAAGGGATTTTGGAAAGTAGCTGTAAAAGACTAATAGCAGGTTTGATCGTTAAAGTGTAGCCTAACATTATCAAGCTATGTACTAGTGTGCTAAATAGTGCGTTCAAAGTAGTGATGGCGCGACTACTAGTAATTTAAGACTTTTCTTAAATGCATTGTTTTATAGTGTGTTTAATATCGTATAATCCTGTCTGGTCACTCTGTATGTAAACTCTTTCATTAACCTTCTCAGAAAGTCCTTATTGCTGCCGGCTGAGCAATAATATCCGTTAACAGCCCTTAGAGGAAAACAAAGACTCAGAACCGGATTGGGATTAAAATAGCAGATGTGTTTTTTGGGGGTGGAAAAAGAAATACCAAATAAATACTTCAGCCAAGTGGATTTAGTGACTTAACATGTAGTGTTAATCCCTAAACAAAGGATATCAGATATCAAATCCAGACTGGTCTAAAACTTGGACACCTGACAACCCCCCCAAAAGGCTGTGTCATCCTGAAGCTGAAATTGTAACTGTTTTCATTTTTGGGCTTCTTGAATAGTGCTGTGATGCTCTTTATAAGTTTATTTCTTCATTTATTTATTTATTTATATTTTTTTATAAGGGATGTCCCGGTCAGCTTACTTTGCCCCCAATCTGATCTGAGTCTCTTAATGCTAAGTATTAGCCGATACCAGGCCATTCTCCATGCCTATGAAGCCAACACCCACCCGGACAGCTGTGTCCACTGCTGTGACATGCCTGCAGATATGCTGGAGAGGTGGCCTCTCATCGCAGCGACCACCCCCACCCTCTTCTCCTGCCGTCAGAGTCCCCATCCGACCCTCTTCTTCCGCCAGTGCCCTGGAGGAAATGTGGAAGAGGGCGACGACGACTCTCCGTCACAGGGCATCTCCTCATCCATGGCCCGGAGGAGAAGGGAGACGGCATTTATGTCTGAGCACGTGTTCAGGCCAACTGACTCGCCTAGCACTGCCGGACATGTTTGACCTCATCAAGACTGGTTGATGGGCAGCTGTAAGACTCCACCTGGCCTGCCACCAAAGGGACCCAACAGTAGGTACAAGGACAGTTTTTTTTTATGGGAAAAGACTCCTTTCTCGTTCAGCCTCCGCCAAGAAGTCTCCCAGCACTCCCCACGTGCATGGACAGGCTAAAGGATGAGCTAGGCCTCTCCCTAGCCGCTGACGGTGGAATCCTCGATAGCCCACCATCTTTACCTGGATGGAAGAGCAGCCCTATCATCCCAACTTGAGAGATTTTTGGCGCTCCTCTGTACCTACAGGGCTAATCTTCTGGAGAAGCTGATGGACAAGGTCGCAGATAAAGTTTCCTTCCTATGGCTCTTCCTGAAAGATTATATTTGTGCAGGCAGTGCTGCACAGTGGAAAAGTGCACCACCTCTCTTGACTCTCTGAACCTTTCTGCCGGTTCTTGGCAGTCATATGAGGGACATATTCACACTATAGAAACCTCAAGCTGACAATGCTTAGCATTCTTCTGCTTCACTGCTTACTGTAGCTTTTTTGAGAATTTGAATCTGCCAGCTGTTTTTGCGTCAAAATGACAAAATGTCATGATAAATGGACCAGTAGATCTTTATTTTTTTGGGTGAGTATTGCAGATTGAGTTCTGCAGACCATACAACTGAAAACAGACACACCGTCCAACATGCTACTATGAACTGTGCTAAAAGGTTGGCTGTCCTGGGTCTGAGGCGCTAATGCTGAGAGTTCTTCACACCTTCCCCACCTCTTTAATGCAGATTTGATGAATCGCTCAGCCGCTCGCTGTGCTAAATCATGGCTACATTAGAAGTGTCAGTTGTCTGTCGAGCATCTCCCTGAGCGCCTGTTTTGTCGTGCTAATGAGGCAGAGCTCTTGTCGGAAGAAGTTTAGCCAGGGCCCCTATTTGGTGATTGATCTTTCTTTGTGTCTGGCTGTGTGTGTGTGTGATGTGTAACAAGTCATAAAATCTGTGTCTCTGCCTCCTCTTTAACGCCGCCACTAATCCACACTGTTAATAAATCAGGCACACTCTTCCGTTCTCCCTGCCCGTTGCCGTCATACCCAGCACTTCTTAGATCCACCAGCTCTTTTCTGGTCTCCATCGTTTCATCTTCTCTTCCCTTTTCTGTCGTTCTGACTTTGCATGCCTGCATACACATAAACACACTTTCTGGGGGAGCTGAGGTCCAATTAAGTTGTGCAGTTCAGCAGAAATAGTTTTCCAATGCTGGTGTAAAAGGCCTCTAGTGATTTACCTGTTTTATTATTCTTATTTTATGTATAACTCGATGTTTCAGCCCTGAGTTTTGTGTTGATGTCGTTGATTAGCATTATCCGACTTGTGATGAGTCAATCTCGTTATACTGATTCTTTACAGTAAATCTGTTGAACTGATTCACAGTCCAACCCAGACACTGATTCTATAGCAGTGGAGATTCCTAATACAGAAATTGATATAATACACAATTTAAAGCAGCATCATGTGGGAATTGATCAGTTACAGTTGGGGGAGTGTAATTTGCGTGTACAGCACTGTTGTAAATACAAATCACGCTATGAGCTCCCCTTTAGAGACTCTTAGCTGTACACATGCATTTGTTGACAAGATGTGAGCTAAAGAAATCGGCATCTGAAGTGAAAGAATCTCCACCTAAGTTCCACAGTACAGTTGCAGCGTTACGGCCTGGATTGGTAATGACAGTGAAGCCATTCTCCCTACTACAATATTAAATTATTTTGTAGCTGTAGTGCACTTTATTTATAATGTTGCTATAATGTTAAAACTCCATTATCCATAAAATCACATATAATCTTGGGAACAGCCAATCAAAATGGACGTAAAGTCTCTGAATCAGAGCCACATATTGTAATAAAAGAAGGTAAAATACATCAAGAAAAACAGTATTAAAGTGATATCAAATGTGACTCCAATTCGTATCCACCCACTTTGCTAAGGTGAAAAAAGCAGAAAAAGGCCTACAGATATACAGGCAGTTTCAGTGCTCAGCACAAGCTGCACGTTTGCTCTGCAGTTTATTTCAGTGTTATTCTCATAGGCTGAGCAGAGCACGGTCGAATGTTGTGTTAGTGTGCTCTGAAATCCTTCTCAACTACACTTGTGACGTGTCATGATGCTCAATCCAACAGATCAGAATCTGATCAGAGCTTTTGACTGAGTTAGTCAGATAGGTGAGTGTATGACTATCAAGACTAACCTGTGAGACCAGGCATGTCTGTACACTGGCATTTCGGTTTCTTACTGGGACCTTTCATCCACATGGAATTGCTTTTGTGTGACTGTGTGGTTTATGAATTGCAAACAGCACATGCAAATGAGGGGAACAGCAGTAGTGGCCCATTTCATGGAAGCCGTAAAATCCAGGCCCATGTGATACTACGCATCTTAAAAAGCACTTATCTTTTTGTGTGCTGATGCTTTGTAAAGTAACAGCATAAAAGCTGGTGCACCAAAAGTCAGTGTACATAGAACATAGGAGATGAATGTAAGGTTGACACTTTTGAACAAGTTAATCACTTGTGAATAAGTGAATCATTGAATCAAATGTTTACTTCATTAAAAGACACTGATTGGATTGGTTCAGTAAATGTCATCAAATTAATCAACTACTATTGCTGACCTGCTTTGTTCAAAGAAACACAACCTGATGGAGTTGCAGTTGTGGTGTTAGTTGCATTACATTCTACAATAAATTATGCATTTAATAAATGGTATGTAAAAATTTTCATCTAGACAGCATTATGTTGGGATTACTTGCGTCTGGGCTCCCCCTACAGTTGAGAGGTGTAATTTATGCTCTGAGCCACTGCCTCAAGACACTACTTACACGTGCATTTCTGGACAAGCTGAGAGATCAAAAACCATAACCATGAAAGTGAAAGAAGCATGCAGACTAGGGTGGTAGAGTAATATTACTGGATGTTACACAAATATGACTCTGGTTACACAGCAGTACACAGTACTCGCAAGTGCTGTCCTGCCTGCTTTTATTACAGATCAGTGGAGCATCAACATGATTCTAAAGCTGTTATTTAAAATGCTGCATAATGTTACATTAATGTGTTAAACAGGGTAGTGGAGCGTTCTCTTTAAAGAACGGCAGTGTCCATCCATTACACTAATCAGTCCTTCACTAATCAGTCCTTCACTAAAGTAAATCAGATGAGCTGCTAATAGAACTGCACCAATCCATAGAGTGTCTAGAGTTCACAGAGAAGACAGCAACCAAACGTGCTCTTCAGACTGTGTTCTTCTAACCAACATCTCAATACTACATAACTTTATTGACCAACAAGATTGACCAACACATCTTCTGTGTTTAGATATTGATACTTTATTTGCATTATTTCTAATGTGTGTGTGTGTGTGTGTGTGTGTGTGTGTGTGTGTTTTGTATATATGATTGTAACATTTTTAGGCTGCTGAACCCTTCCTACTGCAAGCCTTTAAGCGGTGGCATGATGCTCATGTGCTTTTAGTGACTCTAAATGACTCTGAAGTTACAAGTAATCCACAGAAAACGGAACATAAAAGATTCCACAACCCACTTGAGGTCAGACATGAGGTGATTTTACTGCAGTGTTTTAAATTTACTTCGAACCAAGTGGTGAGGGAAGTCAGCCAGATTGGATTTTAGGACTTCAGAAACGTCAGAAAGCCGTTAATAAACCTTTTTAAATTGTAGGCTACAAAACAGAATATTCCCGTGCAGAATATTATTTATCATATTGTTTGTGTGGTATAAAAATGTGTTTACTTCAGTACTAATTGGCAGCTTTTTGCCTAAATGATGTGACCCTTATTTATTTATTTTTTATTTATTAATTTGTTACTTTTTTATTTATTTATTAATTAATCAGTACTTGATCTAAGATGTAAATTGGGAAACATTATGCTAATGAGGTAATATACTTTTAGATGAACATGTTCATTAGAACTTTATTAAACTTTATTAAATCAGAAACTACTGATCACAATAACAAAAACAACAATATCAAGATATTTAATGAAGGTGGAGAAATCATTGTTCTCCAACCCTGCTTCTGGAGAGCTCCCGTCCTGCAGACTTTATCTCCAACCCTGGTCATCCCATCTGGTCCATCTAGTTGCTATTTGCCTTCAGAGGTTGTTGATTGGCTGAATGAGGCATGTTAGATTTGGATTTAAGGGTGACACCTGCAGTTAGGTCGATGTCCAAGAGGAAAGTAGATGACCAGTGCCATAGACAGATGCAGCCTGTACCGATCAAAGGCTTGGCTACCTGTAGGCCAGAGGCAAGAACCCTTAGGAACCTTTATTTATGAGTATCTTGCTTATTCAAAACCAACAGCTTGATTCCTGTCATGAATTTCTTCAGTTCCTTCAAATGGTTTTTATTAAACCTGTTTAATTCCGAGCCCTGTAGCATGCCTCCTTCCGCCTACACACTCAGCAGCAGAAGTACAGTCAATACGTAAACCCTGTAAGAACAGTAGAGGGGGCATTTGCTAATATGCATAGGTGGGGTGGGGGAGAGTGCATCAACCTTGGAGACTTCATCTCCTCTGTTTGGTGACAGAATGATGCCAGTTTCCCCCCCGATATACACCCCCCGATGCCTCGCGTGTGACAGATTGAGAGCAGTTACGTAGCATCTGAACTTTTAACTTCGTCCAAGAAAGAGAGAGAAGTTGGGAAGCAAGCGTGGAAGTGTTTCTGAGGCATGAACTTTTGATGGCGCTTTATTGGAACCTCAATGTGGTGTTTATAGTGTAATTAGAGGTGAAAAACTACAGCACGCACCCACGCGTGACACCAATACCACTTCGCAACACACACACGGCATCCACAGCTTCCTGCAACCTCTGCTGTCTGATTGAACTGTTACTTAGAGCGCAGCTACGTCTGTCATTCTCTGCGTAGAGAAAGTAGCAGTGTTTGTGGAGCTATCGGAATAAGATATGAAAGTAAATAGTGTTCCTGTTCCTTCTTGTCATTTGTTTCCCTTTTGAAGTCTTATTCATTTGCTTGGATTCAGTACTGTTCAGCCTTTCTGGTCACTGCTTCACCTGCCCTTCATTCATTATTCAAGTAGCAACAGCCTACAGTTGTAGGTCAACTTTTAGAATAGTGGAGATCAGGGTATCATGTAACATGGACATACAGTGGCATGCACCCCTGTAATTTCTGGTACTGAATAGATAAGTAAGTAGAAGATTAGAGCTGATCCAGAGCTGATCTCTAAAAGGCATGACATTAAAGGTGAAACAGTGTTTTCATAATTTTAAGCACAATTAGTTTATTATTTGTGTTTCGTACTATTTTACAGTAAAAATCCTCCAAACAAGAACTAAAAGACTTTTAGCTGCTACAAAAGAGGATGTTGCTAAATACTGATCAAGCAGGGTGCCCAGACTTTTGCTTCAAGCTGTTTTTATGTTGCTTTGAAGCTTAAAAGATGGAAATTTAAAAAGTAATCTTGTTTAAAATATTAAAGAAATGATTCATCTTTAATGGTTATGCCTTTTGGAAATTAGGTCATCTTTTACTCACTTAGCAAATCACAGTACCAGAAATGTTTACCTAAACTGCCGAATATTTGCATGTAAGTCAAAAGACACCGATCAGCCATAACATTAACAAGTGACGGACACCTAGGACTCCTCAGCTTGACTCCGGCCCTCTTTTCCCCACCCCTGTTCTAGGGGGACAGTAATAGAGACAACAGGGCACATGTCTAGGATTGGTTTAGGTGAGTTGAGTGAAGCTCTATGGTCAGTCAGTATTCCTACTGAGTCTTTTCCTTTTTGTCCCCTCAGGTGTGGTATTTGTTGGGGTGGCTGTTTTATCTACAGCTGGACAAACTAGGCACCACAGAGGACACAGAGAGCTTAAGAAAATCAGCCAGAACCTACCTTATCAAGGCGAAAAAGGTAACATCACACACATGCACACTTGCCAACACCCCAAACACACATTTTTATACCTTGTCAGTAGGTGGTGTCATGTGTGTTTATTTATATATATATATATATATATATATATATATATATATATATATATATATATATATATATATATATATATAATAACAAAATAATAATATATGTGTATGAGTAAATTCCTATGATATGCCCTATATACTCCAGTCATTCGTAACATTAGCACCTCTGACAGGTGAAGTGAAAGTGACAGTGGCATCTGTCAAGGACTGCATTTATTAGACATCAACAGTGATGTCAACAGTGAACAGTCCATTCTTGGAGGTAATGGGTTGTTAAAAGCAGGAGAAATGTGCAAGCATCAGAATCTAAAATCTCAACCAAGACGACGTCAGAACATCTCCAAAACATCAGGCAGGTCTTGTGGGGTGTTCTCGGTATGCAGTGGTCAGTACCTACCAAAGTGGTCCAAAAAAGGACAACCAGTGCGTCTGTGACAGGTTTATGATCACCTAAGGCTCATTGATGCAATCCGTGAAGGTCCCACCTCACAACTTACAGGACTTAAAGGATCTGCTGCTTATGTCTTGGGCCAGATACCACAGGATGCATGTTTACCTGGTCCTGAAAACAGGACTCCTCAGACCAGGCAACCTTCTTTCGTGGTTTCAAGATTCAGTCCAGATCCAATCCAATGCCCGTTGTAGGCACTGTTGGCTGAGGACAGGAGTTGGCATGGGCACTCTGACACTGTGGTCTGCAGCTACACAGCAGGGGGCGCTGCACTGTGTGTTGTGGGGTATTCCTCTTGTAAGGTTCTGAGACTTGTACCACAGTAGCCTTTTAGTTAGTTCCACACAGATGGGATAGCCTTTGTTGCTTCATTTATGAGTCGTAGGCTCCCAGCAAAGTCCCTCTCAGACTACTATCGGTAGTTACCTACCATAACTGACCAGTAACACCCCACAAACCTTCTCATTTTGGAGAAGCTCTGACCCAGTCATCAGGCCATTACAATGTTGCTTAGGTCTTTATGCCTGACCATTTCTCTTGAATTCAACATGTCCACTACAAGAACCAGCTGTTCAGTAACTGTCTCACACATCCCAGACCTTGACATTGATGGTTGATGCTCCTGACATTGTAGGTTAACCCTGTTTTTCCTCTGGTCTCTGGTTTCACTACAAACTCAACCCACACACACACATACACACACTCACTCACTCACTCTCCAGATCACCAGCCCTCTTCCCCCCCCCCCCCCCCCCCCCCCAATATGAGAGTTACTGGTGCTTGGCAGGATTTTTGCTACACACACACACACACACACATACTCTTTCTTTCATCAGCACACCGCTCTCTCAGCATGTCCTCTCCTTTCGCCGGGGTGAAATTTGTCTCACACCGCTGGCGGTCGAGGGTCTATGGAAATGGAAAATGAAACGCGAGAAAAAGAGGAGAGCACATCTAGCAAGAGTAGGGGAGGGGAGATGGTGTCTAAGTTCTACCTTTTTTATCTTCCCATCTTTCCTTTGTTTTACTCCCCCCAAGCTTTTGGTCCCCTCCTTTCTTTCTCTTCATCTTCTCCTTCCATCTTCTCCAGTGGCCTTTCACTGGTCGAGTTATTAGAGTTTGGTTTCCTTCAGAAGAACGCCTGTGGTCACTGTGTGCAGACGTCTCATTTCTTTTTTCCCCCCATCTGTCCGTTCCTGCCATTTTACTCTTCCTCCTTTTCTTTCTCTCTCTCTCTCTCTCTCTCTCTCTCTCTCTCTCTCTCTCTCTCTCTCTCTCTCTCTCTCTCTCTCTCTCTCTCTGTCGCTTCTTTCTCTGTCGCTTCTTTCTCTGTTCCGTTGTGCTCTGGCCTTCATTCTCACACACTCACCCTGCACACCCCCCCAAGCTCCTGTCCTTTCCTTTGAGGGAGGACTAAAGAATTTGTTGCCTCCTGTCCTTGGCATGGTCATGGAAGATGAATTGTTTGGCACAGCACACACACACACACACACACACACACTCACCCCCTCACACAGACGCCCTCACTCTCTCTGGCCATCTAGCAACTAGGGATTGCTGTGGTAATTCAGCTGTATGAATGTCTGAACTCAATTTATTATTCATTTTGTCAAAGTCATATCAGAACCTTATGCCTCGTCCAGTTGATTTTATGCCATATGAAATGTCCAGCTGCCTGTTACATAGATTTCCTGATTACTGGACCCATAGAAAAGTTTCAAAATTGTTATATATATATATATATATATATATATATATATATATATATATATATATATATAGATATATATATATATATATATAGATATATATATATATATATATATATAGATATATTATTTATTTATTTATTTTTTTTTTATAAGATAATCCTTTATTAGTCCCACAGTGGGGATATTCTCTATATAGTATTTAAATGTTTGGTTTTTTCACAAAAACTGTGGACTTAAATCATATCATTACGTCCAGTGAAATTAAAAGCTTGGACTTATTTTGAAAGGAGAAAAATTATCTGATATAAAACTTTCGTGCTAGTGAAAGAAACCTTTTCTTTCTCTGTCCTTCTCTCTCTCTCTCTCTCTCTCTCTCTCTCTCTCTCTCTCTTGCCCTTGCACAAGCTCACTCTCCCTCTGTTACACACAGTCTCTCTGTATATTTATATCCAATGCACTCTTTCTCTTGTGGGCTCTCTCAGGTTTTGTCTAAAACTTGCAGGTATGGGGGATACTGGCTTTACTTTCACACCTGTGCAAACCTCGACTCTGACTTGTTTCGGACTCAAAAGTTTTTGTCCAAACTCAGACTAGTCCTAGACCAAGTAGTGTCTGTACCGCTGCACGTCTTAGACTTGGATTTCAGTGTTAGAGTATACTATATGGACAAAATTAATTAAAATTAAGAGTTTATCCTGTTTTTGTTGAAGTAACTGTCTCTACTGTCCAGGGAATAAGGCTTTCTACTAGATTTCGGTACATTGCTGTGAGGATTGGATTACATTCAGGAGCATTAGTGAGGTCAGAATGCAGAATGTTGGGTGATCATCACCCCACCTCATTCCCAACTCATCCCAGAGTTTTGCATGGAGTACCGTCATTCCAGAGAACACAGTTCCACTGCTCCGCAGCTCAATGCTTGGGGCTTTATACCCTAAACCCATGTTTATTTGCTCCAGAGAGAGTCCTGTTATATTGGCAGTACTTCTCCACAGGGACTAGACAAGCTGTGTGTGCATTTGGACATCTGTGTCAGTAATAGGTGCAACATATAGTAGCTGTATGCATTCATTAGAAGGGATGTCCACAAACATTTTGACACGTAGTGTATCTGTACCCTGACTTGTCTTAGGCTGGATAGTATGTGTAATTGAAGTTGTCATGAACTATGACAAGTTGTCATAGTATGTGTGCTCAGACTTGATCGTATTCATACTCTGGCTTGTCTAATACTCAATGGTGTTTGTACTCTGGCTTGTCTTGGTCTTAAAATGAACTGTTCTTACGCTTGTGTTTGGTCCTGTTCGAGCAGGATTAATTGTACATAGGGTCCTGGGGTAATTTACTTATACACGGGGACACCTGTGAGTTGTATTTTTGTCCAGATTGACCCAGAATGTGCTTTTCTCCCTCTTCCTCTGGGAAAATTACAGGCCAAATTACCTGCTGGGTTTTTATTTATTTATTTTTTATACAGTGGTCTGAGAATTTTAGTTCCGCCTCTATACACATCTCTGTGGTTTTTCAGGCATTAGGGGGGAAACAAGGTTTAAAGTGTCTTAGATATTTAGTCTCAGAGTGTGCACATCCATCAGACCTCCAATAAATATTAAAACACTTTCCAAATCGCAAACACACAAATGGACGCTTTGGAGAAGTTTACTTGGATGGTCAAACACTGACCACGCATGCTAATATTTGAGCACATGCAGGTATTAGAAACTCTTTTGTCCGGTGGTAATTTTACTGGCCCCAGGGTGGGCGAGTTTTATTACGAAGTAGTCATTTCTTATGTTTTGCACTCTTCTTCATTTCACTCAGTGGTGTCAACAGATGTCTGAACTTAACAAACAGCCTTTTCTTTTGTCATTAGTCTGTTTTTGACTTATACTCAAGCAATGCCAAACGAAAATAGTGTATCTCTTATCCAAAATTCAGCCACAATTATGTCATTTATTGTGATTTCAATTTAATGAACTTTAATGAATACTCCAGATTCCCCCCAAAAGCCTCTACTCTACTCTACTCTACTACTTGCCACTTTAGTTGTCCTTTTCTGCACCCTGAAACATCTCATGTCTGGAGTTTCTCCTCTGGAGCACAGCACTTCATTAGTTATGGTTGATTTGAGCATGCACTATTGATGTGTAATTATAGCAATCCAATAGAAAGGTTGGGGCACAGCATTGCTAAGCTCTCACACTGATCGATCTTGGCATTCTCCTCAAGGCCTCCAGATTAAAACTCTCCATACACTGCTGCTAAACACACTTTACTGAGCACTGACCCTCGAGCAGAACCATACCAAATTGCCTTTGCAGTTTAGACACAAAAAAGACCATATAGCAGGTGAAAAGCAAAGCAAAGAAAGTAGATATAGTGATTAATGGAAACACAAACCACTAGCGAGCTCACAAAGGTGCTTGTCCTTCGGGGAGTGCAGAACTTTCTTGAAAGCTGCAGCTGAGAAAAACAATCAGTTTACAGATTGTGTATGAATAAATTGCTAAAGCAAAGTATTTGCCACAAAAAATAGAAACATTTCTCAGTGAAGTACAAGTGATTAAAAGAATAAGATCTCTGGGCTTTGTGTGGTCCAGCAGACAAAGACGATGCCGCCGTGACCCGATGATTTCTGGATTGAATCCCGAGTCACGCTGCGTGTCATCAGCAGCCGGAGCCTGAAAGAGCACAATTGGCATTGCTCTTTCTGAGTGTGTATACTTTATGGTGATGCAGGCATCAGATTTGGGTACCCGATGCTTGGTTGATTGCCTGGTGACTTTTCTTTGGTGGCATGTATCAGTCCTCACCCTCCCAGTGTCTGCATTACACGTGATGGGTGGAGCGTACTTGTGTGGGTGGTCTATTGGCCACCTAAAATTGATAAAGAAATTAAGTTATAAAATAGATGGTTGCTTTTCGTGTTTCATGTCTTTCTTCTGACACTTCACATGAAATGCATCGAACTTACATAAATAAATTTGGCGTTCATAAAATTTGAATGCTCACATGCTGTTAGGACAAGTCAAACATATTTGTATAGCACTTTTTTATAACTGTTGTCACAAAGCAGCTTTACACAATTAGTAATTAGTAAAAGTAAAATAAATTAAATAAAGACGTGAAAAATCCAAGACCTCCAGTGAGCAGCCAACAGCGCCAGTGGCAAGAAAAAACTCCCTCAGAGCTGGAGGAAGAAACCTTGGGAGGAACCAAGCCTCACAAAGGGGGACCCGACCCATCCTCCTCTGATCAGAACTAATTATAAATGATTGATAAAAGTTACCAAACCATCTATACTGTTGAACTGCTCTGGTGTGCAACATATTCATAATATTAATAATTAATAATCAGGGTGTAGTATAGCTTAATATAGTCATGGCAGTGATGGTCAAAGTAATGATAGTTAATAGTGGTAATATTAATTTAGGTTTTAACATGGTCTTTTGAGAGGTAGCAGTTGTAGGAGGGTGTGCAGCTGGTCTGTCATGGGTGGTGGTGGGGGGTGTGGGCCTGTTGGTCAGACTGGTAGGTGGCAGCTGGTGTGATCGAGGTAGAGGGGACCCCAGCGGTCAGTCTTCCAGCAGGTCAGGCTGGATTAGTGGGTGACCATTTACTCTGAGAAGGTAAAGAAATAAAGTTAGTTCTGAATGGATTTATAGAGAGCAGAGAATGTTGAACAGTATCAGAGTGTGTCTGACTACTCCGGCATGTCCGACTATAACAGCCTAGTTAAAAGGAGCGAGCCAGAAGGTAACACAGACACGGGAGCACCCTGAAACACCAGCCTCCATCTGCTCCACCGTCCACAAACCTGAGCCAAACCTGCCTCTAAATTTCAACACAAAATTAACTAATCTAATCTTAAACCCCGCCCCTGCTCCTAATCCTAATCCTAACCATAACAACGTAGCTGTTCTGTGTTTAGTATAAGCATGTAATGCTGACCCTCCATACAAACACACAAATCCATTTCGTTATTGTTTGATTGGACATTAAATGTCTCAATTATTCTGATCTATGTTGTTAGCCAACTTAACAGGCTACACAGCACTGTCCTCTAATTACCATTGATTAATTAGGCCAATGGAAGCTTGTTTTATACCAGAAGTGATACTACATGATCTCAAATTAGAAAGTGACAAGCAGCTAAAAATATACAGAAAGCTTCAGGTATGCTGGCCATGCAAGCATACCGGAGAGTCCACACAAACCTCACCTTTCCTGAGACTCGACACGACTCTAGACAGTGTTATATACTGCACGGCACATTCTGCCTTGTAGAACAGCAAGATATTGAAGATGCCCTGTACATCCAGCTGCTCAACACAGCAAACCAACCATCAGAGTAGGACCACCCATTTTTACACACAGGTTATCGTAAAAATAAATTTTGGTTCAGTATCAACGGTTATTAAAACGAGAGCCCTCTGTAAGCATCAGTGGAGCAGAAATGGAGTAGTTACCACTTGAGATCTACAACACACTTCATTTAGCTCTGCATTGACACAGCTTCCTCTCAACACAGTTGTCCACATCCTTTGAGGCACAGTTTGAAAAGCAATGTTTTGAGGATAGCTTGATCTTCTATTGACGCTTTCATACATACAAAAAGGCCATGTAATGTTCTCATATTACATATAAAAAAGGTAATGAAGAGGTAAGATTGTGAATGTGAAATCAGCTGTTGTGGCTTAAGCAATAGATTTTCCCAGCCGCAGTCTTTCTAAAGCACAGAGGAAACTCTCGCTGAGACTTGGTAAAAGCACTTTATACACCCTGTTCCATTTGATACACAGGAGCTATATTTGGTTTCTGCATAGGCAGAGCATCACAGGAACCCATCTCACCGCAGTTATGCGCTGACTTGCGTAGGATTGCTTTGCTGTCTGATGTGTTGTATCTAACATTTTCTCTTTTTTTTCTTTTTGCAAATAAGAAAGCAAACAGTTAGCTTTGTCGAGGCAGGGAAGAGGTGTTTTTAGTAATAGTGCTGTGCTATTTTCACCTGAGTTAGAAAATGTCATTGACAACAGTTTTAAAGCACCAGTTAGTGAAGCACTCTGCTTCTTTCAGGTCTGGAAAATGTACAGCAAATTGGTATGGTGTGTACATTTGTATCCACTGTGCAAGCTAGTGTGAAAAATGAACAGTTTTGTAATAAGCAGGAGGGAATTGTTTTGGCCAGGATCATAAAATCGTCAATTTTGAGTAGACTAATGTGCATGTTCAGCGCCAGTTCTTTGGGAGACCCCCTTTCTCCCAGGTTGCCAGCTTGTATTTAACAGCAATTTGAGGCATTCCTAAATTTAGTCATGTTAAGTATTAACAGTGGACTATATATGGAGGTCAGTAAATATGGTCTAACATGAATCGGTTCCGTCATCGGTTATGACTGAATGTGCCATTATTGTCATTATTGGTGGCTAAATAACATGCTTACAGTGGGCTGAGGCCTGTAAAATTTACCTCATGTAAGTCATTCATCATTATGGTCTCTCTCGTCATTAAAGTGTGACTGACTGTTCAAAAATGTTTGAACAGCTCACTTGTCCACAGGACTGGACTTTAATGAGTGAATCTAAAATGACGCTATACTCCCTATGTAGTGCACTAGGCAGGTCATGCACCCCTGGTCAAAGTTTCTGGTACTGAGAATAGTTAAATGTGAGCGGAAGATGAGCTGATCTCCCAAAGGCATGAAGTTAAAAATGAAATTCATTCCAACATTTTAAGAAAAATTAGTGCATTATTTTTCTCTTGCTCAATGTTAGAAGAAAATAAGGAAAGTAGCACCATGCAAACAGTTGGTCACCCCAAGAGATTTGAGCTCTCAGGCCTTAATTGGCTTGTTAGAGCTATGGCTTGTTCACAGTTATCAATATGAAAGGCCAAGTTATGCAAATGTTAAAGCTTAATAAATACTCTGATTGCTGAAACCTTGATTCTGCAAACCAGGCGAAGGCTGTTTGAAGTTAGTTGTTTTCAGGTAGCCATTTCCTCAGTTTGTAATGTAATTAGGAAATGTAATTAAGAGTTGGAGAACAGAAAACCATTAATAAGGACCTTAGCATAAGAAAATGTAACAAAGTTCAATTTGAAAGGTAAGATTTTTCAATCTGTTTAAGTAATTCAATCTGTTCAGTCTGTTTCATCTATTGTAGTAAGTAAACACTACAGAAGAACTGCTGGGTAAATATGATTAACAGTGGATAATTGTAATATGGATAATTGAATTATGGAAAGTTCTCATTCCTTTGATAGACGATATGGATATAGTTTAGGTGGGGTATGAGACAGGCACTGTTTGTCTAATTAAATCACAACAACAAAAATAAATAGTGTAGAAACAGTTGTTTTCCAATAGGCGTGTAGCGGTGGTACAGGATTTCAGCCAGCATTTGGATTTAATGCAGAAATTAAAGAGTTATATTTATTATTTTACTCCATTTCCAGTTGGTGAACCATGTAGGACTGTTCCGTTCTCCGATCTGGAAGCCACAGAGTTTTTGCCACTTGTGTGACTTCTACTCTTTTTTGCCCAAGGCCAGTGAACATCCTTGAACTTTGTGTTAATACAGCGCTTCATTATATGCTTTAATGCTGGCGTCCTAGTTCCTCTCCTGTAATGCTGAATGAGTTTTAATCTGCAAGTTTCAGAAATCTCCTTCCCCTCTCTCTGTTCAAATATCTGCAGACTGATGTTTCCTAACATTGTGTTCTCTTGCACATTTCCATTACTGCCTATAAGCCAAAGCTGCAATATAAAGAACCTTTGCTTGGATAAAACTGGCATTTTAGACCCTGAAACAGTGGCATGTTCAATTAAACATGAATCATGAGTCATGTAAAGAGCTGCCATTTAGCACAATGAGTCATGAGTAGTTATGCTACAGAATTCTGGTACAGGTGTAGCAGAAGCTTTTCTTAATTTGTTTTGGAAATATGCACAGGTCAAAACATCATGCATATATGTAATTTCCAGTTTTTTTCAAAATTTTCAGTGTCAATGAGGAAAAATGCAGAAAACATATTTATTAGGAATGTATACAGAAGCCTCCACAACTAAAGTCACCCTTCCTTGTACTACATTCTCTTCAGGATACTCACTTTCAGTTCGTCTGCAGACATTTCAAAATCTCAAATGGCTAGGTTTGCATAGTGCATAGTGTTTTTGATATTGGGATTGATGGAACTGGAAGGCAGATCTAACCAACAAAGCACAGACGTCTGAAATTTGATTGAACCTGATTAAGAGCCAAATATGTCCTTTTAAAAAGTTTTAAAGTCTTAGAAGTCGGCACATTTTCTGCTGCTCATCATTCAAGTCATCTCAAACACATTCACTGATGTTCAGTCCGGATCCTTGGCCTGATTCTGAGAACAGCAGCAGCTTCAATAGTTTTGTAGATTTGCAGGCAGATGTTTTTCCCTTTTCCTCTGTTTGCTTTTCTCAGTATGAGCTTCTTGTTCAGCTCCATGTCCTTTCAGACCCACAAGCTTAAGTCATCATCTCACAGTAGATGATGAGAGATGTAGGTGGTAGTAGAGGGGCTTGTGAAGGTTATTCTGATCAGTATGTGTGGGCAATACACCCTTATGAATGAACCAGTGTTTGATCTTGTGTGAGCGTTCTGAAGTTCCCGTTCTGAAACAGCTGAAATGAAGAAAAGTCTTCAGTATTCATGTTTTATTAGACTGAACTGGATGCACTGTCTGGCATATTTCTCTACGCTGTGTTGCATCAAAAACATAACTGCAAATTGCATCATCTGTTAAAGCACACACAATTATTTGAGTCCAAGATATAATGTCTTTGTTGAGCCACTCGTGTTACTTGAAGTGTGATTACAAATACATGGCACAGTGCAAATTCAGCCACAGTTGGTTGGCAGAAAAGTTGGCTGCTTAACTAAGGGGAGAAAAAAAAATAGAATGAGCACAAAGCCTGGTGCACTGATGGTCTCGGATCAAATTACAACTGGTATTAAAAAAATTGATTGATCCCTATTGATCCCTATTTACATTTTAGGACAATATCAAATACCCCAGTTTTTTACACTGTTGGGCTATGTTCGCACAGCAGGTAAAGTTGGCCCAATTCCAATTTTCTCAGCAAATCTATTTTTAGGCTATTCACTCTCTCTAATGTGACCTTTATTCAATATTTGTCAGAACAGTTCATGCTCCTAAACTGCTGCATATGTACAAAAGAGCAGTGCTTTACCTGGCTTGTTTTGACGTGGCCACATTAATTACGATTAGGCTTTCGAGAAAGGGGTTTAGCAGTTAGAGCACTGGGCTATTGATCACAGGGTTGTGGATTTAATACCCGGGTTTGGCAAGCTGCTACTCTTGGACCCTTGAACAAGGCCCTTCTGCTCCCTGGGTGCTGCAGTGCAATGGCTGCCCACCGCTCCGAGCATGTGTGCTCACTGTTATAGTGTGTTTGATTACTTGTGTAATCACAAGTAGTGTGTGTGTGTGTGTGTGTCTGTTTTTTCACTGCACGGATGGGTTAATAGCCGAGGCCAAATTCCATCTGTGTGTAACACTATTGGTGAATATGGTTGTCTTGTCTTTTCTAGCTAGTTGCATTGCTGCGTATTACATATGAGAGTGGCCCAACTGGACACGTCAGATTCAGGGTGTCTTCTGGCGTACACACTGCCACACACACAGTACATCTGTCGCTATTGACGGAAAAGATCGGATTTAGGCCACTTTTACCTGCTTTACCTGATTCTAGCCTTAGTGTCTGATAGATAAAAGTATTCATACATTATTTGTTTGTTATTCATACTATTATTATAAGAAAACACTCACTAGGTTTACTACTCCTTATGGTAAGTGCTGACTGGATGCTGTTTAACACCTGTTAGCTCCTCCTGATGCTAACATTGCTGCCACTGTTGGTTCTCATAGACAGAGACAGAAGAGCACATTTTGGATTAGAAAAGAAAAACATGCCAATGCCTGCCATTTACATTTCCCCTAGTCTGATGGAGGAAACCGTATCAGTTAAGTTTAGTAAAGTGTTTTCCGGAATACTGATTTGACAGTTTTCCTTTTCCCAGCTTTTGTTAAAAGCACATATTGAACCCCTGGCTGTGCAATAACTGCTTTCCTAAAGCTGCTTGTTGGCTTCTGCTGCAGAAAGATCACAGCCATGCTTTGATACGCGTGTCGGAGAGCTCTCACTCGCCACCAGTTCAAAAATCATACAGTTCCCAAACAATCGGGCTGCACTCAGTAAAATTAAACAGTGATTTCACACACAATATCACACGCTTTCCAAATGCTCTCGAGTTCAGCTCATCTCAGCAGACGAAAGGAAAGTCATTTTCACTATTTTGATTTATTATGCTTTTTTTTACGGATCTGTGTTAAGTGATAGCGTTTTGCTTTTTACATTTATGTTTTCCAGCATTTCCTCTCTTCCAGAGCAACTTTAGAATAGCAGGTTGATTACCCAGGTAGGAGAACGTAGTGTTAGGAGTCTTGTCCATGGACTCTCTCTCTCTCTATTGGTGTAGTGTGGTGGGCTTGCCCTGCAGAGGAAATCGAACCATATTCTGACCTGGGAAAAGTGTGTGTTGTTATCTGCTACTTCACACCAACCAACTTACCACACAGGTATAAAGTATGTGCTCCATACAGTAAAAACAATTCTTTTCACAGAATCTTGGCAGGATTCATTGTCTTGGTGGCATTAGTGACCAGAGCAAATTCTTATATTTGTCTATTCAACCAGTGCCTGGTTTTCTTGATGCGGGTATAATTTTGACAAATCTAAATTCTTTGCAGAAAAGGATTTTTTTTTTTTGACACAATAAGAACACAATCTCCACAACATAAGTAATTATTGTGACCAAAACTCAACATCCCCAGTAAAAGATGTAGATGGCTTGTAGAATAGCTTGAAAATAAATGATTATTTAAATAAAATAATCTCAAAATCTCAAAAAAAAGATGCCATGACATCATTCATTATTTATTATTTTTATTTATTATTTAAATATATAGAGTCATAATCTCAAGAACATAAATTAGAGTAAATAGGTAAATAAATGAATGTAGAGTTCTACCTAGGTTAAGGTCTGGAGAAAATTAATGACTCATTAATGCTGTAACTGCAGGAAATGTTTGATGTGATGTCATAATTTTAAAATTCTGGATGTTTTGCTGTACCTAGAGGAAATATGTGACAAAATGAACATCCCTTTTTATTTTATGGGTGATAAAATTACATGACACATATGAAAATAAGCTTGCTTGTACAGCTATTTGCACTGCAAGTCATGCTTCGAGTGTGTATTAAAACTTGATGAAGCACCTTTGTGTTTCTGTGTTTCTATATAAAACTTGCATCCCTGTGGCACTCGGAATAGTTTCACACTGATTTTCGCATTTAAGCAGGGATGATAGTTGGTTTAAAAAGCCACTGCTGGAGACCTAAGCAATGATTTGACCTTTTGACATTTGTAACAGTCGTTGGCATCAGTCCTCAGACCTGCAAAGTCAAATTGTATATGTCTGTACTGCTGTAATACCGTTCGTATTTTGCTGTTAGGTAACCGAGTAGGCAAGGGTTGAGGCTTTTCTCTCTGATTCCTTTTCAGTAGATATACCTGGAGTTTGCAGCTCCTTCTTTTAAAACATCAAAATACATCTCATTGAAAATCATTCACACTAAAGTTCACTTCCTTTCAACCACGTGAACTCATGTCTGTCAATATTGTAAATCTATCGATGTGGAGGAAAGTGAATGCTGTTTTTTTATTTGTTTATTTTTTTAACAAGGAAACAAATCAAATTCTAAGTGTAACATTAAGGACTTTCAGGGACAAAATCAGCACAGTCACAGAATAATGTAAATAAGGCCCAAAAAGTCCTGCTCCTGACTTCTGGCTGAAGTCCAGGCTTGTGAATATTTAATTTCGTTCGTTAACGTCGCATGAAATGTCTCAATTATTCATTCGGTCTTTAATCAGTGCCCCGTGTCGGCCTGGCTTTTGTTGGCTCCGTCATTAATACGGCCATAATAAGGCAAACAGTAATTATTTATTAATTAAGCTTTTGGAAGGCTGTCTCTCCACAATGTGAAGTATTCTGTGGAACAAGAATGGGAGTGAAATGTCCAAGCTATGGACTGAATGTGACACAATATGTGTGCCATGGTTTTCTTATGATCTTTTATTGATCAGCTCACAGTAAATGGTGGTAAATGTAAAAAAAAAAAAAAATCATTTTAGAAGGAACTAAATTACCTTTATAAAAAGCTTCTAAAAAAATAATTCTGTTCAGTCTTGTTTAATCTTAGATGTTATCCCCTATATATCTCTTACAGATAACACGCAGTGACAAGCAAAACAGAGTACAGCCTGCTTATTAAATAGATATTCAATATCTCTGTCCAAGATGCTTTTATTAGTTTGTGTTCAGATAATTATCATATTTCTCAGAATATATTACACTGAGACCTTCTATTTGCTGGTCATCCAAATTCATAGCTTTGATTAAATGAATAGTTTGCAAAAATACATTTAAATGATATATTACTTTTCCCAGATTCTATCCAAGTCTGATATCTGACATGCTACTTCAGTTCAGAACAAATACACTAATCTAAAGTTACCAGTAAACACTGAATTTTCACCAATCCCATATCTCTAAATACATAATTCTTACCATTTTCATTAAATGTATTATTATTGTTATTATTATTGGGTTTTTTTTTTTACTAAAGTAAGTTAAATTGTGATACTGATTTGTCTTTGCAGAATGAATGCAGATCTGGATGAGTATTGAAAAGGTCAGGAGATATTTTAGAGCATGTATGTACAGTGGGGGGAAAAAGTATTTAGTTAGTCACCAATTGTGCAAGTTCTCTCACTTAAAAAGATGAGAGGCCTTTAATTGACATCATAGGTAGACATCAACTATGAGAGACAAAATGAGGGAAAAAAATTCAGAAAATCACATTGTCTGATTTTTAAATAATTTATTTGCGAATAATGGTGGAAAATAAGTATTTGGTCACCTACAAACAAGCAAGATTTCTTTCTGTCACAGACCTGTAACTTCTTCTTTAAGAGGCTTCTCTGTCCTCCACTCATTACCTGTATTAATGGCACCTGTTTGAACTCGTTAACATTATAAAAGACACCTGCCCACAACCTCAAACAGTCACACTCCAAACTCCACTATGGTGAAGACCAAAGAGCTGTCGAAGGACACCAGAAACAAAATTGTAGACCTGCACCAGGCTGGGAAGACTGAATCTGCAATATGCAAGCAGCTTGGTGTGAAGAAATCTACTGTGGGAGCAATAATCAGAAAATGGAAGACCTACAAGACCACTGCTAATCTCCCTCGATCAGGGGCTCCATGCAAGATCTCAGCCCGTGGGGTCAAAATGATCCCAAGAACGGTGAGCAAAAATCCCAGAACCACACGGGGGACCTAGTGAATGACCTGCAGAAAGCTGGGACCAACGTTACAAAGGCTACCGTCAGTAACACACTACGCCGCCAGGGACTCAGATCTTGCAGTGCCAGAGGTGTTCCCCTGCTTAAGCCAGTACATATCCGGGCGCGTCTGAAGTTTGCTAGAGAGCATTTGGATGTTCCGGAAGAGTATTGGGAGAATGTCTTGTGGTCAGATGAAACCAAAGTAGAACAATTTGGTTGGTACAAACACAACTCGACTGGCCTAGCCAGTCTCCAGATCTCAACCCCATAGAAAACCTTTGGAGGGAGTTGAAAGTCTGTGTTGCCCGCCGACAGCCCCAAAACATCACTGCTCTAGAGGAGATCTGCATGGAGGAAGGGGCCAACATACCAGCAACGTTGTGTGCCAACCTTGTGAAGACTTACAGAAAATGTTTGACCCCTGTCATTATTATAAGTATTGAGATGAACTTTTGTTATTGACCAAATACTTATTTTCCACCATTATTTGAAAATAAATTCTTTAAAAATCAGACAATGTGATTTTCTGTTTTTTTTTTCTCATTTTGTCTCTCATAGTTGAGGTCTACCTATGATGTCAATTACAGGCCTCTCTCATCTTTTTAAGTCGGAGAACTTGCACAATTGGTGACTGACTAAATACTTTTTTTCCCACTGTACGTAGAGATGAGATTGGTTACAGTCCTTATAAGAAGTGTTAGCCTAGCATCTCCCCTAAAAAAAAAAATACATATTAAATCTTTAAAACCAAAATACAAAGCAAAATAAGTAAGGCCAGAGAACATTAAGAAGCACATGCACAATGCTTATGTCTGTGAGAGGTGTGTGTAGTAGCAGTGTGTGTTATCTATATATATTCACTGTCCTCATGCCTGCCTGCTGTGCACTCCAGGGGACTGTCCGGGCCCCCCACAAAATAATGGCAGGAACTCTGTCCATCACCTCTCTGTCATTTTTTCTTTCTTTTCTCTCCTACAGCTCCTAATAACCCCTCTATCTCTCCCAGCGTTATCCCCACCCCACCCCACCCCACCTATTGCTGCACCTTACTTTGCTTTTCCACCCACTCTTCCTGCCTTCATGCTTTTCTTTCCCTCTCTGTGCTCTCTGTCACACTCTGTGGCTCCGGGCACAGTTCAAATCCCACTTCAACTGCGATTCGCCATTGATTTTCTGCCCTCCCCTTCACGTCCAACGTTCAGTTCACCCACCAGTCCCTCTCAAGCCTCTCTTTCTCCAGCTGATGTCTCTGTTGCTTTCTGCCCATATAGATTAACTTGTAAAGCCAGGGCCCATGTCATATTATATTGTGGTCAAAAATGGAACTTCAGGGGTGTAAGAAAATATTGATAAATCAAAGTATCGTGACATGTTGTGCAGTACTGTCTCGATTCTGTTAATGGTCAAATAAAATTCAGTTCTCAACTTCAGTGCCATACAGTGCCTTGCAAAAGTATTCGGCCCCCCTTTTTTTGATTAGACTTGATTACACACAGGTGGATTCTATTTATCATCGGCCATTTAGGTCAACATTGGATCATTCAGAGATCCTCACTGAACTTCTAAAGTGAGTTTGCTGCACTGAAAGTAAAGGGGTCGAATAATATTGCACGCCCCACTTTTCAGTTTTTTATTTCTAAAAAAATAAGTTTAAAATATCCAATAAATTTTGTTCCACTTCACGATTGTGTCCCACTTGTTGATTCTTCACAAAAAATCTTTGTTTGAAGCCTGAAATGTGACAAAAGGTTGAAAAGTTCAATATTTTTTATATATATATATATATATATATATATATATACATACATACACTTTTTTTTAATAGGATATTTATATTTGATTATACATATGAAATACAATTAAGTACAAGCAGTTGTCATGCTGAAGGTTACATTTGGATGCATTTAACCTGTTTGTTGTTTCAATTCTGACATGACCATGTTTTGGTCAGTGCGGTCTTTTATATGCCTCTAAATTGCACAGACATTTGTCACTGTTGTAGTGTTGAAACAAGTGTTTGGTATTTAGTTGTGAAAATGAAATTGAAGGTATACATTCTTAAAAATCTGATTACTGAGTAAACATCCTGTTCTATTCATCAGGTTTTTCAAAATCTGATAAAGACCTTAATCCAATCTAAAAATGAGAGTACATTTACTGAAATCTGAAATCATCATAGGTGGGTACCCTGTGCCTTCTTTGGGACCTCTGACTTATGAATCAGTGCTAAATTACCCCTAGGATTGAGTATGAGTGAATGGTTGGAAGAAGGAAGAAGCAGGATAGATATGGATGGATCATTTACGGTATTTTCTTTATACCAGTATAGTGTATTTATGTACCATTTTAGATTAAGTTAACCTATTTTTGCAGGTTAACGTTAACTTCTTGGGATGTTCCTTCAAATTAAACAAGAACCACTTTCGAGAATTAAAGTAAATACTTTTATTTAGTCGCTGTCGCACAGAAATCTTGCATCTCAATTTTTTTTTTACTTTTGTAATTTGAATCTGGCAATTGTTCTTTATATTTGTGGCAAATATTCATTAAGAATATTAAGGAATATGTGTGAATTTTCTGGAGATACAAGGTTTTTGTGTGACTGTGCAAATATCTAGAATAGTAAAAAAAAAAAAAAAAAAAAAAAAAGGCTGAGCAATATATTGATGGATGCACACATAGATCTAAATCTAAATTATAACTTTATCTTCCCCTACCCCTAAACACCAGTGGCTCCTCTGGACGTGCCTCTTCTTTGCAAATGTTATTTCATGTGAATATATCGAGTTTCAAGTCAGGTGGCTGTTATTGTCATTTCAGCTCGGTACAAGTACACAATGAAATGAAATTACGTTTTTTCCAGAACAAGGTGCAACATGAAGCAAAACGAGAACAAAAACAATACAGTACAGCACAAACTGCAGAAAGTGCAACGTGCAAGTCCATGCAATAAATACAATAAATTTGACTCAATTCTGAGTAGCGTCATTTGTCAAGTTATACTGTATCTGTGTCCCTTACCATTTTCTAGGACTGTCGGAGGGCTGGAATTTAGTGATATAGTTAGTGAAAATAGTCCAAGTCATTCACGCCATCAGTACCAGCCGCTCCTCAGTTTGTTTAGAGGACAAGCCCTGAGACCTCAAGTCTCTGTCTCTATCTGACATCTCTGTTGCTATCTGCAGATATAGATTAGACTGTCAAATAGCGGCCATAACATTTCTCAGGGTGACAGTAAAATGGCCCCAATGGAAGAGGCTGTTTCTGTGTGCTGAAAGATGTGCAAGAATGAAGTTTCCTTTTCCACAAAACTTTGCTTCTTTCCTTGAGACCGAGGTGGTCGCCTCAGCCAAATATACATTTTTAGATTATATATATATATATATATATATATATATATATATATATATATATATATATTCATTTAAATATATATGGAATAATCAGTAATAGTTTTTGTCCCTGCATGATTCCATGTGTGCTGTTGCATTGTTTTGATGCCATCAAAATGATTCTAAACTGTGGGAAGAAGTAAAAATAAACAGAACAGCTGTGTCCAAACATTTGACTTGCACGGCACATTATGTGTGAATGAATTTCATGAGCTATTTAAAACATTTCAGGAATATCTTTAACATTGAAGGCATCCAGGAGAGTAAACTCTTGGTCCAGACTGTGCATAATGTAAGTGAAATTGGACACTGGCCACATTCTCCTGAGTTCAGGTGGCTGCAGAAACACAGCTGCTGGAATTTCAAATTGCTCCACAGAGTGAAGGTGTCGTGATGTTTTTGCTTATATTTTGTGAGTATTCTCACCATCAGTTCTCAACTGAAATTCATGACCTCCTTTTTGGAAGTGGGGAGGGCGTGGGGTGCACAGGGAGCTGTGAAGCTTTCCATCTATACAGCATTTTGTAATCATGATTATAGAATGAGTCATATGGGTTCTAAATTCTGATTGGCTTAGTTACGGTCATATATGTGTACTTCATATATGTATACCTATCAGCATCCATATCAGTTATATTGTGTTTTATACCAGTTAGTTCCCACCTCAGAATGTGATCAGCTGAGAGGCAGCCATCATTTAGTATATCTGAAATTCTATTTGGCCCTACGAGTCATCCATAGTTCATGTTGAGACTTGACGGTGCACGGCATCTCTCATTAAAAGTAGAGGAGTAAGTGAGTGATGGAGAAAGGTCCGTTAAGCGGGAAGTTTCAGTCGTTTGTCAGACGGCTCACTAGACAAAACAAAGGCTTGGAACGCAGCCACTATTGCTCTTGTGGGTGATTATTGGACATCAGTAGGTAACAACAGCTATCCCAGAGTTACAGGTCTTTATATAGATGAACAGTGGCGACTTTATTCACATGCTTTAACAGTCATGAGAACAGAGAAGAGGCGTTGTGCTGCGACCTGGGCGGGCGGATGGATGGATGGGTGGATGGATGGAAGGATGGATGCATGGATGGATGGATGGAATGACATTCAGAGATTAATTGTGAATAAATATATTAATCATTTGACAGCTCTAATATATATATTTGTGCTGCTTTTAACACCTCACCTTCAAGAACTGACTGTTCATCAATGTTCTCCTTGACAGATGACCCCATAGATGAAGATAATCAATGTGTATATATATGCTGATGGCAGGATCTGAGCCACTTTTAGAGCAACATTAACATTGTGCATCGCTTCAGTGGCTCCAAAGCCAATTAATCCTCCTGATTTAGTTTACTTAGTCTGTGTGTGTGTGTGTGTGTGTGTGTGTGTGTGTGTGTGTATATATATATATATATATATATATATATATATATATATATATATATATATATATATACCTACTGAGTAAATTCTCGATCAGTGTGGTAACAGTAATTTAAAGAAAAATTACAAAATACTAAAAAATAGTAGTTCAAAAAAGCTCTACTGATTTTGCTGAAAAAATATATATAAATAAATTGTAAACCCAATAATTTCTATACTGGAATTGATTAGACATTACAATTCAAACGCTAAAGAGTTTGTAGTTGTGTGGTTTGTGTAATGTGGTAAAAGACTGCACATTTAAGCAGGCTTTTACTATGCATTTGACACCTCAGATTGGCTGTATTGTTGTAATTCTAAAAGTACTAGCGCCCCCTTCTGTGTCTGGCAGGGAACTAAAAAATGTTTGGGATCAGTCTTTTTTTTTAATTTAAAAAAAAATTTTTTTTTTAACAAATTTAAATAATTTAGTAAATATTTGACTGCTTAATTCGTCATACAGTATGTTGCCTCTGCGTTGTGCCCAACACCTCTTAACCATGGTAAAATCACTGTACTGTGTGATCTCTCATGGTTTAATTACTTATTACTTCTAAGGTGAGGCTTTCATTCACAGCTCATCATTTAAAGTACCACTGGCACACAGCCATTCCAGATCACACATTTTCACAGCTTGTTGAAGGACATATTACCTAGAGATGATTGCTTTTTTTTTGTAGATTATCATGCAAATTGACTTTAAGAGTGATAGAACTACTCATGCTCCCATCTTAATTGCCACAAGGCAGATGAATGCAAAATAAACATGAACACTCCTAACATACAGAAACACTCACTGCCCACTAAATCAGAAAGCCCTTTGTAGGTCCACCTTTCTGATGCACAGGGCTCTTCACCTCTGGTCCTGTAGGGCTGATGTCCAGCACAGTGTGGTGATTTCCTTGCTCAACCTCACTTGATTGAACTCATCTGTTAATTGCCAGACTGTGTGTGAACACAGAAGGCTGCAGACTGTGCTGGACACTGGCCACCCAAGACTAATTAATGTTCAATGTCTAAATACAGAACCACTCTTGGCACTGTCCACTGATGTTTGTAGGAACACCAGCAATACTTCTTATGAGTTGAGATCAACTGTGTTGTCACTGATTAGATTGACGTTGAATAGTCTACCACCCAGGAGTGGTCTGATGGTGAGAAACTGACCATATACACTCCTAATTATTGAGATGATTGATTGTTGAGGTGTATGAAATCAAGCACATAGCCATGCGATCTCAATGAACAAACACTGGCAGTAGAATGAGCTATACTGAAGAGCTTGTAGACTTTAAACATGGGCAACATCATAAGCTGCCACATTTCCCACAAGTTAGTTTGTGAAAATTTCTGCCCTGTAAGATCTGTATTATTGTGAAATGGAAGCTACTAGAAGCAACAGCAGCTCGGCTGCTATGCACTAGACAAAGCAAACTCAAAAACCGAGCACTGAACAGTGTACAACATTACTTGTCCTTTTTTACTATAGAGTTCCTGCCACTGGAAACGGCTTCAGCAGAAGAACTGTGCATCAGAAGCTTAAAGAAATGGGTTTCAACGACTGAGCAGTTGCACACAGCTCTAAGATCATATATGTGCAACTCCAAGGAGTTGGAGTGGTCTAGAGCACACAGCTACTGCACTCTTCAGCAGTAGAAATATGTGTTATACAAGATGAATAACACTTTCTGTCTGTCAGTCTGCTGGATGAATCTGGGTTTGTCAGATATCAGGAGAATGCTACCTACTGGTCTGCGTAGTGTTAACTGTAAAGTTTGGTGGAGGCGGAATAATGTGCTGGGCCTGTTTTTCAGGGTTTGGCTCTTAGTTTCAGAGAAGGGTGACGCTAAAGGCCTCTTTTTCACTGCAGGGCCGAAAGATTCTCAGCATGGAGGGTATCCGTTCTGGTGAATTTTCTGCAGCTGTTGACAATGTCATCCGTTAGCATAGAGCATAAAGTGAATTCCACTTTATTATTTGGCTTACAACGTTATACGCCGTATAACATGGCCTTATTGGCGTGCTATGGGAGGAGTGAGATTTATGCATGCAGAGTTCTCCATGAATTACGGCGTTAGCTAGCTACATTAGCCTTGTAGTTGTAGTGAAAAAACTTGCTGGTGCTGATTTAGCAACACATCACATAGAAAAAGAAACCGTAACCAGTCTAACATGTCCACTCCTGCACAGAGCGGTACGGCACAGCCTTAGTAACCATTTGGTCGTAAACAGTTTAGACAATTATATGCTCCAACTTTGTGGCAACAGTATGAAAAAGGCCCTGTGCTGGTCCAGCAGGACTGTGTAAATTGCATCCAGACCTTGCGAACCAGGCCTTCTTGTCCAACATCAGTGCCTCACATCACAAATTCTTTCCATAGAATGGCCACTCCAAAATCTTCCCAGCCTTCCCAAACCGCAGAGGCGGTCACAGGTACAAAGGGTCCAGCTTCATATTAATGCACATGGTTATGGATTGGGATGTCCAACAGTTAGTCAGGTCCACATACTTGTGTCCATGTAGTTTATAATTGGGATGGAGTGAGACTGACACATTGTGCATGGCAGCAGATGGTCCACAGTCCATAACTGCACCCTATACTCTCAAAAACAGGGGTGTCCTAAAGGGTTCTTTGAATGCCGCCATAGAAGAATGTTTTTTTTTTGTCAGAGAAATGTGAGTGTGGAAAACCTTTAAATTGGTCAAGAACCTTTACATCAACTTTTCTAACCGTTAAAAAGGTTCTTCACACATGCATCTCTTCAGAAATGGCTCTTTATGGAACCATGCATGGTTCTTTTACGGCATCACTCAAAGAAGCCTTTGTAGCATCTTTATTTTTGAGTGTACGCTGCTAAGCTAAATAATAGTTATGGTCTTGGACGCTTGAACTTGTGTACAATATCTTGAGATGTCTTAATGCTGCTAACGGTCTTTGTGTGCAGTGTTCTACTTTCACAGATGTTGTGAAGTGATTTCAGTGCCCTTTGAAGGTCACAGTGTCAGTGGTGAGGCATCTTTTATGCAGGTGTGTGAGTGTGAGGTATTAACCTGTACTGCTTACCCCCGAGGCAGAGGGTGGGTTTAACAGCGAAGTGTGAGAAATCACTTAGTCTGGATACAGATACTCATTTTCTTAAAAAAAGAAAGAAATAAAAGAAGGTGATCTGTTCAGAGAGGGGTGTTTATCTGCTCTCAGAGACAGTTTCACCAAAGTCCTTCACTCTTCATTCTGCTCCCCTGTCATTAAGCTAACCCTCTATTTCTTCATCTCTCCATCCTGAGTGCTTTAATTCTGCTTCTTTGTGCTGATACAGGGGGCTGTTTCTAACCCACCCTGACCTTGTGTGTGTGTATGTGTGTATGCATTGGCATGAGAAAAGAAAAATGCAGTTCTCTGCTTGTGTGTCTTTTGGTACACAGCATCAGGCTACCAGGAGATATCACTTATTTAACACACTGTGTGTGTGTGTGTGTGTGTGTGTGTGTGTGTGTGTGTGTGTGTGTGTCAAGGCCTCTGAAACAATATTTTTGACATTGTGTTCCAAACCCAGCATACGGCTCCTAAACTAGATCACTCTGGGATTGGATGGATTTCTGACTGGACGAGTGGGGCCAATGCCCAGGGATATCAGGGGGCACTCAGACCACAAGGCCCAAGGTGGCTCAAAAACTCACATACAGCATTTAAATACACACAGTTGGGTAAATTAAAAAATGTTATTCAGTAACAAATTATTGTGTGTCCAAATGTTTGTGGACTCATTTTGTTTGTGGTCCCATGCTTAATGCCAGGCTTGAGCTAGAGTGGTATGAAGCCCCCCCAGTAGTGAAACTATTCTCTGCAATGTTGATGCTCCAATCAATACTTTTGGGATAAGCTTGAGAGTGGGGGATGAGGTGGAGTGGTGATCATCCAACATTCTGATCTCACTAATGCTCTTTTTGCTAAATGCAATCAAATCCTCATAGCAATGCTCCAAAATCTATTAAAATCCTTCCCTTGACAGTAGAGATAGTTACTCCAACAAAAGCAGCATCAACTCTTTTTCATGCTCTTGATTTCAGACAAAAAAACTAGGAATGAGCAGGGTGTCCTCATACTTTTGTCCATTAAGCCTATAAGCATATTCAGACACTCACACTTATTTTTGCTGTGTTGAAAGTTACAACCCTCCCTTCCCCAATGCTCAATATCAATGTAGTGTGATTTACAGGGAGAGGGCGAGCAGGCGTGGGTTTGTGTGTGTGGGTGTCTGTGTGTGTGAGCGCACGCTGTGTTCAGATATAAACGACTATCTGTCAACTGGACATTAAGGTCACTGGTGGATAGGGCTTGTCCAGGCCTGTAGTTGATCAGGGGCAGAGACAGGGGGAGCGAGAGGGAGAAGAGCAGGGGAAGGGCGTTAGCAAGAGGGAGATAAGAGCCTGGAGAGAGTGATTTAAGGAGCAGAGGAGAGGAGAGGAGAGGGGGATGAGTCCTTGATAATAATCTGACTGATCAGAGCAGGGAGAGCAAACAGGAGCATGCGCTCTGTCCAGTACTGTAAGTACTGCTGCCTAATTGCATATAACCCAGGTTCTTTACAGGTTCTTTAGGGAACCATCTATGACATCATGCAAATCATTTTTTGGTACCTTTATTTTTAAGCATGGTCTCACTGTGTGTGTGTGTGTGTGTGTGTGTGTGTGTGTGTGTGTGTGTGTGTGTTTATAGGTTCCTTACAGGTTCTTTAGGGAACCATCTATGACATCATGCAAATCATTTTTTGGTACCTTTATTTTTAAGCATGGTTTTAGTGTGTGTGTGTGTGTGTGTGTGTGTGTGTGTGTGTGTGTTGACACATCTCTAGTTCATGTAATGTAGTTTCACAGTTGCAGACAAAGTAGCTCTCGCTCTCTTGTTCCCGCTCTCTTCCCAACAGTATTAATGAATAAATAAAGGAAAGCAATGTACTATACAAGTACATTTCTGTTCCCCAAGATACAAACTATACAAATGTGCCCTCAAAGATATAAGATGAACCAATTGTGCTCCTAGAACGTACTCTCCATGCGCTCTCCCAGAAGAAAGATGTATATTCCTACCTTTTTTTAATAACCTGTTTTAAATAGAGCATTTAAATGAAAAGTCCTACAGAGAGTCCTACAGAGACCGGGGCAGTGCAACCTCATTATACATCTGCACAAGGAATGTGGTACAATTATGTTCCCTAAGTCAGTGCACCACCACAGTGAAAGTGTTTGGTATTTTTTTTCCCCTAAAAGTTTGACACACAGTTATTGAGATGAAGTGCAGCACACTACAGGAAACAACACAGCTTCTGTTGTTTCATTGCACAATAAAAGGTTTGTCACACAGACAGAATATTGACTGATGGCAGGGTTGTGGCAAAGTGAGAGGAAACCGCGAAAGGAAAAACGTTTGATTAATAGCTTCACTGATTACAGACAGACGGAGTCCTCTAGTAATCAGTAGTAGTAATGAAATCATTGTATGCATGTTTGTGAGTACTGTCATAGCTATTAGGGTCTGACTGATTTAATAATAATAATGTGGCCAATACCAATCAATCAATATGATTTCATATTCAGATTTTTTTATTTTGTTGTGTAATAGCTCTAACTGTCTGCATTCAGTCCCATTGCTTTAGGTCACAGGTGTAAAATATCAAGTCTGCCTTTACACACATTAAAGAAATAATGGGGGGGCTGTAATTGGAGGTCACTGTTGCATTAGTTGGTGAAATCTCCAATTTCCCTCCACCGAGATCTATTCCACCATCAACTGCGAGTGGTATTATTGAAAAGTGGAAGCATTTAGGAAAGTCAGACCACATAAAGTTAAAGAGCAGGGTGACCGAGCGCTGAGAGGCGGAGTACATAAAGATCACCAACGCTCTGCTGACTTAATAACTGCATAGTTTCCCAACTTCCTGTGGCATTAACATCAGCACAAAAACTATGTGCCAGGACCTGCATGGCATGGGTTTCTATTGCCAAGCATGTGCATGTAAGCCTTAAAGCACCATGCATAATGCCACAATCCATATGGAGTGGTGTACATATGTTTACGGTTTAGTGGAGGGACGAATCATTCTTCTCTTTGTAGCAGTCTAATGGACGATTTTGGGTTTAATGAATGCCTGGAGAACAGCACCTGCCTGACTGCTTTCTACTAACTGTGCAGTTTGATGGAAGAGGGATAATGCTATGGGTTTATATGTTTATATATAAATAAACAACCTAACTTGCAGTGGAAGTCAGATTACCGCATCACATTCAAAACCCTGACGCTGGCCTACAAAGCCCAGAATAGACCAGCCCCTCTGTACTTGATGGCAATGGTCAAAAGCCGATCCGCACCAAGAGCCCTTCCAGCTTCATGTACGGCTCGGCTCGACCCGCCATCCCTCAAAATCCGCGGAAGACAAGCGTCCAGGCTTTTTTCTGTCCTGCACCGAAGTGGTGGAATGAACTTCCCCTGGGTGTTCGAACAGCAGAGTCGCTCGCTGTCTTCAAACGCAGGCTGAATACCCTCCTCTTCTGAGAGTACTTGAGCGAATAGTAGAGTATTATGGTCTCCATGTTGACTAGTGTTTAGTAGAGTCTAAACTTAGATATATCTTTGAATTATTAGTCTATTCAAACTAGCTGAGGTTTTTCTTGAGTAAATAGTGAACCACTTTTGTAAGTCGCTCTGGATAAGAGCGTCTGCTAAATGCCTAAAATGTAAATGTTAATTCAAAGAATGTCTAAAGTGAAATAACTGAGATTTATGAGTGGGGGGAAAAGGCCTTTCACTTTTCTCATAATTTAAACCTGCTCATTATATTATGTTGAAAGTAAAAATGCGCCAAAATGATAAAATGTTGACCATTGAAAGCTACTGGCTGGTCCTTATGGTGAACAGTGAACTAGAAGGCAGTGTTATTGTAACTGTTAACCTGTTCTTCCTCTTTAATACCACTACTAGGCCTTCTTGTGGTCCCGCATGGTAACTAACCTCCTTCGTCTCATACACTCACACCCCATAAACCCCACCAAACACTCAGCTTTACCCCCTCACCGCCTCTTTTCTCCCAGCCAGAGGTAGCATGTGAAAGTCTGTCGCTTGTTGAGTGAGGGAGGAAACAAAGGCCGCAGAAATCCCGCCAGGAGGACCGGCACTTAAGCTCTTATTTGGAAGAATCATGCGCCACATATGTTTACGCCAAATTATTGTTGTATCTAAAGATGAGATGGAGGAGTGGATAATGGTTTGGGCGTTTATGTTGTTAGTGGCTGGTGATTTTTGGCGTGCTGCCGGACCATGTGGGCACGACTGCATCAGTACGCATACAATCTTATCAGGACCGGAGATCAGATCTCAGTAATTGCGGGAGTGGAGACTGCAGATGGTGCCTCTTACCAGGCACACATGCACACGCGCTCTTGATAAAGCTGTATCCTCTGTGGAGTGCAGAGCAGATTAAAACACAAAACTCCAATCTGAGGCTTGGAATAATGTGATCAAGTGTTTATTATTGCAGGAGAGCTTTTCCCTTCACGCTCTCACTCACTGCTTTTCTTGTCCTTGCAGCTGAGCTAAGGGTACGCAAGTGGCCACGGGACCGCGGGCTGACCAATAAAAGTACCTGAAGAATTAACAGAGGCTCTAAATTAGAAATATTTTTCATCGATTGCGCAAGTGTGCTGCAGGGTGTTGTTTGTGTGCACCTACATGTGTGCGTAGGTGAGTGAATTAGCCTTTTCAGCACAGTGCATTCCCTATAAATGTGTGTACCTTCAGTATGGATCGGCCTATTAATTTGTGTGGCGAACTTGTGCAGATTTATGTAATGACTTGCGCTGGGGGTCCAGTGTAGATATTGACTGCAGTTTTTCATTAAAAACTAAATAACAAATCCTTTATGAATATTTTAGCTACTGCAGCTGGTACCCTGGGAGCGACTTCGAGCCCAGCACTAAAAAATAAGCTTATCTTAGCTATTAATCTTGACATTTAGTCGGTTAAAGGTTTAAAGAAAAGCGTTCTGAACCTAACTGTTGGAAGATATGCGTTATGTGGTAACATTTAAAGGAGCATTAGTCAAGATGTAAGAAAAAACAACCTCTAGTGGTTAAGGTTAGGAGAACATCACAGTAATGGACCTTGTTTTTTTTTTTGGCCTTTTAGATCTTCCTTCCGATTCCGGCCATTAACACAAAGCATGCCTCATGCCTCAAAGCACAAAGAATTTCACACTTTTCAGGGAGAATTATCTCCAAATCATGCATCTCACATACTCTACATATTTTATGTTATATATAACTGGTATAACATTGGTGAATTGCTAAATGGGGCATCATGGTGTTAGCATTTCATTCTGATATGTGCTGTTACCCTTTATGAAAGTTAGCTTCTTGATGGTGAATTTCTAAACCTATAAACACTTTGAAATGAGCTTGTAACCGATAGCTGCTGTGAGAATAGTCGAATGTATCACTGTTCACTAGTTCTCTGATGAGTTCCTAACAGTTTATCAGTCACTGCCTGTTTTAGAATCATTAGTTGCATATGACCAGTATCACATATATATTTCTCTGCAGGAGGCCAACCAAAGCTTTACTTTACTCAACTCTTTAAGTTAAAAAAAGATCTACCTTCTTCATTCATTATGTAAAGTCTGTTGATCAAACTGTTCAGGGCATTATACTTATTTACAGCAATTATATACCTATATACTAATTCTATGTTCAGCTTATTCGCCTTAATGTGTAAAAAATTGTGCAGTAATTACACCTTTTTAAGCACATTTCTTGTGGTGACATTTTCTTGTGTTTTTTTGCCAACAAACGAAGCAGGAGGCTAAGTGGCTTCCTCCATGATTTCCTAGCTGAACAGACTAAGATAATAGGGAAATAAAAGGGGCTGAAGAGTGTCTGACAGGAATGTAAAGTGACTGACAAGAGGTTGGTGTATACACTGAGAAGGAGCCGGTTTGGGGAGCCTGGTACACATGTGCTGATGCCATTAGTACATTTTTTTGTTGTTTTCTATGATGTTCTACATATTCCACAGATTTGAATAAGCTAGAAAGGGGAGATACAATGGACGGATGCATCTTAAAGTGCAGCATTCATAAGGCTACAAAACATCTATATAGACTTTTTTTTTTTTTTCAGCTATCATCCATTGCCATAACACTTGCTGAGGTAAAATGACATCATTGTGTAGGTTTGGCACTTGTCAAGAAAAGCTTGTATAGGTCTCACGTTGCCAGTCTCACCACACACATGTAATCAAAATCAGCAAAATCAGCAAGAGATATAAGATCTTTTGGTCCCCAGAGATGATGTGCAGGCCTGGCATTTGCAAACAATTGCTCTGCTGCCTTGTAAGAAACCATAGGAGGACCACCTCCAAGGAAGAAAGCCGTAGAGAACAGCAAGTGGTGGCAGCAAGCTTTGAGGTTGTGAGCACATTCTCCTGTATATAAAGTATGGACATACTGCATCCCTTTTGTCATCCCTTTGAAGCAAGACCCATCAAGCATACAGGAATCCACAACTGCTTGGTGTCTTCATTTCTACCACCACAACTGGCAGCAACTGGGTCAGTGTCCTATGCTGGTGAGCTAGATATCTATAACTTATGTAACACCATTAAAACCATCTGTGGATGAAGAAGTTGCTCTGGCCTTTTCCCTCAGAAGTGTCAACCAGACAGAAATTGCACAAAGATGGGATGAACACTTTGAAGCTCTTCTTAATCACAGCACAGTGGACATGGCTCTCTCCTCACTCTGCACATCAACCTGAGCCTGGAGGCTACCCTGTCCTTCACGTTTATTCAGGCATCAGATCATTGCACAAAAAACAGAAAAAAAATATCCTGACCCCTGACTGCATCCCTGCTGTGGTCTTCAGGCAGAGAAGCTGGCCTGGCACATCAGCAATCTACTCATTCATTGATCAAGTGTGGAGGCAAGAATATGCATCCTGCTACTGAAGGAACGCAAGCATGATCTGAGGTCACCAAAGTAACTGTGACATCTGTCTGTGGCTGTATTGCTTCTCCTACTTCACAGCCAGGAACGTTTTTAAGAAGTTTCACAGGTTGAAGAGGTGGGGAGTAGGCGGACAAGAACCTGACCCTTTTACGGTAAGCACTGGCGTAAAACAAGGCTGTGCGCTTGGAAGACCTTTTTATCTCCCAACCGTCCTGCCTGGGGACATGCGGGCAGACAGTTTGACTTTTTGGCATCAGGTGGACGCAATCAACCACAAGACTCCGCAACGGTATGCACGTGCAGCTAAGGCCTGAAGGTTAGAGACGTGCCCTTGTGACCAAAAGGTCACCGGTTTGGTCCATTGAGCTGACATGACACGACACGACTGAGGTGCCCTTGAGCAAGGCATCCAATCATCAACTGCTCCCTGGACACCGCAGCTAGGGCTGTGGCAACCATTCTTAGGGAACGTGCACACATACACTGTACAGCGAAATCTGTCCTCCACATTTAACCCATCTGTGGTAGTGAACACAAACACACACTAGTGAACTATGGGCAGTGAGTACACACACACCCAGAGCGGTGGGCAGCCAACTCCAGGGGAGCAGAGAGGGTAAAGGGCCGAGCCCGGGAATCAAACCCACAACCCTGTTATCGATAGCCCAGCGCTCTAACCGCTGAGCCACCACTGCCACTTTTTTTTTTTTTTTTTTTTTTAAACCAGTGGCCCTTAATTCCTCTGCCTGTCCATTCAGTCTTTTCATATATGTATGGGATGTAGCAGTTACCCTCTCACCCAGAGCAAATTCCAGGCCTGTACTTAATTTCGGTAATAAGGGCTTGAGAAGTGCTACAACTGTTGGATCACTATTATCTGCTCCATGAATGCATTTCTTTGAACTTTTTAGTGGATTACCTCTACATAAGTGTCTGTCCTCATCCATCATTAAAACATTCTTCGTCTTTTGACTTTAGAGTGGATTGTCATTGATTTTTCAGAAGTCCTCCATAATTAAATGGGTGAGATGTGTATAAAAAAAAGGAATTGAGTTTTAAATGAAATGGAAACTTACCAACTCTGTATGTTTCAATGAGTGTGGTCAACAACACACATACAAAGAAAAATTGTACTGCAGAGGTAAATATACTACAGCATTAGGAGTCTTTCCCAAGGACTCTGGTTAGTATAGAATGGTCAGGCCAGGGATCAAACTCTGCCCTACTACGTGGAAAGCATGTTACCCATTACACCACACCAGTCATTTTTTTCTCTTCACTTAACTGTGTACCATTCTTAAAATAATACCTTGAGAGTATTCAGAAGACTACAGCCTCAACCAGGACGTCCTTTGATTAGTTTGGAATAAGGCAGTTAACAGTAACCTGCACTTTAGTACCAGTCTTTTCATGTAAATGGGTTCACCTCAATTTGAAATAGTCTTAGCAAGACTCTCATACCTGGGGGTCTCGAAGGAACAGAGTGAAGAAACATTCACAGCCTTGAGGCTACCATCACTCTCTTGTCAGCCTTGATGGCCTGACCACACATTCAGAATGCCAGAGGATGGCCTTCCCCAGAAATTATGGTCAAATTGGGTCGCTTGGCTCGTGGTCTCAAAATGCAGCTGAAGAATCTCCTTAAGGATGTGGATTAGACCAGGTCAGACCATGGCTCACTGTTAGACCCATCATGAAGGACTGCGCCTGCTCAGAAAGTGTTTGAGATACGTCCGTGTGTGCGTGTGTCTATATATACGTGAGTGTGAACATAGGCAGCGAGTGTGTATGTATGAAGGTCGAGTCTTTAGTCCAGCCTGGACTCTCAGACTCTCTGGAGCTTTTCTCGTCAGTCCTTAAATGAGCTCCCCAGTGGCCCAGTTAAGGCCGCCACCGCTCGCTGTTGCTTAGCGACTGCTCCTGCGGCACTGAAGCCCAGATCCAGGGGCAGCCGGCTGCCCACCGCACCGGTGTGTGTTTGTTTATGTATATGTGTGTGTGTGATGACCTGGTTACTCTGAGTGGTAAGGGCTTCCCAGTGGACTTAAAGATTATCCAGTACTTAATCTCGTTAATGAGGGCTGGAGAAGTACTGCAATTGTTGGGTCACTATCATCTACAGCTTCTAATGAATGAGTGTCCATAAACATGTTTTTTTCGAGGTGCTCAGTTGGTTATCTCTCTTTGTCCACTGACATCATATCTACAATGTAAACATATCCAATTTACCTTCTATTCCAACTGACAACGGCCAGGACCCCACAGGACCACTACAGAGCAGGTATTATATTTGGGAGGTGGGTTATTCTTAACATTGTAGTGACACACACTGACATGGTGGTGGTGTGTTAGTGTGTGTAGTGCTGGTATGAGAAGGAGGAGACACAGCAGTGCTGCTGGAGTTTTTAAACACTGTGTCTCCTCCCACTGTTCACTCTATTAGATTACCCTTACCTGCTTGGTTCACCTTGAAAATGTAGTAAGAGACCGAAGCTCATATGTTGCTGCATAGCTTGTGTTGGTCATGCTGTCCTTCATCAGTGGTCTCAGGATGCTACCCATAGGATGCTGTTTATGCTGTATATTTCTGATTGGTGGACTATTCTCAGTCCAGCAGTGATGTTGAGGATCTACCAGCTCAACACACACTAATGCACCACTACCATGGCAGTCCCCCAATCGCTCAGAGCAATTCTGACTCTGCAAGTATCTCTAAAACAGCAGATTTCACATGAAACCACTCTACATTACTTTATTTATCTTAATGGTTTAATTATGCAGAAAATTATATTTGATAAAATGGCTCAAAACTGTTTGAAAAATGTTTAGAAATATTAAAATATTCTTTCAACAATCTCATAACGCTTTTCTCATGTATTTCCCGTCTCTTTTTGTAGTAGATTTTTTGTGTTGGGACATGTTCTTTTAATGTGATGGGCCAGATATGTCATTAGTGTTATCCAGTCTTTAGTGAAGAGATTTCAAATCTGTCTCTTCCTAAAGTCCTTTTGTAGTTTGTAATTATGCTGGGATATGTTCTGTTCTTTTAATGTGAATGTGTCAAGGCTCAAAGAGGAATAGTCATAGTCATCTCCTCTCAACATGTTTTTTTTTACTACACAAGCTAACGAGATGGAGTGTGGGGTGATAAGTTGTATTGTAGTCTCTTTGAGAATTGCTTTTTTTTATCACGCTCTTTCAGGGTATATTTTACAGTGATAAGGAAGGAGACACTGAAGGCGGGGGGATGAATTCACTCTCTTTTGGCAAGAACTCAGTCTCTTAATGTGCACTTTCCAGTTGATGCGGAACCCAATTCATTTGTGCTGGAGAAGTAGTGGCTAATTTGTAGAATTTTCCAACTCCTCTGCTCCACTGGCAACGCTGCGGAAGAATGAGGATGAGAAAAAAGAAGGGTAGAGAAGCAGAAGTGTGTCAGTGTGTGATAGAAGGAGATTGTGATGGTGTGTTTTTGGCCTACTGAAACACAATGGTCTTTGAGTGATCCCTGGTGAAATCCACTTATTTATGCACATTAACATAACAGTGGCTTAGCCAGAAATCTCATTTACAGTTGTCCCTTTAGCCAAGACATGAGTCTGATGTTTCCTTCTTAAGTATTTTTGTTTTTAATACTAGAGCTAACCGACTAATGAAGCTAACAAGGAATTGAAGCTTCTAAGACCCCATTAAGATCTTGCAAACTGCATGCCTAAACCATCACAGACTTGTCTAAAATCATTAAGTATTATGATATTATGATAGACTTGCTTATTTTTTTGACACTGTACGGCATATTGGTTTTCATAAAAATCTACTTCCATGTGGCTGCTGACACTGTTATTAGATATGGAGAAATAAGTCAACGACTGACTTAGAATTGGACTTGAACTCTAGATTAAAAAAAAATTACTAAATTAAGACCACCAGCTTTAATGTGGCAAATGAATAAAACCTGTCTTGCCCAAATTTACATGCATGCCATTGCCTGTCAGTTTTGCTACAGTCAGTAATTGCTACAATGCCATTCGCCCTCTCGCACTAAGGAAGCTCACACCGAAGTCAGTTGGATACTCTCAAATATTTGGTCTCAAATACTAAGGCTTTCATTACAGAAAAACCAAAGTGCTATGTACTGTGTTTAAAAGAAAGAAGAAAAAGATGAAGTCTTGTTTGGCTTGAATGTAGTTTGGACTGAAAATGTATCAGCTAATATAACCTGTAAGTTACAGATCACATTCCTTTAAACGCAGAACACAAGCTATATGAACTGTTATGCTAGCATGCTAGATATCCAAACTACAGACTACCCGACCATTTCACACTGTTTTAACTCTTAACTCTTTCTTTGAAACCCTGTGTTTACTGCATGCAGTGCATCAGCTTTGTTCTCTAGGCTTTTCTATAATAAATTGATAGTTAATGAGACTCAAACTTTCTACAAAAGTCTCAAGAATCAACTCAACTTGGACTTGCATCCCAGATATTTGCCTTGACTGATTCACACCCCCCAAATTTGAAACTCTACTCCAATTCAGACCTCAGAGACTTGAGACCCGACTCAGGGATTGACTCGGACCCCATAAATTAAAGAACACAAACTCAAGATGTGACTTGGACATGCAACTCGCAGACCCAAAGACTCAACTCTGACTCTTGCACTTGCATTCCGACTCGACTCTGACTCAATATACTGAAAACTTGACTCAGACTTTCACTGCAGATACTCCAAATAACTCCAAATGTTCACACTTGCACCCCACAAATGTGCATTTCCACTCAGTCTTACTCCATGCACCTGAGACTTGATTCAGACTCTCACTAATAACCCACCGACTCTAACTCAACTCATACTCCAGAAACGTGAGACTCTACTCAGACTCACATCCTAGAGACTCAAGAATTAACTTCCACAGACTCTGGTGACTTACGTTTGTTAATTTCTATAGAGATCAGCATGTCATACCGTGTCAGAAGCCACACAAGCAAGTGAATGTACTGTACTGTATTTTAAGGTGTACTTAATTTAACTAGTTTGAGGCAAGTGTGTGGAGAGTTCGGTGTGCAGAGACCATGACGTTTACTCATTTTCTTTATCTTTATTGCCTTGTCTGTGTTGCAGCTCTATGTGAAGCTGCGTTGCGAGGACCCACCCATGTTGGAGCATACAGAGCAGCTGCTTGGAGAGCTTGGAGGTGAACTAGTGGCCGACGATGATGATGATGAAGCCGGACCCTCTATAGATGACATAGGAGATGATTTCATTCAGAGCAGTGAAGATGAAGAGGAGGACGAAGCCATGGAGCACTGAATTCGCCCATCTCTACTTAACCTTAGTTCTTTCTACTCTTCATTGGTTGTTTTTTGTAATTCCAGGGCCTAAATTGAAGGACTTCAAGAACCGAAAGTCCATTTGTCAAATGACCACACTATTATCGTGTCCTGAAGGTTATTATTTGAGAACAGAAAGCAGAGTTTAACCCCATTTTTCAAGGCACAACCATCAGCTACATCCTTCCATCTCTCTTGATTTCTCTTTTTTCCTTTTTCAGTATCAACCAGTAGCCATTTTCTTAATACGTCTGTTTTGTCTGCCGCAACAAGTGCCTTTTATCCTTTGTACCAGAACCCGCAGTGCATATGATGCCCCGTGTCATCGTTATGAGAACAAGACAAGAACACAGCCTTAACAACAGTCCACTGCTGAAAGCTTTGGAGTGTTTATATGACACTTTGCTCCAGACCTTTGAGCCTTTCAATTATCCTCCCTTCCCCTCCCCCTCCCTGTGTGTTTTATAATCATATTATAAATATGACTGCTACGGGCTGTATGTAATAAGAAGGAAATGTCATTAGGGATTAAAAATGACTTTTAAGTCAAATGCCAACCTCGTCTTATTCCTCTCTGTGGTGTGCGTGAAGTTAATAATAACGACATCATATGCTGGTATCTCCTGTGAATATCGGATGAAATCTCATGCTGCTGAGTCTTTGTTCTTGTTTTGGTCTTGGATAGATGGCAAGAAAATGTGTTGAACAGTGTGTAGATCAGGGATTGCCAATGCCAGCCCACTTCTTTATGCAGTGCAGTGCTCTAAGGCTCCAAGTTAATTTACTAGAAAATTACTAAACCCGTTCCTGACTGGAGTAGAGAAGGGGAAACTGGGAAACATAAAACCATGCCAGGACTAGGATTAACAAGTTTTAGTATTTGAGCAGCCGATCAATCTCTGCTACAAATGAATTGAACCAACACTGTGTAGCATTTTACCTTGAAATAACTGCTTGAAAATCATGATGATGTTCCACTGACTATAATAGGAAGAACGGCATCTCTATCATTACTACTCTGGACTTTGCACTGTGGAAGCCCAACGCTCAAGAGAACTACATATTGCTGTGTAACATACAGTACCAGTCAAAAATATATATATCAGCAACCACTTAAAAATACGTTGACGTCTGTCTGCAGGTCAATGAGTGGCTTCCATTTGTACCTGTTCTCTATGAATCCTCTGGCGTCTCTGAATACATCTGCGCATCAAATTCAATGTTTCTCAAAGTCAATGTCTTTACAATAATACAGCACAGAAATACATATCCTGATTCTGTAGAGCCCACATTTCTATTGGCATTATGGTCGGTGCCAGAAGGGCTGGTTTAAGTATTTCTAGAACTGTGGACGTCCTGACTGAAGTTTCCTCAGAATGAAAAAACATCCAGTGAGCAGCAGTTCTGCAGACGATATGGCTTGTTGATAGGAGAGGGCAACAGACAATGGCCAGACTGGTTCTGACCTACAGTAACTCAGATAACCACTCAGTACAGTTGTGTTGAGCAGAAAAGCATCTCAGAATTCACAACACATTCAACCTTGAGGTGGATGGGCTACAACAGAAGACCATGTGGGTTCCCTTTCTATCAGCCCAATAGAGAAAGCTGAGGATGCAGTGGGCACAAAACTAAACAGTAGAAGACGTAAGAAGCCTAGCCTGAGGATCGAGGATGAGTATAGATTTCTACTGAGGCACACAGATAGTAGGATTAGAATTTGACTCCAGCAGCATAAACCTGACCATTGACCCAACCTGCCTTGTCAGCTTTTATGCCACAGCATATTTGAGTTGCTGACCATGTGCATCCCTTCATGACCACAGTTTGCACATCTTGTATTGAATACCATCATGATAATACACCATGTCATGAAGCAAAGGTCATCCCACACTGGTTTCATAAACATGACATTAGGTCCAGGGTTTTTCAGTGGCCTTCCCAGATCACCAGGTCACCAGATCTGAAACCAGGACTGACTTGCATGAAATTATCAGTAATATACTGCCTGATATCTGAAATAGTTTTACTATGGTTTCGTCTTAAATTGTTTCATATTATTGAATTCAGTCATGAGGAGAGATACATACAGGCAGCTTAAAGGCAGAGTAGTCCCCAGAGTGACCCCTGGTTGCACTGTAGAGTCATTAAGTTTCTCCACAATAAACAATTTCACCCCAAACCTCTCTTTCTGAAGACGTTCTGAGCTTGACCATGGGAAGTGGAATCCAAAAAAGGCTGAAATAATGGTGAAAAAGCACCCGGTGGGTTCGTCAGCCGGAGAATTCCTGCAGGAAGTCAATTACGACGGTATTATCCCTCTCATTATCATTCTCCTAGCTGAGCTTTCTCAAGGCCTGAATTCATCCGGCCTGAGCGCGCTTATTATTCCCCTGTGGATGGCTGCTTTTGAGGCCAGACAATATCACACACACTTGTGCGCTCCGTCTACGGCTCTGCTGTTTACATCCTTCAGAAGTCGTCCGCTATGAGAGATCGCCAGGATGTTTGCAAACACCTGGACTGGTTTAGGATGGATGATTAGCAGAAGTCGAGGAGACGGCGCATGCTTGTGGTCCTTTTGTGTTCAGAAGCCACTGCTGGAGATAAATGCTTATTAAGAAGACACTTTCATTGTTGAGGTAGAGGGCTGGCTGTTTGTGTGAGAGAGAGAGAGAGAGAGAGAGACAAAACAGAACAAGAGCATGTTTTTGATAAACATTTATTCTGAACAACGTCAAGGTCGGCACGGTGCGTGCAGGGGGCAGTGTGTTCTCATAATTCACCGGCACATAAAAACATTCCCGTAAGACTAATGACCGTGCCTGCGCGCCGGCCGCAGATTGAATGAAATGACCTTTTATCATGATTCTTAGGCGATAAGGCCATAATGGGGAGAGCCGAGCAGCCGCTAAATAAAGCAAGATGAGGCCAGGGGATTTGTAATGAGATGGCATCCAATGAAGGAGGAGGAGTGGGCAAAAGTTTAGCAGGAGGAAGATGTGGATACTGCTCTGGATGCTCGTAGGTTGTAGCTGTTATGATTGAACCTTGTCACAGTGTGATTACCTAGACATATCATGGCATTGTGGTAAGCAACCACTTAAAAATACGTTGACCTCTGTCTGCAGGTCAATGAGTGGCTTTCTTTTGTACCTGTTCTCTATGAATCCTCTGGCTTCTCTCAATACATCTACGTATCAAATTCAGTGTTTCTCAAAGTCAATGTCTTTACAATAATACAGCACAGAAATACATATCCTGATTCTGTAGAGCCCACATTTCTATTGCATCTCACTGCCAGATTGCATGTGACTCAGATCTGGAGTTAGTTACAAGGCTATGAAGACGGGTCGAGATGCTAGTCTCTGCCTTTCATTTGTAACTGTCAAATTCGTGCACCTGTCTATGGATTTGTGTGAAGTTGACTAATGGACACTTCTGCCCTTTTTGCCATTTTTATACTATTTTATGCAAATATTCCACTACTTTAGTGAGGCTACGACTCTGGTTAACCCACTTCAAGCAGCAAAACAATTTGTCCACGAGTGAAGGCAAAATGTTTTTACAGGAAATATTAATAATCTCTCAAATCTGGCATTTGTTTTCCAGGTTTAGGGTCAGAGTGTCTTTACATAGTGCTCTTGATCACATGGTCTTGTTATAGAGAGAGCTGAGATTGTTCTGAACATTATGGTATAAAATATGTGGACAAAATTGTTGGGACCCCTCGGTTAATGAAAGAAAAACCCACAATGGTCACAGAAATAACTGTGTGGACAAAATATGTGGACAGAAAAGTTATTTCTGTGACCATTGTGATTTCTTTCTTTCATTAACCGAGGGGTCCCAACAATTTTGTCCACATATTTTATACCATAATGTTCAGAACAATCTCAGCTCTTATCTGACAAAAGTAATCATAAATAAAAATGCTATGAAAATTAACCAATGAAACCATGCTTCAACTCATGAAACAGGCCTGGACAGAAATGATGGTACCCTTAACTTAATATTTTGTTGAACAACCTTTTGAGGCAATGACTGCAATCAAATGATTCCTGTAACTGTCAGTGAGACTTCTGCACCTCTCTGCAGGTATTTTGGCCCACTCCTCATGAGCAAACTGCTCCAGTTCTCTCAGGTTTGAAGGGTGCATTTTCCAAATGGCATATTTCAGCTCTTTCCAAAGATGCTCAATAGGATTGTTTAATGAGTTTACTTTTTTAAAAATAATTCTGTTGAAACATGGTTCAAAATCAATGTCGGATTTTCAATTATTCATTTTCATAGAATTTTATTTTTTATTACTTTTGTCAGATTCAAGTTATTTCTGTGACCATTGTGGGTTTTTCTTTCATTAACCGAGGGGTACCAACAATTTTGTCCATGTGCACCTATGACTACTCTGAAGGAGTTAAAAGTTTCAGCAGATGAGATAGGAAAGACTGCCCGGGTTCCTCATCAAAGTCAAAGCTTTATGGAAAAGTGGCACTACATCCAAGGGGATGAATACTTTTTATTGGCACTGTATCATTCTATCACTTGCAAATAAAATTTAATAAAAGGAATATTAACAAGTGCTTATTGATCCAAAATGCTCTCTAAATAACATTTTACTTTGTAAAAGTAAAGTGTATCCAACTGGAACGAAAGACTGAAAACATGTTCTTTAGAGTGATGAATCAAGCTGAACTTTCTGGCCAGTCAATTCTAACAAAATGCTACTTACAGGACTGCATAGTGTCAACAGGAAAGTTTGGTGGAGGGGGGATAATGGGCTGGGGATGTCACTTCACTCCAGTAAAGAGAAATGATATCGCTACAGCACACAAACACATTTTAGACAATGATATGCTTCCATCCTTGCGGCAACAATATGATGAAGGCACACTTTCATGGTCCAGTATGACTATGCCCCCGTGCACAAAGTTAGCTCCATAAAAACATGGTTTGATAAGTTAGGTGCGGAAGTCCAGGCTTCAATCCCACTTAACATCCTTCTAAATAAATTAGAGCAAAGATTATGAGCCAGGCCTTCTAGTTTAAACGTTCCTGATGTCCCACAAAAACACCCCAAAATCTTATGGAAAGCCACAGATATCAGCAGAAAGAAAGCGCCAATGCCCCAATGTATTTAAATGCCCCTGGTTTTGGAATAGGGTATCCAACAAGCTCATATAGGTGTCATGGTGAACTATGTGGCAAGGTATATGTATTTAGTGGACACTATAAACAGTAGTCAGTGAGTGTAAAAATCACTGTGTTGCCTTGATTGTTTTTAAAATAGCAAACGACCATCATTGTCTCAGTGACATAACGTTGTCCATTCTGTCTTTGGAAAACAAAAAAGGATCAATGTTTGGAGGCAGACCTGCCACGAGATTTAATTACCAACACTCTGCTGCATTCGACAACAACCGTGCCCTGTTTTTGTTCTTGTATGGCGCAATAATAGGAATTAAAAAGAAAGGGTTTGTGATTGTGTGAAAATGAGTGTCTAATTATCCAGTCTAATGAGTATCACACCCTCTCCGCTCCCTGCTTTTGTTGTTTGTCTTTAGTAAGTCAATGCCTGTTTGTTTCTGTTTTGTTAGGAACAGCGAGACGTAATAAATAGCTCGTTGGTTTTAACCGATTGTTGTCGTTTATTCTTTGTTTATTCATCGTCTCCCATCTTTCGCTATTCCACAGAGTTACATCTTTTTTCTTCAAAAGGTTGCCAAGACAATAGGGCTTTGATTTTCAGCCCACGTAATGTAATTAAGAGCTGAAGCTTTTGGGGGTCAAATTGGAACGTAATCAAAGTCTAATGCGATTTTCGGCAACTGATCTTTAGCAGCACCGCAGCTGTTGGAAAACCGAGCGCCCTCATGAGAGTTAGCTACTAAATTGACTTAAGCGAAGAAAAATACTCGGTCATTTATTGCTTCATTTGGTTGACTTTGGGGACCAACGTCTAGTTTAAAGAGCCCATGTGCTACCTTTTAATTTTCTTTCACCTATGGGTCCACTTTCAGATCATTTTTATGGATTTATGTTCCAAAAACAGTCATTTGTTTATAGGTCACCATTTTCCAACTTCCAATCTTGGAATTAAACAGTCTGTTTTTGTTACTGGGCCTTCAGGACTGATATATGTAAACGACCTGCACTGATTGGGCTGATAACACTTTCTTATAACTTCAAGGTGAATGGGTGGAGCTACTTTTGTAGGTTGAGTAGATAGGCTTAAGGTGGCAGCTAAAATCTCATGTTCATGCTCTTCCCTGTTTTAATGGTGAATTCAACTCGACAAAAACAGTCATTCGTTTATAGATCATTTTCCACCTTCCAATCTTGGAACTAAACAGGCTGTTTTTTTGCTACTGGGCCTTTAAGACTAATATATATATATATATGCACTGATTGGTTGAATAGATAGGCTTTGTGACATGGCAATAAATAAACCTAGTAAATTCAAAATGGACTGTTATTGCGGCTTTATTTTCGTATTTGGACCGAAAATCAACTCTTATTTCAAAGAGCTAGTAAAATTTAGTTTTCCAACACATGGGCCCTTTAAGGAAGCGAAGCCACAGACCCTTAAGGTGGCAGCTAAAATCTCATGTTCATGCTCTTCCCTGTTTTAATGGTGAATTCAACTCGACAAAGTGAAAATATCCACTCCATCTCTTTGAAGAATTCACACTCGGCTGAACAGGAAAATTATCTTCGACCGGAAAGATCTGTGAATTAGGCTCCAGGTTACTGCTGTTCTGAAATTTGAAAGAGGAGGAGGAGGAGGAGGAGGAGAAGGAGGAGGGCAGAACATTTTCCAGTCAGATTGTTCTCAGAAGCGTTTACTGTAAATAGATGGCACATGATTGCGTGCTATAATAAATACTGTAAAGGCTGTTTTTCCGTTATCACAGCTCGAAGACTTCACACCTTCAGGGTCAACCTGCCCTCATCCACAGCAAGAGTAATACGTGTGACCGGTACCACCAGAGGCTGAAAGTGTTCCAACAGAGCAGAACTCCTCAATTATCTGATACGGCTGCGTATAAACACGCTGAGCTATGCCTACAGGATGGCTTAGAGATAAGAGCTGATGCTAATCTCCTCATTGTGTTCTTAACCTTCACTTTTCATGTTTTACAAGCAGTAATACTCCTCTGAGAGGTGCAGATAACACCGATAGTCGCTGTAAGACTGAAAAAGCCTCTAAGCTTGACTTCAGTCTTTAAGGCCAGACTTCATTGTAGCTGTATGTGAAATAAGCCATGCTGCTAAATGCTAATTAGTACAGAGGGTCTTACTCAATTCGGAAAATAAATGCAATGGAGAAAGTATTTGAGAAACGCTTAAAACTTTAAAGGATTTTCATGTAAAATTAAACAAGGTCATGCAAGCAGTCCGTGGCTGGAGTCCAGAACAGCATAATTGGCCTCTCTCTCTGGGTGAGTAGGATGGACCACCCTTTTGTTGGATATGTCAATGATACTGCTTTTTAAATCTCTACTAGAAGCTTAATTAGGTTGGAAGTACCACACATTCCTATCTATAGACAAATATCGTCGTTTTTTTAGTTTTCCTCATCATTAGAACCCTGAAGCTGCTCTGTGCAATCTATGTAAATAATAGAAATGCTGCAAAATGACTTATTTTTATGTTGATTTCTATTGAACTTGTGTTTTCCTTCTCCTATAAAGTTGCCATTTTGGAGAAATATAATCAGGGTTGGGTAATAACAGAAAACACAAGTCTAAGTCTAAGAAAATTTAGGTTTATTTGCTCAACAAAAATACTAAATACAAACAACACCAACACAATAGGTAGTTACTCTGTGTGTCAGTGTGTATGTTTTATCAGTGACATCGAGGAGATTTCTGAAATCTAACTTTCAGAAGATTTTTTGTTAAACAAAACAATGTTTTTTGTTACTGCATTAAGGTTTGCATTCACTGCAGTGTTGAATTCTCTGAAACCAATAAGGCTCCAATGCAGCGCTACAGAAAACTAACACATATTAAACAATGGCATTAAGCAGAATTCCCCTTTAAGTGCTTTGATTAAGAACGCAACCAAATATCCCAGCTTTATACATTCTCAAAATCCTCAAACCTGTTCCACAGTTCAGCAGCCATGGGCTTCTCTAAGCAGCTGCCTAGCTGCTGAAATTTCAAGTAATTGATGCCCACAAAGCAGGAAAAGGCTGTAAGAAGATAGCAAAATGTTTTCAAGCAGTAATTTCCTTGAGTTGTCATGTAATAAAAAATGGCAGTTGGTGGAAGGCCACCTTTAGTTCCATAAAGAACCATGTTTGTCATAAAGATGAGAAGTTTTAAAAGACCCTAAAAAATGTCTTTTGATGTAAAGGTTCTTTATCAATTTTAATATCACTTCTCTATTACAAACATGGTTCTTTATTTAACCAAAAGTGGTTCTTCTATGGCATCGCTCTTTATTTTTTTTTTACAGTGTAAGTAGAATGCTGAGGGTCAAGTTGAGGCCTGGAAGACCAAGAAAGCTTTCAGAAAAAACTGCTTGTAGGGTTGCTGGAAATGCAAAACCCTGTTTGATTGTTTGATTGATAAAGATATTCAGGAAGACTCTGGAGTGGTGGTGCACTGTTCTACTGTGCATCTGTACAAATATGACCTTTATGAAAGAGTCATCAGAAGTAAAGAAGCGTTTATTTCATTATTTTCTAAATAAACCAAACTAGCTTGAAGCATTTTGGAAACAAGTCCAATGTGCTGCTGAATATAGATTTATTTGGTCGCAGTAAGCAAAGGTGTGTTTGGAGAAAAAATGGGTGTAGAATTTCATGAAAAGAATACCTCTCCAACTCGTAAGAACCGGGGTGTAATGGTTATGCTTAAAAAATGTGCTGCGGCCAGTGACACAAGGAACATTTAACTGGTGAAGGGAAGAATGGATTCAGTTAAATGCCAGCAAATTCTGGACGCAAACATCTGTCTGTAAAAAGGTTAAGATAAGAAGAAAAGAGGAAAGCTTCTACAGCTGGGTAATAAATCAAAAATACCTTAAATACGTAATGAACTACCTCAAAAGGCTCAAACAGAAATTTTATTTTTAAGTTTTATCACAGTCCTCTGACCAAAACATCATTGAAAATATGAGGATAGACCTTAAAAAAGCAACACATCCAACAGATATTATGCCTATTGGAAATCAAGTCATTGTTTACTCACTAAGCAATTCACACAAAATACATTTTGACCAGGGGTGCCCACGTTTGAATGCCAATGTGTACTGTATGAAGTTCAGTGAACACAGTGAACTCCAAAAGCTGACCACTGATAAATTATGAGGCCAACTGATTATACATGTTTACCTTGTCTTATAAGTTACATTAGTTTACCAGACATTCTTATCCACGATAACATATTTTATGATATATTGTATTATAAATCATAATACAAACAATCACATATTTTGAGGAAACAATCATACAGATATTGATGTGACATGACATCTAACAGGGCTCCAGTTTATCTCTGAATTCAGGATTGTGCTGACATGATGTGCTCTCACCTGATGACATCGCCTGTTGTGTTCTGGCCTGCTTCTGTTTTTGCTGCAATATATTATTATATGATATTATTAATTTATTCATGGTGGGACGAGGTGAAGGGGAGATGTTGCAACACCTCTGAAGCAGCTTGAGGTTAAGTGCCTTGCTCAAGGGTGCAGCTGTGATTAACTGGAGGACACTTTAATTCCAGTGCTATGTCAATATCCTTGGCCACCGCCATCTAGCCATGAACCCACTGGGTCCACCCTGTTGTAGTCCTTGGCATAAAGTTGTAACTCACCAGGTCACCAGTTCCTGATGTTTCCATGCAGATCCCAGATTTTTTTCTGTTATAATTATAATTTTCATCTGACAGCATATGGTGACAAATATTGACTTGCTATGTACTGAGGCGTCATATGCTAAAATGATGTGGCTGATTTCTAAACAACTGCCGATTTCAAGATCATCAAGTTACTGGGAAATTTAGCTTCTCTGCTATGGTCTGGAAACTGCCTCCTTAGCTGAGAGGAATACCATGAACTGGAAGGTGTTGGAACACCACTGTCACTGTCTACAGTTGAGTTGAGTCAGTTTTACGAAACTAAGGACTGAGAGACCGCTGTCCAGAAAAGAAGCCAAAAAGACTTTAAACTCTATATTCGACTAATGTTTGTAGCTGACCACATGGAACAAAAAAGAAAGAACCTTAAAGGTAACCATAAAGGTGAGGTATTCCACCTCAAGAACCCTGTACCAACTGTTAAGCATGGTGGTGGTAGCATCATGCTTTGGTGCTGGTACATTACAGTAACATGTCATTCACGTCCATAGTGAGGTTATGCAAACTTTTGACCAAAGCTGTACATAAGGACACTTTATTAATAATTTATTGATACTAAAATTATAGTAGAAGATAAAAAGCATAAATAGGCAAAATGAAGTAAATCAAGTTACTTTACATAGAAATAGTATAATTGTAGGAAATCTGCCATCTGTGTGGCTCTAATAATTTTATATGCTCCATAATTCTGACATGCTGTGCTTACTGACAGATTTAGCTTTCTCTCTAAATTCAGTCCATCCTCTATCAAGAAAATCATCTTCAATTGAAGGCAAAATACATCACCAGCCTGGTGCTTTTTTAGATAAAATATTGAATGCACTGAAGCTAGAGTATTGAATTGTTGTTCAATTAGAGCATTAGCACTTAGAAAAGTATTGAAAAGTATTAAACTTACCACAGTTTGTGCAACAACAGTTTTAGCTTATTGCCACTTGAAACTGCCCTACATTGTCCCAGAAATCTAATGCTTATTCTCAAGATGACTTATTCTCCCTCCCGCATTATTATTACACAGCCATAAACCCAACACGGCTTGCTGTTTCGGATCCGCGGTCTGAGTCCGATTGTCTGAAAGCTGATAGGATCATTTCATTTCCTGACAGACGCACACCAATCTGAGTGTTGAGCATCAACACAAGACAAACTCTCGCAATCTCCTTATGCATCTATTACACCACTCATATCTTCTCTCTCTGTCATAGTGTCTCTCCTCCTCGCCGTATCAGATTTATAATGTTTTTTTCCTTTTCATTTTGAAAAGGGCCGGCGGCACAAAATGCCACAAGTGCTCAGTGACGATAACGAATTTAATAACCATGCATTATGGTTAGTAGAAATATTAAATGAAGGGCATAAAGCAAACGTTTGTGCACCTCAGTACTTAGCAACACCCCCTTTGGCAAGTGCCACAGCTTGGACATGCTTTTTGTAGCCAGCTTAAAGTCTTTCGATTCTGATTTGGGGGATTTTCTCTATTCTCCCTTGCAAAAGGCTGCTAATTATATCAATTTCTTGGGCTGTTTTGCATGGGCTGCTCTTCTGAGGTATATCCACAGATCTTCAATGATATGTAGGTCAGGGGACTGTGATGGTCAAGGCAAAACCCTCAGCTTTTGCCTCTTGGGGTAATCCTTTGTAGATTTTGAGATGTGTTTATGATCAGTTTTATTTATTTATTCAGTTTTACAGATGGTATGGTATTTTTGCTTCAAGAATTAGTTGGTATTCAGTTGAATCTATTCTTCCCTCAATATGGGAAATGTTCGCAGTGCCACTGGCTGCAACACATGATGAGTCACCCTTGTGCTTAACAGTTGGAGAAGTGTTCTTTTCATGAAATTCTGCACCCACCTTTTCTCCAGGCATAACTTTGATCACTGTGGCCAAACGTCCTCAGTCCACAGGACTTGTTTCCAAACTGCATCAGGCTTGTTTACATGCTCCTTTTAATTTTTTTCTTCTCATGACTTTTCCATGAAGGTCATATTTGTGCTGCTGTCACTGCACAGTAGAACAGTGCACCACCACTCCACATTCTGCAGAGTCTTCTGCAGAGATGTATAGTAGCGAAGTAAAACTACTTCACTTCTGTAAGTACTATAATACTGTAATAATATGTTCTCTACTGGAGTATTATTTTTGTCTCCTACTTTTACCTCACTACATATTTTGGATGAGTGTAATTCTTTTACTGTGTTACATTTTTTATGTGCTGCATTGTTCCTCATTACAATTATAAAATCATTTGTATGTGGCATGTTGCTGTCAATTCTGTTTACAAAAAATGTCATATACTTTTAGTATTTTCTAAGTATGAAGCTTAAAGAACACTTCCACTTCTGCTCAAGTCACTTTTTTGATAGAGCACTTGGGCTTTTACTCAAGTCTGAGTCTCTAGTTCTTTATACATGTCTGGTCTTCTGAAGGTCTTGTTCAAAAACTGATGTTCTGATCTCCTTATAGCTGTCTTGTGCTCTGTGGATATCAGTTATTTAAATTGTGGTAGGGAGCTGCCTAGAGGAGTCTTTGGGTGGAGTTGATGGGTTTGAAAAGTCTTTGCCACACCTTGTCTTTCTAATGAGGACTGTGAACAAGACTATTGGCCTAACAAGAGTCATTAGGGTCTAAGACCTTGGTAAAAGTTATCTGAAACTTCAAATCTTTCAGAGTGGCCAAACCTCTGCAGGGTGCTTCTTTACTTTCGCTCTGATATTGTACAAAACAAAAATATAGTACATTAATTGTTAAAAATAATGTTTAATCTTTAACGTTTTAAGAACAGCTCATATTCTACCAACTTATTTACAGAAGCAGAAAACGGATTTTAACCAATGGTGTCCAAACTCTACATCAGCTTTAAAGACAAAGTGGCAAAGCAGCTTGTTTAATTCTGAGGGATGAAAAGCGGTTGGACAATAGAGAATTGTGACTGATTTTGACATAAAATTGCACAAATGTCATTATTTGACCTCAGGGGGAAATCAGACAAATGACAAATGTAAAATTATGGGCTTTTTATTGCTAAAAAGAAAACCTCATGAACAGAACAGAACAGAAAACAGACTAATTATATTATGATTATGATTGCTGAGGCACTTGTAACTGAAAATACGGGTTTGACCAGTACTGACCTTGGCAGCGGTCAAATGAGTCCAGCTGGTAACAGAGTAACAGAGTGCTTTCTAATGAGCATATACATACACAGTCACATGCTGTCTAACTGGTTTGTGCACTATGTGCTTTAGCTCACATCTTGATGTACTGTAGAGCAGCGAGCATCAAGGTAAAAGCTTCTTTCCTACGTATCGGTTGTTTACAGGCTCTTATATTAAAAATGGAACACAACTGTTCACATGTGTTCACAGCACTTCTGTCTTCTGACTCATTCGATTAGAATGATAATTGGAGCTACTGGAACAGGGACCAGCAATGGCTACATGTGGTTCAGGTTCTCCTCTTGGTAAGTTTAAAGACTCTTTTAGTAGGTCTACCTCAGTTAGTGTTTTCTTGTGTAGGTTGGTTCCAAAATCTCTTTACTTCCTTGAGTAGCCTAATTAGTAAAGTTGCACTGACTGAGACTTGGACACAACACACACTCTAAAACCAAGACTTTGTGGTCAAGACTATATTTTGCTAGAAAGAATGAGGGTTTTGTGATTTGTTTGTAGTTCATTTTACATTCATTTTTCATGATAGACAGCATAATAATGAAATACTTACCAATACAGACCATATAGCATCACTGTCCAATGAAAAACATGTATCTCCAAAATAATGAATTTCTGAATCAATCTGAAACTCTGAATGAAAGTCAATGTAAAATAAGAATTAATTCCAAATAATTTAAAGCATTTCTGTCAGTCTTTTTATCCAGTATTATTTGCACAGTACGCAGAGCAGCTACAGGGTTCAAACCATGGAGAAAACGGACAAAAAACTGACAAAAATGGAGATACATGTTTTTCACTGAACAGCAGTGATATGTAAACCTAATAGCAAAAACAGCCTGTTGTTTTTTTGTTTTTGAGGTCATCAAAAACAATGCATTACATACATATACAGTATATATTTAACATACGGATCCACACAAATATGTAGATCACTTTAAACTTAAAGTTGTCAAGTTGTTGCATTATGTTTTAAGTTTTTATGATTATTTCCCTAACCTATTTTCTTTACTTAACCTTTTTAACTTAACCCTCCTATTCATTTAATTGTGTTCAAAATACCCTTTTCAGGTTTTAGTTCCTATAAAAGTAACGTTAAATTTGATCATTTTCTTTCATGAATCATGTTGACTTCCCCAACAGTGATAGGAATGTTTAACAGTGAAGATGACCAATTTGTTGTTTGTAAAGTCTCTACACCAAATGTAGTACAATGTGGCGACTGAATATGCAGCAGACTGGGGAAACAGAATTTTTACTTTACTATTTGCACACAAACACATCCCCTCATTTTATGTCTGTGCAGTGCTTTTTTTACTGACACACAAACAAACATGCTGTCCTGGTTTTGGTTCACCACGATACCACTGTCCAAAACACAGTATATGCTGGTTTATGCTGGTCTGGTGATGGTTGACCTGAGCAGTTGTGTTTAAAATACATTGTGTGCTAGGAATCTGGCTTTAGACCAACATAAACCAGCATATATTAAGTTTTGGACAGTTTTGTTTTTTAAAAAACATTTCAGTGCAAATATGTGTTTTAGATTATTATGATATTGACTGTTTTAAGATAAATAAGGTAATTATGGACATTAGAATACTATTAATTAAGATAAACTCATTGTTAATGAGTAAATAGTTGGAAAGTCAAGTAAAACATAAGGGCATGTTTACACCTTAAATACTTTTTACGTAGGAAATCTGGTCTGATCTGAATGTACAGTGAATATGTTAAAAAAACGCTTTGAAGTGATTTAGCCATACAGGATCAAAATTGACTCAGCTTTGTTATATCATGAATTTTATTGAATTATTATCTGAATTATTACAATTCATCTCCTTCCATAAAGGCACAGTGCTAAACATTAAATAACTTAAATACATGATAAGTAAACTTAAATAATACTCCTTAAAATAACAGTTGGGTTGTTAATTCACATATCATTTTTGGAATTTTACAAGGTATTATATACAATTTACAAAAAAGTAAACTACTTATTTTTTTCCCAAACTCAACATAAACTTAACCTACTACACTTAAACTTAAGCCTAACCCTAACCCAACCTAACCCATGTAATGCCCCTACTTGAACCAACATCTTCACCTAAACCTAACCAACTACACTTAAACCTAAGTCTAACCTTAACTTCACTTAAACCGAACCAACTACACTTAAACCTAAGTCTAACTTTAACTTCACCTAAACCTAACCAACTACACTTAAACCTAAGTCTAACCTTAACTTCACCTAAACCTAACCAACTACACTTAAACCTAAGTCTAACCTTAACCTAACCCCTTTCCTAGCCAATGTCATTTTCTACCTAAACCATAAACTTAACCTAATACACCTAAACCTAAGTCTAACCTAACTTCACCTAAACTTAACCTAACCCCTTCCTTAATCAATGTACTTTTACTACCTGAACCTAAACCTAAACTTAACCTAATACACCTAAAACTAAGTCTCGCCTAACCTTACTTAAACTTAACCTAACCCCTTCCCTAATCAATGTAATTTTACTACCTGAAGCTACACCTCGACTTAAACCTAAACGTTAACTACTACACCTAAACCTAAATTTAACCAAACCCTTACCTTAACCCTAAACTGAACCAAATAGAATGTGAATATCTAAAATCTGAAAAGAATCTGAAAATCCGTTTCTGCATTACCTTTTATCCATCGCAAAAAGTCCCCTGATTTCAGGGTGATTGTAAACAATGATCTTCCCAGGTGTAGTATGTGGTGTCTATAATCCTATCTTTACACCTCTGGTCTTCTCCCAGAGCAGTCAGGGCTGCCCTGAGCTGAACGAAACTCATCAGTGTGTGTGATTTCATCCATATCCTTTTCTTTTTCGTGCCTTTTTCTGAGCTGAAAGCACTCACCACTAGCATAGCAGTGGTTTCACTGTCATCCACCATGTTTGGTTACATCAAGTTTGCGAGAAACTCTCACCTGCTTTGATGATGTAACAGAAATTTCTGTGAGGTTATATGGGATCGAAGCCATTGGGTGGGCATGCATCATTTTGAATTGTGAGGTGTTTCATTCAGGGCAGATCATGTAATGTGAGGACAATGATCCAAGACAGAAACACTGGTGAAAAATGTTGTTCAGCATTGATTAGGATTTAAAAAATCCTGTAATGTGGGCCAGGCAAATGTAAGACAGATTGTTCTTCTGGTAACTTACTATTTGATGTTCGGATTTTAAATTAAATTGCTACTTAAATATTTAAAAGTTTCTGACTGAAGTATTGTATATGTTTCTATTACTGAGGAAGATTATGTTGGACTGAAATGACCACTTTTCAAACTTTTTTGAAGTAACAAAATGATATATTTAGAATATGCCACGTTATATAAACCTTTAAAAAAAAAAAACAAAAAAAAAAAACACTGTGAGAAAACATGGGGTTACGTGCTTTGTGCTTTGTTAAGTGCGATAATTTAGACATGAGATGTGATCATTTGTTTTACCAGGGCTCCAGTTCATCTCTGAATTCAGGATCGTGGTCTTGGGGAACAGAGGAGCTGGAAAAACCTCTGTAGCAAACATGATCCTGTCTAGACAGACTACAACCCCCAAGAGAACTGCTCGGTGTGTGAAAATCCGCGGAGTCGCAGCTGGAAGACTGGTCACCGTGGTGGACACGCCAGGCTGGTGGAAGAACTGCCTCACTAATGAGACTCCTGAGTATCAGAAACAGGAGCTGGTGCTTAGCACAGCTCATTGTTCTCCTGGACCCCACGTTGCCCTCCTAGTCATACGTGTGGACACTTCATACAAGGAGAAAAACAGAAGATCGGCACAGGAGCACATGGAGCTGCTTGGGGAGGACATCTGGAAACACACAATAGTTGTATTTACCTATGGTGATCATCTACAGGATCAAGTAGTTGAACAGTATGTCGGAGGTGAGGGCGAGACCTCTCTGCAATGGCTTGTGGCCAAATGTGGGAACAGGTATCATGTTCTCAACATTGAAAGCTACAGCAGTTCTCAGGTCAAAGAGCTGATGGAGAGAATTGAAGAGGTGGCGGCTATGAACAGTGGCTGCCATTATGAAATGGACAGAAAGCGTCTATGTGAAGTCAAAGAGATGAGGAAGGTGGCGGAAGAGAGAGCGAGCAAGAGGATGACTGTGCAAGAAGAAAGAAGGGTTCCTGAAGGTGAGTTTTCATCAAGATTTTGTCATATTTACCAAGAATGTTGCAGGTTTTGACATACTATTATACACCATATGTCCACAAGTTTGTGGACACTCCTATGGAATGCATTAATCTACTTTTTGTTGCACCTATTACTGACACAGATTTGCAAAAGCACACACACACACAGCTTGTCTAGTCCCTGTCGAAAAGTACTGCCATTAGAATAGGACTCTCTGGAGCAGAGGGGTATAGAGCCCCCGGCATTAAGCTGCGGAGCAGTAGAACTGTATTCTCTGGAATGATGGTGCTCCATGCAGAACTTTTGGAATGAGTTGGGGATAAGGTGGGGTGGTGATCATCCAACACCCTGACCTCATTAACGCTCTTGTTACTGAATGTAATCAAATCCTCACAACAATGCTCCAGAATCCAGTACTTTGTCTTTATAGAACACAGGCCTGTGGCACGCTTGAATGCAATCTTTAATATCCCCTTTGCGACCCATTTGCCAACTCTACTCAATCCATGAATCCTGTTGCACATCCTGCAGATATTTATAGCCTTATCATTCACATGCAGCGCCATCTGCAGGAGCCTGAAGTCACTACAACCTTAAACACACACTGTGACTAATTTGCGTGCACATTTGACTGACATTGCAAACCCTGTGTTCCATATCAGAGGGGTTAAGACTGGATTAATTACTCCCCACACAACAGGATCATCTTTTTTGAGACCAGACTGAAATCAGGGCACCTTCCACTATTGTTGGGAGGGGTGAACTGGCCTCAAACATGGCCCAAATATCTTGTGTGTGGACCATGTATCTCCACTCTGGTAACTTTACAGTAGGTGGCATAGCTCTAATGTGAGTTAATGCAGTAGCCTTTTTTGTTTCAAGCATCATGAGACTTTCACGCAATGTAAAAGAGAAAGGGTGGATTTCATACTTTTTAGTATTTATATATATGCTGTATTTCCCAGGCCGTAGCTGCTCCCTGACCAACATAAGGATGTTGCTGTTAGGCTCCCGGAGGGCTGGAAAGAGTTCAGCTAGCAACACTATTTTTGGAAGAGAGAACTTTGTCTATAAGAGAACTGCCCAGTGTGTGAAGATTCAAGACGAGGTGGCAGGAAAGCTGGTCACTGTGATGGACACACCGGGCTGGTGGAGGACTGTTCCAGCAAGAGATACTCCAGAACTGGATAAACAAGAATTATTACTCAGCATGTTTCTGTGTCCCCCTGGACCACATGCTGTACTCCTGGCTTTACGCTCTGATATCGCATTCACAGAAGAAGAGAGGAAATCGGTCGAGGAACACATGGATCTGCTTGGCGAAAGAGTGTGGAACCATACTGTTCTTCTGTTCACCCATGGCGACTTGCTGGGGGACATAGCTATTGAGCAGCACATTGAGAGTGAAGGGAAAGATTTACAGTTGCTTGTTGCAAAATGTAGAAATCGGTATCACGTTCTCAACAACACGAATTTGGTCGACGACATTCAGGTCACACAGTTGCTGGAGAAGGTAGAGGAAATGGTAGCAGAAAATGGAGGCTTTCATTACGAAATAGACCAAAGATCTTATAAGGACATGAAGCGGAAGTGGAGGTTGGTGGAAAAAAAGGCCAAGATGAGGAGGAAGATGAAGAAACGAAGTGGGGTAATGAGCTCAAAGAGAGGTAAATCTGAGCTAAATGTCCATTGTCAAGATATTACTCACATATTCATACACTGATCAGCCATAACATTAGCACCACTGACAAGTGATCTGTGTCATCTGTCACAGGGTGGATGTTTTAGGCAGTAAGTGAACCGTCAGTTCTTAAAGGCGATTTGTTAAAAGCAGAATTGGGCAAGCATAATGAGTGCCAAATTGTGATGGCTAGTGAACTTGGTCAGAACATCTCCAAAATATCAATCAGGTTCTATGAAGTTTTTTGGGTATGCAGTGGTCAGTACCTACAAGTGCTCCGAAGAAGGACAACTGGTGAACCTGTGACAGGGCCATGGACACCCAAGGCTCACTGATGCTCAAGGAGCTTCCACCTCACACCCTAAAGGTTCTGCTGCTAATGTCTTGGTCTTGATACCACAACATGCCTTCACAGGTCTTGTGGAGATCTGTTGTGGTGGCACAAGGGGGACCTACTCAATATTAGGCATGTGGTGCTAATGCTATGGGTGATCAGTGTATCATTTTATATACATATTATATTATATATATTATATATATATTATATCAGCATAAACAGCAAGAAAATATTGAGGATATTTGTGATCCAGACTGTTGACACTTTAATAAGAACTTTATAAACTTCAACAAATCACCAAAGAAAAAAGCAACAGTTGTTAATATTTTCTAAATACTTAACCAATTGCAATGGTCCAAAGATAAATAATTAAGCCTGGGAAAAAATAAAAAATATGTAAAAAATGCAGAATTTTCTCCTACAGTAGTGCCACAGAATTCTGTAGAGCAAGGAGAACCAAATTATGGTGCTGGTTCTCAAATCTGCTATGATGGTAAATTGAGGTTGGACTATTTGAAAATAGTCCATTACTGGGTTAAAAAATAGTTTCTAAAAATCTAGTTGGGTTAGTTTGGCAACACACTGCCAGACCAACCTGCTGACCAGCTGAGTTGAGTTAATGGTTTGACCCGGTGCCCTTTCTATTGGGTCGGTTGTTGTTACTGTTGCAACTACATTGTTGACCTAGGTTAAAGATACCCAAGTCCATTAAATCATCTGTGAATACATGATTACACACAAACAGTACAATAATAAATGACATAGTCTGACTCCTTCTCTGCTTAAATACAATCAAAACAGCATAAATACATAAAAACAGCATAAATACAATCATAAATAACTAAATACATAAATAAATAAATAAATAAATAAAGCACCACCTCAAAACAAATAGCTTATACATTGACCAACAATTTTTTGGTCTATCACATGTATTAAATGTGATTGAGCAAATATAAAAATATATATATCCATCAGAAGTAGGTGTGAAAAGGAGTATTGGAACAGTGACCCATTGGCTGGGTTGTCCCTGTGACCCAATACTAATCCATTGTATTTATTAGCCTACAGATCAGTTGCTAGGTGAGCAGTCAGGATTTTTTGAACACCACAGGGATTCTGAATAGTTGGATAATGTTTTTGTGTAATACATGCTGGTATTGTAGTGAGAGAACATGAGAATTATACAGAATGAAAACTTGAAAATGATACAAAATCAAACATTCTGTCAAACCAGAAATGCTGAGGAATGCCATGCTGTGCTACAGAAAACAGCAGAGCATGACAACCTAATAAACACTCCCATCTTCTATGAAGTTCCTGCTTCAGTGATTCCAGTGATTCAGACAAGGTTTTTATTCACAGCATCGCTATGTAAATATCTTTTGATAGGTGCTGAACAGCATCTCTCCGAGCTTCGGCTCGTGCTGCTGGGTTACGGAGAAGCTGGAAAAACATTAACAGGAAACACCATCCTGAGCACAGCAGAGTTTGGATCGAAAAGAACTTCCCAGTGTGTGAAGAGACAAGGAGAGGTAGCAGGAAGGCTGCTCACTGTGGTGGACACGCCAGGATGGTGGAAGCATTTGCCAATAGAACACACCCCGCTACTGAACAAACAGGAGATTGCTCAGAGTGTGTCCCTGACCTCTTCAGGTCCAATCGCTTTCCTTCTGGTCCTGCGTTTGGACAGTTCTTTTCAAGAGGAGGAAAGAAGAAGTGTAGAGGACCATCTGAAGCTTTTTGGTCCTAGAGTCTGGGACCAGACCATGGTCCTGTTCACTTGCGGAGACTGGTTAGGAGACAGAAGCATTGAGCTGCACATTGAGAGTGAAGGTGAGGCCCTGAAGTGGCTCCTTGAGAAATGTGGGAATAGGTACCACGTTCTTAGCAACAAGAACCGGCGAAATAGCACTCAGGTCACAGAGCTCCTGGAGAAGATTGAGGAGATGATGGCAGACAACAACCCATGTCATTTGACGGACATGTGGGATTTGAAGGAAGTGACAGAAATGAGGAGGTGGGAGGATATTAAAGCTATAGACAGAAGAACAAAGAAGACAAAGGAAAAGCGTAATCTCAATGATGTATTTGATCTTGATGATGATGTCTTTGTTACTGACATTGGAGGCAAAATCTTCTGAGGATCCTTTCAAGAACGGATGTACTGTAGGAAAGGACACAAAGAATTTATATCCTGCATAAATGCAACAAATCTGTCAAATTTTCAGGAAACCTTGGTCAGGATGATGCATTGACAGGCAATAAGGGAAAACCCTGAAAAACTGACTGGAGTAACATAACAATACAGATGCTTTTAGACTATTAATATTTGGCAATTAGCACACCATCATTCTGTGTAACATGTATAAAAATGCTGAGAAACCCCAGTTAACCTTTTCAGATTTTAGAGCAAAGGGGGTTCATTACTGGGGCACACAGTTGCCTTTAAATCTATAGGAACAACATAAGCAAATAAGCATTGCAATCTGTAATCAAAAAGGCACATTCGGTGACCATGATGCTCATGCATTAATATGGTATTTAAGGAAAAACAGAGGAGCAGTTCTTCTTCAGTTGGCTGAAAATGCCAATGCAGGATGTAATCAGACTCTCAACAACGACATTCCATCCACATCTACATAGAGATGGATATTACACTGGGGATGCAGTGCATGAACCCGTCATTATAAAAATCAAGCTACAGTTGAGAGCTCAGGGGTACGAGAACCACATGCCACTCTGCTGTAGGGAGAAGTGGGAAACGTCTTATATGGACAGATTAATTATTCTCCACCATGATCTCCATAAGTAGACAAGTATATTTGTGGCATACACCAAAAGAACCGCACAGGCCTGAATGCTGCACTAGGAAATGTCTGCAAGGACCTAGATCTCCAGGAGTAGTTTTGATGACCACTGGTTGAAAACAAGGTGTCACTGCATAAGAATAGACGTTATTCTGCCTGATCTCCATATTTCTAGAAGGTTCTTACAGGATGACATCTACAGACCATCAGTGGTCCCTGGATGCTGTACATTTTATCATAGGGCCTTTCCAGGCACCAGATCTTAATCCAATCTATGGGAGATTTTGGACTAACCCCAGATAACCTGCCCATGTAGGGCCTGTATGGGTAGCCCAACTGGGCACCAAAAGGTTTTGTCCACAAGTTCCATATTTGCCCCATATATAGATGCCCACCATTATCAGTGATTGGATTAGGAGGGGTTAAAATGGGCCATATCTGGGTTGTACACAGGCACATTTGGAAAGCCCAGCTGAATACCAGTAACAACACATGTACAAACACGCTCAGAGCCCATGCCCACCTGGAACTCACCTAGCCCACGTTTTACCTTGTTGGCTGGGACGTTAGACAATGCTCTCCACCTGGGAAAATCTTTTCAAAGAATGGTGTTCCATCCCTCTTGGACAGTTCCAAAAACTTCATTGAAGCTGAAGTTGTTCTGAGAGCTTGTAGTAACCCAGTACCTTACTAAGGCACTAAGCCTAAGACATTATTATGTTGGATTTTCCTGTAATTTGTCAACTGTCTGTATTTATGACTGGCCTGAGAGAGGAGGATGTTTGATCAGATTAATTAAGAACTTTATTTCCCATTAATGTTCCAATGGGGGGAGCTCAGAGTGTGTTTAAAATATATCAAAAGAAGCACAATTTTAATTTTGCATGGTACAAGTACATGAAAGAAAGAGTCCCAGTGTTGATTTAGAAAAATTAATTTACCCCACAAGGGTCTTACTAGATGAGGGTGTATCATATCTATGTAATACAGGCACTAAGTCATGCACAGCATCTTTAAGTGCTTCAGGGGTTTGGATTAAAACTTCTTTCCATGAAGTCTTCGACCTCATCTGGATAGTTTTTTACTCTTCACTCTGAGAGATATTGCTGTTGACACTTTCCATTTCCACTCAATTGTGCAGTCTTCTTTTATTCCTGATTTTTTTTTGTCATTGTAACGACCCTGAGCAAAAACCTCCTCTCCAAAATTATTAATGCTCATTTGATTTAATTCTTTTTAGCGACAGGTATTCATTCAATGCCCTTTGTAGTGAGACATTAAATGTTAAATGCAGACAGAATGATTTAGAGTTGTAACTGTGTCTAGGGTCTCATTACTTCATACAGATAACGGAAATGTCCTTTTTGTAAAAAAAAAAAAAAAAAAAGAACTATGGGAGCAAAACAGAGAGTGATATTTTAGAAAATGAGACAATTCTGAGATAAGATCAGATAAAATGTGTCAATCCATGGAAGCAAACCCAGTTGTTCCAACACAGCCTTTCAACATAAATACTGCACTTACAAATATGACATATATGGCCTGAAATATATAAAGTAAAACATGAATTTTGTTTAACCACATATACTACATATAATACGATTTACTTATATATATCCTTATTATGGATATTATAGAGGTATTGAGTGATTTTGAGATTGCAATATGGGGCAGCCAAATTTAAAACAGAGATTGTTTTAGTATATCAGGACATATCAGAGAGTTCACAAAAGCTTTTCTAAGAACAAACTTACAAAGCATCTTTATATAAAAACAAAGAAATCATAAGAATGTTGAAATATTCTCTTAAATATCAAAATCTAATAGTTTACTTATGTTGCCATTTGCCATTTTACAGCTTATTATAGATGGTGTGAGACATTTTTCCATTCTATTCAATTCTATTCAGTGAAATCCATGCAGAGGACATAGTGTGGAGGAAAATGGAGTAAAACCCATTGAACTAAGCATTTAAAGTTTCTCAGTAAACAAAAAAAGTGACGGAAAGGTAACAGTCAACAGGACAAAAGGCATCCTTAGAAAATAGTAATTTTCATAATTTTCCTTAGGTAGCGAACTAACTAGTACTGATCAATTTAGAAGCTTGCCTAGCTTCTATACTCTTACAGTCGAAGGCCTTTTTCACACTTACTGGTTTGCTGTGGTCTGAATCAGTTTTTTTCCATTTTAATTTGGTTCATTTTTACACACACACACACAAAATCAGCGTGCACCAAAATGCCTCACGACAAACCATGTGAGAACATTCGCTTCACTAATTGGTCCAACCTGATTGGGGCAGGAGCAAGAAAGTAAATACAGGAAGAAGGTCCTGTGTTCCAGACTAGTGCAGACATGGCATCTGTTCATAGCTGTAGCAGTAATTATCTGGGCAAAATACCAGGTTAACACCTGCCCAAGGGAATCATTTAGCTCTAACGTGCGACCACATCTGAATGAAAACAGACAGTTGTTTCGGATCAAGGTCAGATCACACTCTCCTCACAAACGAACCACTCAGTTGGGTTGGGACCAGACAGAGAGCACATCCTCTACAGTGGGTCTCGGTGCGGTTGTTTTGGGCCGCATCCAAGAGTGACTACTGTACTGCAGGTGTGAAAATGCCCTAAGACAAGGGTGAAGCTATCATAAGGTTAAGAAAATATTAAAGAATGTGTTGTTTTACTTTTTTGTATCTCACACATTCACATTACAATTACAAATACAATTACACACAAGTGTAATTAACATTTACTCCACTGCTGTAAATACAAATCACACTTGGAGCCTGCCACAGGGTTAATCACTCTGGTAAAGCTGGTCAACCAGCTTGGTTAAGCCTTGTCATAGTGAATGGTCATGCTGGCCTCCAGGTTATCCACCTTGGTCGTGCTTGTAGACCAGCTACACCATCAAACTCAATCAAAAACATTCCCTTTGCTGGTCAAGAGCTAATCTGGTCAACCACCATGTATGTTTTTTTCCGGAGTTCCGACTTAACATTTTCTAACACAGAAAAACGCCAGGCAAGCGCAACACAAGCCAAGGTAATAAGTTATTACTTGCTAGTCCAACAGGCAGAACTACTTCAGCAGTTTCTCCACTAAGACACTATTATAGCAGAGTCTTTCTTTACTGAGTGGTTATGTGAATCAGAGGTTGCCATGACCACAACAAAAATAAAGCAATTAAATTTGAACCCAAGCCCACCAGAAAACAGTCTGTTTAATTATGAGAGATCTATAAAGAGAGAAACTCTAGAAATGAATTTCAATGGTTGGTTGCTACAAAAAAGTACTATTATAGTGGACCTCAGGGGAAATAATAAAAAAATACAATAAATAAAATAAAAAATACACAACAAATGTAGTACATGAGCCCCTTAGAAAAAAAAAAACGATTTCCTGCTTGATGCAACTCAACAGCAACTCAACATGACATAAGACACAGATCTATAAGATAAATAGTGGCTGTGAAGTACAAAGGTATTGTATCCTCCTAATATTAAGCCTTCAGCTTCCACTATTGCGCACATACACAGACACGCACACACAAACACACACACATGTGCAGTGTTTCCAGAAATTAAACAAATGAATAATTCATTTCCCATCTTTACCAAAGGCAGCTTAGAGGCTGTATAACTAATAGGTTCTCTCAGAGGGGAATGGAATTACGGGAGGAATGCTTAAAAGAAGAGAGAGGACGTTTGAGGGGGCAGGACATGTTCAATACTGTAATCATGTAAATCTGCCCTAAGCGGTCATGAAATCAATGCCAGCACCATGGGAATGCCACTTTTAGATATGAGTGTGTTTGTGTGTGTGTGTGTGTGTGTGTGTGTGTGTGTGTGTGTGTGTCCTAGAATTATAGCAGCACTTTCAAAGGTGCTTATAGACATACTTCTTCAGTAAATTATACGTACCCTTTTCAGCTGCCTTTCATTTGTGATTAGCATCTCACTGTGCTCAATGAGACGTGCTCCCTTTGTTGCCCACTGTGAGAGCGTAACTTCAGATTCCTCCTATATAGGATTTTCGAACCCTGAGATAAAAGCATGATATAATTTTATATTATTTCTCACTCATGTGCTATATGGACAAAAGTATTGGGACACCTCATTTATTATTTCTTTCAAAATCAAGGGTATTAAAAAGTTTATACTACTACATTTTGGAGAATTGATGGAGCAATAAGAGTGTTAGTGAGCTCAGAATGTTGGATGATGACCACCCCACCTCATCCCCAACTCCCTATCTTATCCCAAAAGTATTGGGTGGACCCACACCATTCCAAAGAAACACAGTTCCACTTCTCCACAGCTCAGTGCTAGGGAGCTTTATATCCCTCTTGCCCATGCCTGACATTAGGCTCATAGGTTCATGATTATCTACTCCAGAGTGTCCTATTTTATTGGCAAAGCTTCTCTAAAGGGACTAGACAAGCTGTGTGTGTGCATTTGCACATCCGTGTCGGTAATACGTGCAACTTAAAGTAATTTTTTGCAAGACTCTGAATAATGGAAACTGACCATTACATTTTTGGCATTGCTTGACATTAAAGTAATATTATGTGAGAATTGGCATTTCTTGCTCCTCGGCTCCCCCTTCATCGATGCCTTTCTGGACAAGCTGTGAGATACAGGGCGTGTGGACTGAGGTGGTGGAATAATATTCAGAGGTTTTACACAAATATGATTTGTGCAATATAGTTATGCAGTTCTCACAAGCGTTTTCTTTACTTACACACTGCAGCTTCTGGCGTGCTAAGCCCAGAGGAGTAATGAGAGTGGTACTACTGTCCCTATTACAGGTCAGTGGAGCATCACAATGATTTTAAAATGCTACAAAATGTTGCTTTAAACAATCTGGTATTAAACAACCCTGTCAATACAGAATGTAAACTATGTGTTAAATACAATATTGAATCATGATTAATCAACATTTGTTTGTCTACATATTTGTTAAAATAAAAAATAATCCCCCTGCCCCCAGTAAATCAGAGGATTTTGTTAAAGCTCCATGAGTGGATGAATTACAACCTTTTATTTTTCATCATGTGGTCAAAGGTGTGCTTGGGCATGAACATGACAATAACATGATTTCTTTAGAAGGATTGTATAATTGCATTCATGCAATTATACAATCAGCCAATTTGGTTGCAGCAGTTCAGTGCATAAAGTCATGCAGACATGGTCCAGCAGCTTCAGGTTATGTTCACATCCACCATCAGAATGGGGGAAAATGTGATTTTAATGACTTTGAGAGTGGCGTGACTGTTTGTGTCAGATGGGTTGGTTTGAGTATTTCTAGAAATGCTGATCTCCTGAACATCCAGTGAGCGGCAGTTCTGCACATGCAAATGCCTATTTGATGAGAGAAGTCAATGGAGAATGGCCAGACTGCTTGAAGCTGACAGCCAGGTTACAGGAGCTCAGATAACCACTCTGTACAATTGTGGTGAACAATAAAGCATCTCAGAATACACAACACCTCCGACCTTGAGGCAGATTTTTTTACAGTGGAGGTTTTCAGGGTTACTACTTTTGATAGTTTGCTGCTTGTAGATTCACCTACTGTGTGTGATCCACTCGTACCAGCACAACACACACTAACACACCACCACCACCACATCGGTATCACTACAGGGCTGAGAATGATCCACAACCTAAATAATAGCTGCTCCATGCTCGGACCATCGAAGAACAGGGTGAAAGGTGGCTAACAAAGTATGCAGAGGAACATATATAGTTTATATAATGGCCATTAAAGTCCTATTATATATTTGTTAAATACCTTAAACAACTTAAACAACAAAAATAGATACAACCATCCATTTTTTAAATTATTATTCATTCAAAGGTATATTGCAAAATAGAACAGCTTTAAACACATGCATTTTTTAGCTTGTTTACAATATAAAGTAGGCCATTTTATGTGAAGTAACCTTCATGGTGTAATGTCTAGGCTGGTTTATGGTATTACTATAAAATGTTATTAATAGTGTTTATTTATTTGAACAAAAATGTATGTAGGGACTCAAGTTTCTATACAAAATGTCATGAAGGAAGTATGAAGACTAGATTATGTGTTGTTTAGTAATAGAAAATAACTCCATTTGCATTACTGTGTGTTTGCACCTTTCTACATTTCCTGGGTTGTAAACTGTAACAGCAGTTGTATACCATTATAAAAGCTATGCAACAAATAGCAGACCTAAATGTATATCATCATTACAGAAAACTTTCAACAAATGCCAACACACTGAATAGATTTTGTGCAAACATTAATGCACACTGTATTCTTTCTAAATCATCATTTTTAAAGCAGTGCTTGTCATTGACTTATCAACAGTACAGCAAAACCAAAAACTCTAGGGTCTAAGGTCTAAACAAGACAATTCCAGTGTCTGCAAAGTCTTCAGCAGTTTTACTCATCACTTGCTGCCCTTATGTTGAAATGTTGAATCCTTTCACCCCTAACTTCTCAAGGGTAACCATGCAGAGAATTCCCATCACTTGGTAAAGGTCATATTCCTTGTGCCCCCCCCCCCCCCTTTTGTTTGTGTACAGTAAATAATCTGTAGAGTGTGTAGTCTGTGTCATTACACTATCAGGGTTCTTCTACAGCCTGTGTGTTTCATGTCTGTCATTCTGATAGCACAAGGACACCCCTTTATCTGGAGAGAAATGGCACACAACAATTGCATCTACTGAACCAACAACTGCATCGACTGAATTTCTAGACAGGGACATTATGGTTAAAGCTGGCATTGCATTGTATTTATTGTATTTACACCTTTTATTTCAGTGAGTGATGATGTAGGTACTGAAGGTAACTGAACTCCAGTGTTCAGGTAATGTAATTAAATAAACTTCCTTTAGAAGTTGAATGTTTACTCCTCCCATTGCCAACTCCCACTGAATAGGCTGGAGTGAGCAGGGCTGAGTGCTTTCTTGTCTAGGACTTTCAAACATGGACGATTCTGACGTCACTGGGATTTGAACTCATGATTGCTTGATGATTCACCAGTTACAACATTGTTTTTTGGGACTTTTCATGTATTCTTTAACCACAAGGGAAAAAAATGCAGTTGTCCTAAACTTGGCTAGTCTTAGTGAGCTAGCTATGTCAGGAAAAATATTCAAATGCAAGCTTTACTGTGGCACATAAACTTTGTCAGTAATCACTTGTGTGGTTTAGGGGTGGTGCATTGTGTGTTATAAATCCCTGAGCAGGATTACTCTGGACTCCTTTGTTCATAAATTAGATTAGTTGACTTTAACCTAAACATTAGCAGTAGTAGAGTCAGCAAAACCACAGGCTGCTGCCAGGTGTAGACTACAGCTGTGTCCCAATTCAGGTGTTACATCCTTAGAAAGACACAATATGGTCAGGTGTAGCCTTTGAAGGCCTCGTAGACCAAGAGATGGTCTGCTTAGCAGCTAAACAAAATGCAACAAAATGATGCTCCTGTCACGTAGCTACCTACACAGTTCCCCGACTCTCAGAAGATTTTAGGAAATGTTGGCTGGCGAAGGATCTACCTATTGGATCCTTTGTTGCCATTGAAAAGAAGGATGCATTTCTTGGCCGTTTAGAAAGGATCTATTGAAATGGGACAGCATAGTCACGCTGCTGGGACGGCCTTTAAATACAGTTTTGAAGGATGCAGTCTGTGAATTGGGACACAGCTCCTGATCTAGGTGTAAAAAATCTAGTCAGTGTGTAATTTGTTATATATTTCATTGTGAGATGTTATAAGTGTACTGGATTATCCAACTTATTTATTAAAAATGTTCTTCACTCGAGTTCAAGAAAATCTATTGTCAGGTAATTTTGCTTATTTCATGAATTAATGAAATTCATTATTAAAGAAATTATTTTAAATGAGTAAAATACAGTCCAGCAGATAAAATGATTTTAAAGAGTAAACTATGTCTTGACATGAGTAATATTCCTACATTAATCTTAAAAAGAGGAATATTAGATATATCAACTAGTTTTAAGATTATTTCACATGTCAGGAAATAATTTTATTGCAGTTAGACAAAGATTCAGAATGCGGCACTGGATAAAACTAATAGTTTAAAGGCTATGAAAGAATCTGGTAGTAAATGGAAGTCTCATTTTAAGTTCATGTCCTCTTTTTTCTGTTTTTGAGAACAGTAGACAAATAAACTAAACTGGTTTTGACTCAAAACAAGAACATGTTCTAGTCATTAGCCAAAACATTTGTCTTGTGCTGTAAACTTTGGTGCCTCTACAAATGATACTTGGCAGCAAGCACTGTTAGCGCCATTGCGTCCGTAACCCATATGTTTTGGCGGCCGGCTGGCACCTGTCTCCTCTCCTTAATCCCCTCACAGCCCAAACATCTGTCTGAACAGCGAACTTTCTAGAACGCTCGTTAGGACGCGGCGAGAACCACACACTTGGGAAATCACTCAGAGAATGGCAGACGACTCTAATCGAGAACACTAATCCTGTAAGAATGCTTTTCACTGCGTGTCTTCCAACCAGACACCTGGCACAGAGAGGAAGAGGGAGAGAAAGAGAGAGAACTTTGATGGCAGAAATGTAGAAAATATTGCAGACACTCTGCAGCTTAGTTTGAGTTCTGAGTGTTACTGCAAATCTTTGACACCAACGAAGCGAAAAGCAAGAAAAGCAACAGCGAAAGCACGACAGGTAAAAACCAAAGGTCTCAAGTGAAGTAGAATAACTGCACCTTTTGCTCAGCATCTGAACAATGTGGTATGAGCAGCAGAGCTCCATTTGTGTCCTCTGTGGCCTACTCCTTTGTGCTAGGAAACTATGCCGCTGCAGACAGGAGGATTTGTACCTCTAACCCTCTCTATTCTAAGCAACCTTCAGCCACTGGACCATTTGCTGAATGTTCAGGGGAGCTGTTCTTAGGTAAGCTTTGACACCAGCTGAGAAACTGCTGTATAAAACCCACAAAAACGTTCACACATACAAAAACGTACCATCTACGTTTAAAGGCTAGATGAGAGGAGAGCTGTTATAAAGGAATATCTTGCAAGAATTGTAAATGTCTCCTAACATGGCTCCTATTCTCCTATGAGATATATGTATTCTCAATTTTCAAATGTTCTCAAATCTTTAAACCTATCACACACCTAGACCCATCAGACTTCATTTAAAGAACACAATGATCCACTGGTTAAAAACATGATTTAAAGTAAAATATGTAAAACAATACATTAGAAATATGCCATTAAACAGTTGAATAGTATACTTTACTACTTAAATTACAATAATTTCAGAGAAATGTCATATGATGTTCAATATGGAAAATAAAAAGTATTGGGACACCTGCTAATTCATTGTTTCTTACGAAATCAGGGATAAAACACAATCACCTGGCAAACACTAAGCTAATAGACATTTATAAACAAACAAATAGTCACTAGTCGCTAGAGCAAACAATCTCTCTGTTGATTTAGTCATCTAGCAAGCACAATACACACTGAACAAATAAATCACTTAGCAAGAAGTCACTTAGCAAGTGTATGTACCAAGCAAGTGTATGTACCAAGTGTATGTACCAAGGACTAGATAAGAGCGTCTGCTAAATGCTGTAAACAAAGTCACACAGGCCCCATGTCCACTTAGCATTAACATGCATCCTTGGTGATCTGATCATCAGTGGCCAGCACAAGCAGCTATTCTGCCCCCTAAGTCCCACCTTCTCAACGCCGATATTGGTCTACAGGTACCTGCATCTACAGGCGGCCATTGGTCATACTGCTTAAGTCCTACTTTCTCACCTCACTACTAGTCTACATGTACCTGCTTCTACATGCAGCCATTTCTCAAACTGTTTCCCACCACAGTCCATTTGTCACAGTCTAAATTGCCTGAATGCAAATATAAATAAACACAGATCCATTGGACTTTACTGGACTTTTTATTTGATGTATTTGTTTTTGTTTTTGTCATGAAAATAAAAGCACAATGTAAAAGTCTAAATAAAAACTCTAATATTTTACTATAAACTTCTATATTTACTTATGTAAATATACACTCAAGTTGAACCGAAATGCAGGATATTAAAGCTGTTTATTAGTTTGGGTAAATGAGTAAATGTTTATCTACTGGGATGGCGGAGTTAACTAACACAGCTTAATTCGATTAGCAGTAAATTCACTGAAACTAAACTAAATATGCTTTTATTGATTCAATGGTTTAAAAGCAATGACGCTAATGTAACAAATTAGTCTCCATGTGCATGGCACACTCCAAATTTAATGGACTGCGTTCAGGTCATACTCATTACTGTTATGTCCTTGGTACATACACCCACACACAGTCATCTCATCATTTGTCCAGCTGTGTGGCTGTAATTGCACTAGAATTACATGCACAAGCACATGCACATGCGACACATTCATGGACGGTCCCCTGCTCTCATGTATTTTCACTGTCAGAAATATAGGAGAAAACATTCTTCGAGAATTGAGTGATGCCATATTCAGTAGTGTTGTAGGATCCATCTTGTCAGTTTAAATTATGACTCTACCTGTTTTATATGCTGAATTTCAAGGCAGCAGGTATTTGATGGAAACGTGGATCCCATTCCGAACTAAAATTGACAAATACAATAAATATCTCTCACCTTGCTTTATTTTTTGATGGCATGAAATTTGTTCCCGGTAGGTGATGCGTATCTGTGTCTTGCCAAGGTCGAGAATGAGAATCACAATATCTTATTTCGATATGCTTGAATAACTGCACAGATGATTGTATTGGGATGCATATTTATTCGGAACCTGGACTAACTGTGGTTTCAAGTGATAACCACCACTGGCTCTGGAGTTTTATGGGTCCATGTCATGGAAAGTTTCCCACACTTTAAAATAGTCTGAATAGTACAATCCATACATGGGAGCTAAGCTGAGATTATTTTTGATTTTCATTGATTTCATAAAACCAACATTTATATACAGCAAACATCCTGTATATCCACAAATTAGCTTACCCATTCATGCTGACTTTATAAGGAGTGTATCAGCCTAGACTGCATTTTGAATGAGACACAATAAAGGGCAACCAATTAGAGCAGACGTCATTTACATATATACACCATAATTGAAGGTGCAGTAGCAAAGCCTGTGTAATTCCAAGGGATAAAAAAAAATCGATGGTATATAAAACCTTAAAGGCATCATAAGTGGACCCCAGGAGTGAGGGGGCGAATAAAAGGTTAGGCATTGCCTTTTTAATCTGGATGAATTGAAAGTATAACTCCAGAAATCCTACCATGTGTATTCATGTCTCAAAACATGTACTTTAGGTGCAGTTGAGGCCTAATGCTGGGCTAAAAGGGATTTACAGTGGGGGGTTCACTGACATTAAATGTAGTTCAAACCACTACATTAATGTATCCAACAAGTAACCAAGGACAACTAAGAACCAACAAATTCATGTGTGTATCAGAGCCCAATTAAGTACCTGTACAACATGTACTCCTGCAGCTATGACACACTGATCATGGTTCATTTCCACAACATTCACCCAAATTTGAGGGTAGCTCAATATTTAAGCAGCCATAAAAGTAAGATACCCAGTCTTTTTTAATACTTTATAAGTTATGTAGCTTAAGACATATTAGCCATTATATTACACTTTGAATGCTACTCTTTCAATACTTCTGTAAATTCATGTTTACATTTGAGTACATTTCTGAATGAGAGCCTCAGCTTCTTTGAGGTGTTGCCAAACAGAAGCTGGATAATGTTTTTAGCGAGCAGCAGCTGGTCTACAGGGTCTACAGCATCACTTGCACACTATGTGGAGCTTGTTTTCCTCATTCTCCCTGCCTCACACATGCTGTTGTGTTTACTTATGCTGCTTAGCAGACTGAGAGTCTTGGACAGCGGGATGTCAATCAAGCATGCTGATTAGAGAATATTAGCACTATGTCCAGGCAGTGCAGATAGGCTATAAGGCGGTAGGCTACAGCACATTATATTAGGTAGAACCAATACATTCAGACCATACAGTCAATAGAAGTTAATATGACTCATGCTACCTAAGGGACCCCGAACTTCACATTCTTGCATGGACTGAATTGGAATACCACAAACATTGACGTATTGGCCCTTGTTTGGATAATTTCTGCTTGGACCCCAAGAATTGCTGCTTGCGGCTATTTTTCGATATAATAATTTTTGAAAATTAATAAATTAATGAATATAATTATAATTTGCCCAGACATTTGAAACTAAAAGCCTCTGTATACTTTTGCTAAGTCATATCCATTTCAGCATGCTTACACGCTTACATTATTTCGGAGGTTTCGATTCTGCTGTTGAGTATGAGCACTCCAGTACTGCAGGAGGCACTATGACTATTCCATGACTACTGTAATAAGATTGTATGCTGTAAAATACTGCATTTTAAGCACTGACTAACCAGTTGCTTTGTTGTGTAATGTCATTCATCAAGAAGTACCCCAATGCCTGAAGGGTGTGCATCATTTTCTTTCTAGCTGAAAGGGTTCCATCTACAAGAATCCATTATAGAGAATAACCATTTAATCTGTCCAATAGTTTATTGAGTTGTCATGGTTCTACAGAGAACCACTGTCTTGATGAGGCCCTCTGTATTTCTTATGAATTTAAAAACCCAGTCTCCCACTGCTAATCCCACTTCTACCTCTAACCTTAACATTTCATAACTCATGTAAATTCTTTTGAGAGCATCTCAAGTAAGGAATTTAACAAGTGATTTGGTTCAGTAGAACTAGCAAATTAAATATGATATTTGGTTCAGCTGTGTTATCGGGCTGAACCACATCCTGTAGATGTGTGAAATCCCAGATGCCGAAAGGCTCCAAACAAGCACAGCATATGGCTGGGTGTCACTAAATGTGGTTTAAATGTGGTTCTTTTGAGACACGGTTTAGAGAAGCGCTAATTATCCGTTAGTATGCAAGTACTCAGGCAGGAAAGCGCATTCATACACACAAGACATGACAGAAATACACAAACCATGTAAGAATAAGTGATGACACATTCTGCAATAGTGGAAAACCCATCTCATCTAAAACATGCAGTACATATTAAAACATATGTTTCCATGCTGACTTGGAGGCGTTTCATGCAAATGTAAATCCGTTCCCAACCCTGCTGAACAGTCCAACCTGTCCAGATAAAGCTGGTCAAGCTGGTTAAGCTAGATGACCAGCTTAATTCTTGACCAGCACAGGATGTTTTTGTTGAGTTTGATGGTTTAGCTGACCAACTTCACCTGAGTAGTCAACCACTATAACGAAACTGGTTGACGACCATGACCAGCATGACCAAGATGGTCATAGACTTCAGTTCAGCATTCAACACCATCATCCCACAGAACCTCACGAGGAAGTTAAGCCTGCTGGGCCTCAACACCCCCCTCTGCAACTGGATCCTGGACTTCCTGACAGGAAGGCCCCAGTCAGTCCGGTTCGGGGACAGCAGCTCCAGCACCATCACCATTACCACTGGGGCACCTCAGGGCAGTGTACTGAGTCCTCTGCTGTTCACCCTGCTGACTCATGACTGTGTTGCGAAACACAGTTCTAACAGCATCATAAAGTTCGCCGATGATACAACTGTGCTGGGTCTCATCAGCAAAGGCGACGAGTCAGCATACAGAGAGGAGGTGCAGCAGCTGACAGACTGGTGTACAGTCAACAACCTTCACTGGAATGTAGAGAAGACCAAGGAAATGGTTGTTGACTTCAGGAAATCAAGACCAGACCACTCTCCGCTTAACATCAACGGCTCCTCTGTGGAGATCGTTAAGAGCACCAAGTTCCTTGGTGTCCACCTAGCGGAGAACCTCACCTGGTCCCTGAACACCAGCTCTACAGCCAAGAAAGCCCAACAGCATCTCTACTTCCTCCGGAAGCTGAGAAAGGCCCGTCTCCCTCCACCCATCCTCACCCTCTTCTATAGGGGAACCATAGAGAGCATCCTAAGCAGCTGCATCACTGCCTGGTTTGGGATCTGCACAGCCTCTGACCGCAAGTCCCTCCAACGCATTGTGAGGACAGCTGAGAAGATCATCGGAGTCTCTCTCCCCTCCGTCATGGACATTTACACCACCCGCTGCATCCGCAAAGCAACCAGCATTGTGGATGACTCCACCCACCCTTCACACAGACTGTTCTCCCTCCTGCCATCAGGAAGAAGGTACCGCAGCATCCGGTCCAACACGACCAGACTCTGCAACAGCTTCTTCGCCCAAGCCATCAGACTCCTCAACACAACTCAACTTCTGAACTGATATCTTTCTGGTACATGTACACTCTCCCTCTCTCTCTCTCTTTCCAAACATTTATCCCAGATAACATGGGAAGCATTTTTTGCACAAGCATTTGCACTAAAAACTTTACTACCTCACTGGACTCTATTTATCGCACATTGCACAACTTGCACACTACCGTCATTATTTATTATCCTCTGTCTGTACTGTGTTGTCTGTCCGCACTTGTTTGTTTGTGTTGCACTTGTGTCTTGTATGCACTGTCTATGTTGCACCATGGTCCTGGAGGAACGTTGTTTCGTTTCACTGTGTACTCTGTATGTAGTTGAAATGACAATAAACCCACTTGACTTGACTTGACTTGACTTGATCAATCATGACCAGTATGACCATGCTGCTCATCAACGAAACCAAGCTAGTCAACCAGCATTTTCAGCATGACCAAGCTGGTTGTCATGAGCAGTCTGACCACACTGGTCCAGCAGTATGACCAGCTAAGTCATCAAACCAAAATGAAAACATATGCTATGTTGGGCACTCTCTTTAAAGGAATTGTTAGGCAATAAATCTAATTTACCCACTTGTTCCAGGTGACGCTGATCAGCCAAAACACCATTGGTGTCCAAGTACTGTCTTTAGCTTAGCAGTGGAGCTTTTTTCACCCCTTTCCAAAATCTTTTCTGTGTACAAATACATGCTCACATATGTCTCCCAACCCACTCAAACCAAATCCCAGTCTTCATTAAGGTTGTGCGTAGCTATGGTTCATTAAGGTTGTGCCAGCTTGGCGTATTATGAAGAAAAATGTCGTTTTAAATGGCGTGTACCATTCAGCTACATAGTCAGGTTTTGTGGCCTAAACCACATTGGACTCACTGGACTCAATATTTATTGCACACTGCATAATTTCCACACTACCCCTAATTATTTATTATTCTCTTTCTGTACTGTGTTGTGTTGTCTGTCCGCACTTGTATTGTGTTGCACTTGTGTTCTGTGTGCACTGTGTCTATGTTGCACCATGGTCCTGGAGGAACGTTGTTTCATTTCACTGTGTACTCTGTATGTAGACTTGACTTGACCTCACCACTTGACATTGACAAGTCTGCACTTGTGGCTCCAGTTTCAGTCTAAAGAAGCTGTAAACCCCTACAAGTATCAGTAAGTGGGCTCTGAGTGGCTACCACTATGGCTACTATGGCCTGGGGGTTGCAAATTTTATTCCTGAGCCATGCTGCTTTGACATCAGCAGCAGGAACCCAAGAGAGCACAACTGGTCTTACTCTCTATGGGTGGGTAGATGGCGCTCTTTCCTCATTACTCTTGAAACAATGACATCTGTTAGCTTGTGTGGTGGACTCCTTCAAACACACTGCATAGGTGGCAGTTAAAAAATAGACGGTAGCTGATTTTGCGTGTATCAGGAGAGACAAGTGTTAAGCCCTTACCCTTCTAGTGTTAGGATCATTGCCAGTGCGATCGGGAGGATTAATTGGCAGACAATGTGGGAGAAAAAGGGAAAAATTAGATCTGAAAGCATCAGTCATCAAGAAATAAATTAGAAAACAGGAGCCTTTGAACAACTCGACTGGACTTTAACTGGGCACTCATGCACTAAGCCTCTGAACCTTCGAAGCATGTACATGTTCATTCACAAGAATACAGAAACATATGCATTCACTTTGGCCCCCACACCCAGCTCCCATTCAACATGTCTGCAGAGACCCCACCAGCCTCCAGTTAATCCAAATATTAGTGTTTAATTAGAATGAGGGGAAGAATGAATACTTTACGGATTAAAAGATTAGGGCACGCATGTCATCACAACATCGGGATAACTAAATTGCCCAACTGCATTAGCTGGGCGCTAATGCTAGCTCACGGCGGAAATAGCATCAAAGAGTTAATTACCAAGCTAATCACGGCAGCCCCTGCAGGGATTAGAAAACCTAATCGCAAATCTCCTTCAAAATGAAATCCCAATACCTGCTAAATGAAAACCGGAGAGGAGAAATCCGCTCTGCTCTGTGTAATTATTAACTTGACGAGAACTTGAAAAACTGAGGCTGGGAATTGACCCTATTATGTAGACACCCACACCCACACAGATGCACAGAAGAGCGTCTACTATCATTTCGAATGGTGTCTCTTCTGGCGTCTCTTCAGCTGTTTTTGTGACATGACAAAATGCTTGATTGTAAGGTACTACCATTGCATCCTTTCCCCATTTGTGGTTTTCCATCCATCCCAGGTGGGTGGGGTTGAAATCGCCTGATGCATGTTTTGAGGTGTGGGAATCTTACTAAAGGCACTAGTGTATGAGACTGTGATTTTACTTATGCTATAATAAATGTATTGTAAACTTACGTACTGCAATTTATTAATTTTGTCTCGGGTGGCATGGTAATGTGCTGCACACTGCTCCTGGGATTGTGGGTTCAATTCTTGCTCCAGTCTGTATGAGTCTGTGTGGACTTTGATGTGTTCTCTCAGTGTCTGTGTGGGTTTCTTCTGGGTACTCCAGTGTCCTCTTAACTCCCAAAAACACACAGTGTAGGTGAACTGACAATGCTAAACTGTGTGACTGTGAATAAGTGTGTGGGAGTTGAACAATTTGAACTAGTTTGCCAACATGTAGGTTGCAAAAGCTAATTTCAGCTAATCTAGCTAAAGTCTTCAATTTGTACCTCTTTCCTTTAAAACTGTATTTTCTGCATATATCATATGAAACAGCTTTCAGTTTTCATTTTTTCTAGAATGAAAGGCTGGTTGTGTGAAGCCATTTTATTTGGGTTAACTTTTTTAGAATACAATGCTTGCAGTTGATAATGTGATTAAACTAAACTAAAAATGTTACTAAGGAATTGTTGACTCGACTTGCACCCCAAAGACCAGGACTTGTACTTCAGTGACTTGACTTGTGTCCTAGACATGTGAAACTCAACTCAGATTACCATCTCAGAGACTTGTTAACTTGACTCAGACTCACACCCCAAATTTCAACCAAAGAAACTCAAGACTTGACTCTGACTGTAGATTGGCAAGACTTGAATCAGATTCCTGCTCCAAAGACTCAGTTCAAACTCCCTACCTCAGAGATTCAAGACTTGACTCAGACTCCCACCCTAGAGACCCAGGACTTGCCTCAGACTCCGAACCAGATGCTCAGGATTCAACTCAAGACTCCCAACCAGAGACTTAGGACTTAATTCAGGACTTGACTCAGACTTCTACCCCAGAGACTCGGGTCCTGACACAAACTCCCACGCTATAGACTCAAGTCAAACGCCCAAAACCAAGACTCAACAATTGACTCTGATTCTTACCCTAGAGACTTAAGATGTGACTCTGATTCCCATCCCAGAGACCCAAGTAATTCTCCCACTCCAGTGATTCAAAACTCAACTCAGACTCGCAACCCAGAGATTTAGGACTCAACTCAGACTCCTACCCCAAGATCTGAGACCCGACTCAGACTGACATCCCTGTTTCTGTTTTTCCAAGACTCAAAAGATTTACATTTGTCTTCAGGAATCATAAAGTCATTCAGAGGTCAATTGTGTAGCAGTGTCTGTAAAGAGATAGATTATACATAGAGCTGTACAAACAATACTGCAGGTAAACACACAATGGATATTCATGTTTCAAAATGAAGACTTGACTCAGACTCCTGCTGCAAAGACTCAAACTCCCACCCAGGAATCCAAGTCGAGAACCAGGATTTGGCTCAGACTCTCAGGCAGTGACTCAGGATTCAACTTGGACTCCCAACCAGACACGTAGGACTCCAGAGACTTAAGACCTGACTTTGACTCACCTCAGAGATTCATAACCTGACTCAGATTTCCCACACCAGAGACTTAAGTTTCTCTCCCAACCAAATGATTAAATTCTAATGACTCCCATCTGGGAAAAAACTCAACTCAGACTCACACCCCTGTTTCTGTTTTTCCAAGACAAAGTCATTCAGAGGTCAATTGTGTAGCAGTGTCTTTAAAAAAATAGATTGTACCGAGAGCAGCGCAAACAATACTGCAGGTAAACACACAATGGATATTCATATTTCAAACAATGAGAGTTATGCTTGCAAGCTCTCCATTGGCATTCTATTTAAGGGGACCCTGCGAGTTATATATTGCTTTGTGCAGCTCAGAATAACAACAAATAATGTGTGGTGTGCATTTATTCCTTATGGTTGTCTTTGTCAGATGTCCTCATTCCTTAATACATGCAATAGCTATGGACTGAATTGGAGGATAAAGAAATGTTGGCTAAGTTCATTTGAATAATTTAAGCTACCTCTTATAAGACAGACATTGTGTATAACAATAAAGCTCTTATGGAAACTCCTCATAATTTTTTCTTAATGTTTTACTAGATACGGTTCCACAGTTTTCTCACATGTATATCAGTTCAATCTTTGTCATTCTATATTTTGGTAAAGCAGTGACTGTGAAATTGCAAATGGGTTTCCATTCCCACTGCAGTGCCGGACTGTGCAATGGAGACTGAGAGTCATTTATAGTGTAATATGACAGTTTATTTCAAATAATAACACTTGGAGACAGAGACAGTGACATACACAAATATTACAGCCATTGCTTGGGCTTCACAGTCAATACAATGAATGATAAACTGCTACATATGCCAGCAGCGATATGTGAAGGTTATTCTTGAAATGACATACATATCCATACAATGTGGATACATTATTAACACATTACATGGAGCAATAATTCATAATTTAGGGTCTGATTGGGTGCAAATCCTGTAGACATTACCCTTTAATGAATGAGATCCATCTGGTGATTGAACCCAATCAGGTTGCAAGAAGTGCTGAGACTATGGAATCTGCAGTGCATTTATATTTTATGAAGCAACACAGGTGGGCATATCTGATTAATTTGTAAACCTGGGCCTCACATGAATGTTGGTCAATATTCTGATCCATGCCCGAACTGAAAATGTGCCATCTCATTCAATATGAGATATTCATGAAAGGAGCCCTGGAATTCTGCAAAGACGTAACCTTCTGGAGACATAACTAAGGCTACATTCACATCTTAGGGGCTAAGCCTACAACAGGACCCTGCAGTTACTCCAGCTAAACAAAGGATATCGAAGCCAACACAGTGCACTCTGTCCACCGGGACATGGAGTGAGGAAGCAGCAGAAAGGCTTAAAAAGGATGGTTTCTGGAAGATTGTGCACATGACTGTACAATCCAAACAGGCCTGGAGGAGCAATGAACTTTATCCTATAACACAACAATAAGTCCATTTGTGGTTTTCATACCTGCACCAAATCTGAACCTTACTTGTAAGTGCTGCCAACCCTGGACTGAACCTAACCTAAACATGATGCAATCTGGGAATGAGCCCACAACAAGCTCTCCTGAGTCATCTTGGAAGTTGCAATTTAAATGAAATGGCACCGCTGTCATACTCTCCAACTGAACAAGCACATGGCAACCACTCAAGTGAAGTGGCTGGAGATTGGAGGTCCAGGCAGATCGCCCAGAGCACAAACAGAATGAAGGGTTGATGCTTCCAAGGGGGTGCCAGCAACTGCTGGCAAACAATCCTTTCAGAGACCTGTCTGTGAAGACATGATCCTTGCAATAGACCTTGCCCAAAGGAAAGTCCAGGACTGCCACATAAATCCGTGCCTGTGTGTCTTTGGATTCACTTGGTGAGAGATGAACCATCTATTCAGTGGCCAGACGTAGAGGAGGCCTAGGAGAACAGCAGGTGGGGCATCCATCATCATGCCAGGGAGTTTTTGGGACTTCCAAAATGAAACTGTATAAGCTGGAAATAGGTCAGACAAATTCTGGGACCATCACAAGGTTTAATGTAGGTTGTGTTAAAAGTCACCACCTCAGGCTTCTGTATTAAACTCTGAGGTACTGTCCAAGAACAGGATAACCAGGAATAGAAGTTAAAATCTTTTAGATTGACAGTGGTGAATGTTAAGGATGCCACTGGAAAGTGCACTTAACAACAAGCTTGGTGAAGTATTTTGAACTGTAGTTCTGTAGAGAACATGCAGTTCAACAATCATTAATGTGGCTCTAGCTTCTTATATCTTTCTTCTGAAGATGAGAGGCTCCAAATGTAAGGCCTCCTTTTAGAAGTCACTCAGACGATTGAATGCCCTTGTAGAGAAACAGCAAGCATTAGAAAAGGGACCTTGTAGCCCTCCAGCATTTTTTAGTTCCCAAGGGGGACTACATTTTTCTCATTGTTTGTCCTTTAAACTTGGGGAATAAAAAGCCTCAGGCAAGGGGCAAAAAAGTCAGGAAGAGTGCTGGTGAACCTGGCGGAGGCACTGGTGCAGTCATTTATTTAGGTAGTAGTATAAACTTGGATTCTAGTGCGTGCTACATTTTAGCATTATTTCATATTTGTTATAGCTAATACTGTTAAACTTAGTGAAGCCACCACTGACAAGACCCAATATCACACTGAGACCATCAACCAATCAAACTTGACAGGAGCCAACTTTAATAACATACAGAAAACAAAATGCTAATCATTATAAAGATACATAGAAGAAAAGACTAATGAAACACACACATTGCCATTCCCATTTACATGCATAGAACAAAACACCAATCAAAGGCAATCATGAGCAAATATAGCTCACTGAGTACTTAAACAACTAGTAATATAGAATAATAGAAACCACTCAAGTTGGCCAAGAAACACTTAGATGAGCCTCCTGACTTCAGAACAATGTGTTGTGGACAAATTAATCTAAAGTGGAGCTTTTGGCCGACATGGACCTCTCAATTACTGGTACAAAAACACTTGTTAAAGTAAGAACCTCATGCCAGCTGTAACTGTCTGTGATCTGAAGCTGAAGTGCAGTGGGGTCATGCAACAAGACAATGATCCAAAGTACACAGGGAAGTCTACCTCTCGTTTGTTAAAAAATAAGAACTTTTGAAGTGGTCTACTCAAAGTCTCTGCAAAAACTACTGAAATATAGCATGTCATGAAAAGTGCAGTTAATTCTTAGACCTACAGATATCCAAATATCACTGAGCTGAAGGGGGTGTAACACTATTAAAAGGAAGGGGGCAATCACTTTTTTTAGACAGGGGAAATAATTGTTATTGTTTCTTGATAAATGCATTAAATGTCTACAGTATTGTTATCTTTTTGTCCCTTAAGCTCCCATTAAAGCAGCATTATGTGAGAATTGGTATTTTTTGGCTACAGTTGGGGAGGGTAATTCACGCTTTGACCCATTCCAAAAACACATGCTCTAATGCAGCATTTGTTGACAAGCTGATATTTACAGAACGGGCATCTGAAAGAAGTGATAGGAGCATGTTAATGGACACGGTAGGATCATATTACAGGATTTTACACAAATATGACTGATTAAAGTTGAGTGTTATGCAGTGTTGCACAGTTCTTGCGAGCATTCTCCAGAGTTACATAGTGCAGATAGCAGCATGCAAAGCCTGGAATAGCCACTACACAGATTCTGTTCTCCCTTTTACAATCAAGTTTAGCATTAACATGATTTTGAAGTTGTTAAGTTAGGGTAATCATTTGTTGCTTTAATGCATTGTGAGGTTTTGGTTTATAATGCAATATTATGTAGTTTTTGAAACATGCACAAGTTCCGGAATTCAGAAAGGAAGCAAAGACTTTGTCATGACACTGTGCATAAATATATTTTCAGTGCTTCCACTTTAGAAACCACTGGGTTTAATGGGAGTTCAATCACACACACGCACACACAAACATGCAAAATTAATTTGATGTCACCCCTGAAGGATTAAAATTTGAATAAGGACACAGGATAAAGCACAGCCTAATTAAATCATTGTTGCTCTTGCTGTTTGTGTAGCACTTTGTACAAACTACTTTGCTCTTCAGTCTGGGCTGATAGTACTCCCTGGTACGTTCATGATAAACATTCTCACTTTTAAAACTAAACACCATGCAAATGTCACATAGCTGGTTGTTTGATTAAGGTCTACTAGGTCACTTATAAATTATAGCAATTAGTAATATCCACATGGTCTATATGTTTAGGCACACAGAAGTGGTGTATACTCACTATACACATATATCAGAATCACTCACCTTATACATCCTCTTATCGGCCACTTTACGAGGTCCACCTTTGTTTTAGGTCCACTATATCACCACCACTACATTCATTATTAGTCGTTTTGTGACCACAGAGCCTCTGTTCAGGTATTATTTGGGTGGACCATTCTCAGCACAGCAGTGACCCTGATATGGTAGTGTCATGGTAGTGTGTGTAGCAGTGGCACAAGTGTCGTGTGGTGTTGGGTTGTGTGTTGAGGTTTTATATATCAATACCACTGCTGGTTTCAGAGGTCCACCACCCACAGATATCCAGCCAGTAGCAGAAACTGACCACTGGCAAACTGGACCTGCAATGCTGCTGTTGCTAATAAAGTGGCTGGTGCTTGAAATCAACACAGTGTTATTCATGCACTTTTATTGCATGCACAGTTAATTAGTTTATCAGGCGATATGTTTAATAAAATGGGTGTTTCTTATAAATTCACTGTAAATCTTGAAAGTGGCTTAACAGAAATTCACAGTGTAGCCACATTCAATGGAGAAGGCTTCCAAGCCTAAGCGCAACAACAACTTTGGGAGAGTATGAAAGCAAGGCTAAACAGGCACATTGTGGCGCACTACTCATTGAAGCCAGGGGAGCAGCTAAAAGGCTAAAAACTTTACTGGTCCTCGACTGGAGGAAGGTGAGTGGGTGCTAGACTAAAAGCTAATCCCATCTAACCGGCTACAATCTCTTCAACAAGCTAACTGCACGCTGTGCCAAAGGGATGCAGAACGGACATTGAAAGGACAGCAACATTGAAATAATATTTTTTTTGTTACAGTGCAAAGGTTAGACTAGGTTATGCTGTGCTACATGTCTGAGCATTCTGAGCTAAAATAACAGGGTTGTAAATAGGCTTGTACAATCACATTTGAGCATTTTTCTGTGTGTGTGAAAGTTTATGTGTATGTATAAGTGTATATATTGTTTTTTATCTCCTTCCATTTAAATATTTAATCATGTTTATTTCTGACAAAAATAAACAGAGCTGACACTTCTTGATTCTATGTATTTACAAGACAGATCTAGATTAGAGTCTGACAATAACAATCCAAGTATAACATTTATATGAACATATATTAAATGACATTCAGACAGATATCAAACCTTTGTTGAACTTATGGACTTTTCAACATTTCTAAAATAAGCAATAACACTTCACCGTGAAATCTCAGCCTAGCCCTAACCTTATCTTCAGCCCAAAACCTAACCCTTATACCCCACTTCACCAGATACAGCAGTTACCATTTGAGTATTAGTAGATAATCTAGAGGGCTTTTGAAATAAAGTGCGACCCACAATAAATCTACTACTACAGGCATAAGAAGAGAGCCTGCTGCTTGCAAAAGCATGTCACATCAGATAGCATCTTCATATCAGTCGATCCCATACAGATGGCTCTTGTTACACGTGCAGACTGTGCTATCCAGCTTAACGGAGCTTAGTGCTCTTACAACTCTTACAACAACTGATTACAGTTGAGATTTGGATGCTGTGAGCCCTAAAGATACAAGTCCTGAATAAACTGGATCAGGTCAGCAACTCTTCCTGTGCTTCCTTGCTTGACATGCATGGTTTGGTATTAGGTAGACCTAGGTACTGCTTCTATGGGTTCTTTTCAGCTATATAGCACTGTCCTCAAAACTTTCCTTAGCACTTTACGTAGCTCTACTTGTGTAGCTCTACTGTTTGAGTTCTGCTTGGTCAGGGACTGACAGGCTGCTTGACAGACTTGTATAAAGGATATAAAGGTGTTTAATTAGGAGAAAAATACTGTTTGCTAAGTAACCCAATTTGCCAGACCAAAGTGATTCAGTGGAGAGCTCCACTTGTTCCTGCTGTCAGTTGTAGGAACAAATGGAAGATGATTGCTAGACTAAGCGAGGAACAAACTTTGATTAAATGCTTCCTGCTCTACTACAGCTACAGCAGTGGTCCGACAGCCAGTCCACATCGAGCCATCAGAATGAATCATTACTAAATTACTATATATCACACAATGGCAGGTTTGGAGAAAGCGCTCGCTTTGAAAGACCTCCCAATCTTCTAAATGACAATCAATTCCTATCGGCTAAGAACAAATACAGGCTATCAATACAAATTTCATCAAGGGGTTCAGAATTGAGAATGGGCATATTTATATTTTCATCATGTGTATGGATTTTCGTTGCCATTGTCAGAATGCCAGCCCTTCTAATCTTTTGAACACTTTGCTTTGAGCCTTTCAGGCCAAGAGCAAAGCAAATGGGAGGGGGAGCATGGTGTAGCTCTCTCTGACATTCAGGAGACCAAAAGAAAGTTAAATGAGTTTTGTGGTTTTGAGTGAAGCTTAAATGAGCTCAATTGATCTCAATAAATAAAGCTATTGAATGGAACATTCGGCAGTGGTCGTTTTGTAAATGTCGCCGGGTAGCGGTGTGGAAAAAGAAGCCCACCCCCCACCCCCTTCACTCCTCCTGTCCTCATGCCTGCCATGATGTATTGTATTTGGAGTGAGCGAGATTTGACGGTGGCAGAGAAAAAAAAAAGAAAGAGTATTGACCAGAAAAGAAACTGACATTCAGAAAGTGTATGCGCATGGAGCCAGACGCAATGCTGATGGCGCTTTCACTTCAGGTTGTTGTTTCAGCTGGAAACTAATGGGAGTGAAATGGTGTATAAATCTCATGGATTGGTGGGGGAGAAAAAGAAATCGGAGACAGATATGACTACATAGCGAGGGGAAGGGAATGCAAGGGATACACTTAAACAAAGACTAAGAAGCTGAAAGACAGTTTATACCTTACTTGATGTGTACTTGACTTACATCACTGCGCAGTTGCAGTCTGTAGTTTTGGGAGCTATTCTGACAATTAAAATAAATCATACACTAAAATGGTATATAGAGCTTAATAAATTGGGCCTCAAAGCACTCCAAACATGCAAAAATCAGGGGCAATGTGTGATTATTACACTGCAGATTATAAAAACATACATTTATGTTTATGGCATTTATCAGACACTCTTATCCAAAGCAACTTAGCCTACAGAAGTGCTTAGTGGTGTGAATTGGCCAGTGGTATATCTAAGCTTAGATATTGCTAAGTACAAAAGTCAACATGGATACTAAGATACAGAATACCTAAGAGCTAGATACAGTACATACACTTCACTATGCCACTAAGCAAAAGTAAGACACGTAAGTACAACTAAAGTCCAGAATTAACGTTGTGCTCTTGAAAGAGAGGGATCTTCAGTCTGTGTTCGAAGACAGCAAGTGACTCAGTTGCCAGGACAGAGAAAAGTCTAGATGTTTGTCTTCCATATGTCATTAAAGGTTGGTGGTTCAAGCCAAGCCATAGTTAAAGCTTCAATGAGTTCCAGTATAAGTCGGGTTTTAACTACTGTCATCAGGTAGGGATGACCTGGTCCATTTTTGGCTTTGTGGGCCAGCGTCAGGGTTTAAAATCTGATGTGGGCAGCTACAGGAAGCCAGTCAAGAGAATGCACTAGAAGAGAAATATGGCTGAACCTAGAAAGATTGAAGACTAAGTTGTGCTGCTGAGTTCTGGATCAATTGCAAGGGCCTTATTGCACACATTGAAATACCTGTGAGGGGGAGTTGCAGTAGTCAAGCCTTGTGATGACATAGGACTAAACAAGCACCTGGGACAACATTTACACTGTCTAAAATGTATAAAATAAAATGCATAAGGGCAAACAAACAACTATCAACTAAATGAATTCTTCTCAGAGCCACCAAAACAAGACAAACTCACGGGCGATGTGTGATTATACCAGGAGCGCACCAAGAAGGGGGCCTTGGCTGGGCCCAGACTGCCTCACTAGGACAGGGCCGCCATATTACTAACTACTCAAAAACTAGTCAGATGGCAATGAAAATATTAGAAAATGTATCATTGACCCCCAGCTCTAGAATCAAATGAACAGACGAAAGCTGTGTCCGAAACTGTGCCCTATTCACTATCCCCTACATGCAGAAATCCAGATCACTGTATAGAGCAATTTTATAAGGAACAGAATTTGACAAAACAGTGACGATTTCGGACACCCTGACCTCATTACATCGGCCTTCTTCAGAAAAGCTGCCAGCGAATCTTCAAACCAAACAACACAAACCTATGGGTATTCCATGTGCATTTAGTATTTCAGTGTCCATTTAGGATTTAGTGTTTTTTCGTTATGTTATTCTGCATTGTGGGATTGTTACAGTGTACAGAAAACATCTGCACAACACCACCATAAATAGCTCCAAAATAGTGCACTATATAGGGAACAGGGCAGAGTTTTGGACACTGCTAATGACTGGGGAAAGACTGGGCTAAATTGTACACCATGGTGGTATTTACTGTCAGTGGAACATACTGTCAGTGCTTTGCCATTCTTTCCACAACTGTTTGTAGACTGTTCCTACCAAATGTTACTACTAACCTAGCTATAGCTATCCCGTTAGCAAGCTAGGCTAAGTAATAAACTTCACCCTTCAGTCTACAGTGTAGGCTGGTCATGTCTCTGGGACATAACGCTTCCTAGTTGGCCCACCAGACCTCCATAAAATTCAATTCTGATCATGTCACTGATTTACATGCTAAGTAAACTGCTGGGATGAAGTCACTGAAAAACCTAAATAGAGATGTAAAAATACAGTTGGAGCCAGTCCAAGAGAAGACAACTTTGCAGCAAAGCTCTGTCTTCTTTAGTTTTCAGATTAGTTTTAAGCAGCCCTTTATCTGACAACCTTTGATACCTAACGTCGGAATTAAATTCCAAAGGCTCTCTCATGAGGTGAGGGGTTATACGGCGCATTATAAGTCAGTAATAAGATTTTCAAATGGAAAAATACCAGGAAACTGGTGAAGTTATGCTTAAGATAAGCAATATGAGAACACTTTAATTATTTTAAAGCAGCGGTCCAAAGACTAGGCTGCAGCTGAGGTAGGACGAGTCCAATGAAAACGTAGAAAAATTAGTAGCCTATTGGTCACACAAATGAAACAGTCAAACCAGACGCCACTGAAAAGGTCCGTATAGTTCAGGGTGTCCAGACATCACCGGAAAGCTCCAGATGTTTCAAAAGTTACTAGTTTGTGTTTTAGGTGTGTGTAAGCTGCGTTCCAAAGCCTATGCTGCATTTCTTGGCCGCTATGTCATTTGTAGGCTGTATACGATGGGTCCTTTACTTTGGATCCTATTACGATGGTTCCTTCACAGCCTTCTGCAGCCTAGGCATACACCTAAAACCCAAACTAGTAACTGTTGAACCATCTGGAGGACTTGCTGTAAAAGAGGTGCATGGATAAACTCTATAGAGACCTTAATTCCATTCACTGTATATCACCAAACGACAAAAAGTCATCCATGTAATGTCATCCATCTCTTTTTCTTGCTTGCTATTGGCAGAGTCTTGCTACAAAGCTCAAAGTTTGAGTTAGGAGCAACTGTTATGGTTCAGATTGAGGACAACAACAATCATTTTGAGTAGATTTGAAGAAACCCAGAAAAGAAGCCCAGAAAAGATCAACGATACAAAGAACAGAGATAAAATCTCAGTGTCACCATCACTTGCACAAGTGTCAGACAAGCCTAAGCCATTCAAAAGTAAAAAAAACCCCAAAAAGTATTATGTCATTAAAAAAGGTTCAAGTAGAGATAAAACTAGCCTTGCAAAAAGAATGATCCATTTCCAACTCCTCATGTACTGAGTTCTATACAGACCTGTGGTGGAACATCTCATCCGTTATCTATCAGCACTGGAACTTTAGTTAGTTAGAAACTTTTCTTTCCTTTCGGTACTTTTGCTCCATAGCAAAAAGTAAGAAATATAAAGGACAGTCCAGGTGCCAAAATCAATCCTATAAAAAGCAATTGAGAACTGTGAATGAAGTGGAACAGTGGAAAAAAATTACTTTCCCCACTAAAATACTTGTTTAATTTAAAGGATTCTAGTATTAATTATTATTAATATAAATATACAAACCTGTGGCATATTACTAAAACAAATCATCACAATCAGTCACATTTGAACCTAAAGAAAAATTACTTCCATATATAATTTTCATTTTGTGAACACAGGATTCAAATTAACACACCACCCCCCAATTCATCCAAAAAGTATTGGATGGTGCATCATCATTCCATGAACACAGTTCCACTGCTCCACAGCTCAATGCGGGGGAAGGGGGAGGAGTTTATATCCCTCTAGCTCATGTCAGTGCCAATAGGTTCATATTTATCTGCTCCAGAGAGTCCTATTCTGATGGCAATACTTATCTGCAGGGACTTGACAAGCTGTGTGTGTCTATTTGGACATCTGTGTCAGCAATGAATGCAACTTAAAGTAGGGGTGTCCACAAACATTTAGACATTTAGTGCTTATAGATACAATCAATGGTTTAGCTGATTGCAGTGCTGCAAACCAATTGAGTTAATATGCTCTTGTGAAAAAAAGAAATCTGCTTTTTTTAAAAAAAAACATACTGAGATGTGTTTAGGTATGTTGTAAATATTGATGTATTTACTTAAAATGTAAGTAATATATTAAGATTATGTCTTTATCAAATGCTTTAAGGTAAACTTTAAACCACATGTAAAAAACGTACAACTAAGTTAACTTTAATCTAGTTAATTTTAAGAAATACACAGGTATAACGTATAATTATAGTTCATTTAAATGTAATATACATCTTAAAAACGTATTTACGTGTAGATGTAAGTATTAAAGTATTAAAAAAACATTTACAGTAATTCAGCTAAAATATAAAATAAAATTATGTAATTATACTATAATCCCAAAAGTAGTTTTTACATTTTGCATTAGGTGAACATCTGTGATCATAGAGATATTTGAATTGAATCAATTTATAATTATATATATATAATATATTATATATACTATATATAATAGTTTAATCGGTTGCTACTGGCAAATGGACAGAGATTGGCCATCTTAAAGATGGCACACATACACACAAAAAGAAATTGTACGGATGTTGGATTTAATCATTTCTATAATGTTGATGTTTCTCAACAAGTCCAGTGACTGAGTAAGCTGTGCTGATTCAGTAATGTACAGTGGGTTTGTGTACAGAATACAACCCACTTTCCCACTTTACCACCTGTTTGCATACTGGGTGTGTCTTTCCCCCTCATTTACCATCAGTATGTAATCTTCAGCCCCCAGGCCACCATACCCTGTGTGTTTTTCTTTTCTTTGTATTGTGCTTGCCTGGTCTCAGTGTTAAAGGTTGTAAGAGCAAGTTACCACTTTCTCTGCTGCTGAGTGAGGCTTTATGTTGGCTGAATGCTGCAGTTACAACTCTTTATATAACTAATGCAGAATTATGCCATCTGCCCTTACAAAGATAGTAATTGTTAATGTCATGTCACTTCCGGTGAGAAAAAAAAAATCCGAAGCTGGAAACTGGATTGACTGTCTTAATGAAAATATATTTACTGTATATTTTTAGTACATTTCTAACACACTATGTATAATAGTAATGCAGTTGTTTTTTGTTTGTCACTTAAAATGTTTATGAAGTACGGATATTAAATACATATGCAGCAGTATGTTTACACCTAAGTGTTCTTAAAATAGTTCAATTTAAGCACAGTTAAGAACATTTAACACAATTAAAGTTGTGCCTTTGTTCTATTTTTGTACAATTAAAATTCAATAAGTATAATAAAATACTATATATATCAATTTAAGCACTCTAAGTGCATTAATTATTAGTGTGACTATAATTACACTACAAGTGCACTGTAGCATAATGAAGTTTAGCATACTTGAGTCTATTCTTTATTTTGCTAGGGTGGTCCTACATTTGGATTACTACGGATTATATGGTCTGAAGGGTCAAGATATCAAAATGCATTACCAGTGTTAAATTAAATTAAAGTTTAAATGTTTTAAATACAATTAAGTGCATTTTTTTCACCAGGGAAGATGCTACCCAACTTTGACTATTTGCTTCAGAGAAATTGTAGGTTATCTACCCATGACTAGATAGGAAATGAACGTGGACTAAGGTGGTCAGATGGAAAGTAACACATAGAATTAGATCAATAACACTTTCCTGTGTAGCTGCAGAGAGCTAATAGCTATGGCTGGCTCTCGGCTCCAGGCGGCAGCTCCTAACCCGATGTGGACATCTATCCCATTCCTCCCTCCCTCACGGTCAGATGACCCGCGGGCGCTCTGAATTCAATATCTGCCAGAGAACATTGACTCTAGTTTCCCAGCGGGCTGTCGGGGTCAGCCAAATCTGTGTGAAATTAAAATATCTTGGAGCCCTTTGAATAGAGGGAAGGGGAAAATGGATGAAAATGAAAGGGGGAGATGGAGGATGAAAGGAGGGAAGGAGATGAAAAAGCTTTGGCTCGGAAAAAAGCCGAGCGGACATCGAGCTCCCACTGTGTTTAGTGTGTCCCTGTCGAATGGCACTCAATCAGTCCACATACACTCATACACACACACACACATACCTGGCAGAGGCTGTTCAGCTTCAGAAAGGACTTACCTGTGTATGTGAGCTCACACACGTCACTGAAACTTTACTATGTGTGTGTGTGTTCCTCTTACCTGATGACAGCTAATGCTGCAGAGGGACGCATTCTGCCAAACTGGTGTTCTTGAAACAACAATCTGTCCTGCTGCTTCTTGGACACTTTATCATGCCTTTCGCTGCCTCTCGATGTTCGCTGTGAAGTTAACTTTGAGCAGCTGAATTGTTTAGCCTGCGTTTTCCACGTAAGCCGGCGTGCTGGGAGGGCCTCAGCATTTGTAGCTCGTCTTTGGAGGAAGCTGTAGCAGGTCAGATAAACATGCTGTTCTAAGCCCGCCATTGTTGGCAGTAGAAATACTGGAGTCAGCTCTCTGTTAGAGCTCGACTGACCATCTGACTCTGCTGAAAGGTGTTGAAGTGTGGGTGTGTGTGCGTACGTGCGTGACTGTGTGTGTCCATCTGTCCTTGCCTTTGTGTAATAAATTTATAGTCCTTTGCAGGCCTGGCCAGAAGAAACCAACGGTTCACTGTATCAAACTGTGTCAAAACTAGAACAGTTCTACAGTTCAACGCAGTTTAGTTTTATTTTAAGACTAAAAATAAACACAGACTGTCGATTCAACTCGATCAATCGATTTAAACTGAAAATGCACTCTCACAGTGTTTCAATCTTCAGCGACTGTTGCAATTAAGCGAATCAGAAACCTTCTGTGTGGTTCTCTTTCCGGATAGTATCTGGATCTATTTGATCGGATTCTGTTCTGTATCCTTGTCTTTAGTCTTGACTCGGACTGTCATCTCTTATGGTACAAATACCAATGAATTGGTATTGACTACTCCAAAGTCTTGGTCTTGACTCAGAGCTTTGATCTTGGCTCAGACTTAACTACTCCAAAGTCGTGGTTTTGACTTGACTACTTCATAGTAGATAAACATGAACTTACTGACACCATGCCATATTCCAGGCATGGACTAGAGAGGTGTGAAGCTCCCAGCATTGAGCTGTGGAGCAGTGGAACTGTGCTCTCTGGAATGATGGTTGGTGCTCTATCCAATACTTGGAATGAGTTAGGGAGTTGGGGATGAGGTGGGGTGGTAATTGTTCCACATTCAGACCTCACACAGCACTGCTCCAAAATCTATACCTTTGATTTCCGAAAAAAAACAATGACATTTCCGACTCATAGTGCTCTCTTCTTGTACCTTGTCTCATACTCGACTACTACAAAGTCTTTGTCTAGACTCATAGAATCTCTGTGGGCCTGTTTACACCTGGTATTAACATGTGTTTTCTATCTGGATAGTATCTGGATCTATTTGACCGGATTCTGTTCTGTATCCTGGTCTTTAGTCTTGACTCTGACTCATCTCATACTCATCATACAACACTATTAGATGTTATTTAGACACGAGGTCTTAATTCTGGTCATCATTGTTGCCGAACACGGTACAGGATATCAGACAGTCCACATGTCAGAGTACGAAGCCTCTGAGGCTGAGATTAGATGCATAGATGCAACAGTGCTTTAGACTTTTATTTCTATACAAATATTTTCCCTCTCAGTTGTTGCAATAAATCAAAGCAGAAACCCTCTATGTGGTTTGTTCAGTGGTGGATATTGTGCATTACGCTAACCATAGTTTAATTATGTTAGCCTTATGATCACATATAGACCTCTTCCTAGTTGACAATTTGCATTTGAAACTCAATGTATCCTCATCTCAGCCTTATTTTGGACTTGACTACTACAAAGTTTTGGTTTTGACTCTGACTCTTTGTGTCCTTGTCTCATGTCTTATCCGACTACACAGTCTTGGCCTGAACTTGGACTCAATATGTCCTGGTCTCGGTCTTTTCTCAGTCTTGACTACTCCAAAGTCTTGGTCTTGACTTGGACTCAATGACTCAGACTTAACTACTCCAAAGTCTTGGTTTTGACTTGACTATTTCATAATAGATAAACATGAACTTACTGACATCATGCTATATTCCAGGCATGGACTAGAGAGGTATGAAGCTCCCAGCATTGAGCTGTGGAGCAGTGGAACTGTGCTCTCTGGAATGATGGTTGGTGCTCTATCCAATACTTGGAATGAGTTAGGGAGTTGGGGTTGAGGTGGGGTGGTAATTGTTCCACATTCAGACCTCACACAGCACTGCTCCAAAATCTATACCTTTGATTTCCGAAAAAAAACAATGACATTTCCGACTCATAGTGCTCTCGTCTTGTACCTTGTCTCATACTCGACTACTACAAAGTCTTTGTCTAGACTCATAGAATCTCTGTGGGCCTGTTTACACCTGGTATTAACATGTGTTTTCTATCTGGATAGTATCTGGATCTATTTGACCGGATTCTGTTCTGTATCCTGGTCTTTAGTCTTGACTCTGACTCATCTCTTAGTCTTGACTACAACACTATTAGATGTTATTTAGACACGAGGTCTTAATTCTGGTCATCATTGTTGCCGAACACGTTACAGGATATCAGACAGTCCACATGTCAGAGTACGAAGCCTCTGAGGCTGAGATTAGATGCATAGATGCAACAGTGCTTTAGACTTTTATTTCTATACAAATATTTTCCCTCTCAGTTGTTGCAATAAATCAAAGCAGAAACCCTCTATGTGGTTTGTTCAGTGGTGGATATTGTGCATTACGCTAACCATAGTTTAATTATGTTAGCCTTATGATCACATATAGACCTCTTCCTAGTTGACAATTTGCATTTGAAACTCAATGTATCCTCATCTCAGCCTTATTTTGGACTTGACTACTACAAAGTTTTGGTTTTGACTCTGACTCTTTGTGTCCTTGTCTCATGTCTTATCCGACTACACAGTCTTGGCCTGAACTTGGACTCAATATGTCCTGGTCTCGGTCTTTTCTCAGTCTTGACTACTCCAAAGTCTTGGTCTTGACTTGGACTCAATGACTCAGACTTAACTACTCCAAAGTCTTGGTTTTGACTTGACTATTTCATAATAGATAAACATGAACTTACTGACATCATGCTATATTCCAGGCATGGACTAGAGAGGTATGAAGCTCCCAGCATTGAGCTGTGGAGCAGTGGAAACTCTGCTCTCTGGAATGATGGCTGGTGCTCCATCCAATACTTGTAATGAGTTAGGGAGTTGGGGATGAGGTGGGGTGGTAATCATTTCCGAAGAAACAATGACATTTCTGACTCATAGTGCTCTCGTCTTGTATCTTGTCTCATACTCGACCACTAAAAAGTCTTGGTCTAGACTCGGACTTTATATGAACTACTAGTCCTAGCCCTGTCTCGGACTTAACTACTGTAAGTCCTGGTCTTGATTGGGACAAGATGAGTCTTGGTCTCTGTGTTACCTTGGTTTTGACTACTTCAAGGGCTTGGTCGAACTCGATATGTCATTGTCTTGGATTTGACTTTGGACTAAACTACTACAAAGTCTTGGTCTCGATTTGGTCTCAGTACTTCATGGTGTTAATCGTGGCTTGAAGTCTTGGTTACTTCAAATTGTTGTCTTGAATCTCTATGGGCCTGTTTACACCTGGTATTAACATGCGTTTTCTACTGGATCTGGATCTATTTGATTGGATTCTGTTCTGTATCCTAGTCTTTAGTCTTGACCCAGACTCATCTCTTATGGTCTTGACTACAACACTATTAGATGCTATTTTGACACAAAGTCTGGTCATCGTTGTTGCAGAACTTGGCAAATACAGAGTACAGGATATCAGACAGTCCACATGTCAGAGTTCGAAGCCTCTGAGGCTGAGTTTAGTTGCATAGATGCAACAGTGCTTTAGACTTTTATTTCAACACAAATATTTTTCCTCTCAGTTGTACAGCCTGGTCTGAATAACAGAAGAGCCGTCTGGTGCTCAAGGCTTTTTTTCTGCTTCTCGGGGCTGATCAGCCACCAGGTGAACAAAGCTAATATGATTTCAGAAATAATCTTTTATTTCCCTCTGCCTGGCGAAGGGTGAGGCAATCAATTGCGGCAGCAAGCAAACCTCTCTCTCTCGCACATACGCAGGCACACGTAAGACGCAGTAAGTTATGGAGAGGATAATAAGTATGCAGGGAAAAGATGGCGCTCATGCTGAGGGCCCCGTCGCAGCGCTTCTGAAAATGATTTAATCAGTCATCTGCAGACAGCAGGAAACGCCGTGACAACATGATTTATCTCTCCCTCCCTCCCTTCCTTTCTCTCTCCCTGCCTCCCTCCCTTCCTGCTCCACCTATCCTTTCCCCCCCTCCCTTCTTCATTTCTTCATCCCTTTTGCTTGCTCCTGTTCACATGTTCACCCATTCCCTACTTCCTCGTCGTTCTGTTCTTCTTCAACTTTTGATTGGACCAGAGCAACTGATTTACAAAAGATTTACACCATACTAATGTTTGCCTCTTACCAGAGATACTTCACAGCATTTGGCCTAGTAGTTTTTGACAGATTAATTTAACAATAATAATTTAATTATTAGCTTAACTAATAGCTCAATAAAATAAAAAAATATAAAAAAGAATAAAATATGTCTATAATATGTATACACCTCAATTGGAACGTGTGTTATAAGTGAAACAGGGACTTTTACGATTCGTGTCCACTGCATGCGGCATGATATTCCTTGCTTAACCGCTTGCTTTTACAGGTGGTACGATTGTGCCAAGTGTTGTGCTGGTTTTCTGACAACTAATAGCTCAATCAGAATTTTCTTCAGTCAGTCAAATTATTGGCTACTGACTCTGACCTGTGATTGACAGGTGTCAGGAGCCAAGGGGAATTCAAGGAATAGCTTTATTCTAGGCTATTTTCACGCTATTTCTTTAGGCAACCAGTACAGCATTTCATTTCCACTGTGCACTTACAGCAAGGATATAATTTCTGGGACATAATAGAGGGGTTCAGTTTAAGAGGCCTAAACATCAGGCATAAAGTGCCACACATCACAGTACAGTAGCTCGGTTCCAACTAATAACCAAATAACATATGTTTATAGGACAAAGGCTCACAATGTGGAGAACAATGCTCACAATTGAAGTCATGTGACCGATGTTGGAGAGCCAGCTGAAATTGACTTTCTGATATTTATGATTAGATTGGAGGATGTACATCTGCACGTGTGCAAGCTTTTGTACATGAGTGTAAATTCAGGATCAATGTGCTAATGTGGCTTGTACATATAGACCCTGTTTACACCTGGTCACTTTATCCATCTTGAGTATGAGGATTATATCTGGATAAGGCCAAGTCACATGAAAATGCAAGTGTAGACTCACCCAAGACCCTTTTAAACCAGAGACAAACCACTTCAGGAGGTGATCTGAGATGCATTTGAGTGACATGTTATAGCAGTGTAAACACATCTGTCTCTCCAAGACTCATTTTACTATCTGAACCACTCCCAGGGCAACCAAAACGCCAGTAATAATTGCCACGCATCAAGCTAATTTGCATATTCCATCCCACACCGGAGATGCATTTGACTGAAGTGTAAATACATGTGGCTAAAATCTTATCAGGTCTTGTACATATGGATGCGTTTTTATAACTGAATAAAATCCACAGTCCACATTTGGTGCCCAAAACCCTTTCTAGTGCTGTGGGTTGGGGGTTTGCTCCACTGTTCTGCATATGGGGGAGACCCTGCCTCCTAGGCTGTTGCTACCTCTGCTCAGGCTAGTTAACTTAGTTTAAGTGCCAGTTTTGCTAACCGTTACTTTGTCTCGTAATCTCCTAGAGTCGTTTTTCCAGCAAAATGACTCTAGGAGCCTGTGGCAGGGACTGAGAACAATAACGGACTATAGGAGCCCACCCTGTGGACTGGGAAGTGCAGACTTATCTCTGGCTAACGAGCTAAACACCTTTTATGCTCGCTTTGATGCTGCAGCCGGCAACGTTAACTACAGTAACACCGGCACAGCTGATATAGAGGAGCATGTCAGAGAACAAAGAGCCTTCACCATCACAGAGAGAGATGTACGGCGGGTGTTCAGGAGAGTGAATACCAGGAAGGCTGCGGGACCCGATGGCATCTGTGGTCGAGTCCTAAAAGCCTGTGCAGACCAGCTAGCCCCGGTATTCATGGACATCTTTAATCTCTCACTGACGCAGGGGATTGTTCCATCGTGCTTCAAACAGTCCATCATCGTTCCTGTCCCGAAGAAACCACAGCCAGCCTGCCTCAACGACTACCGCCCAGTCGCCCTCACATCAGTTGTGAAGAAGTGCTTTGAGAAGCTGGTGAGAGACTTCATCACATCCGCACTGCCCGACACCCTGGACCCGTTTCAGTTTGCATACCGTCCAAACCGTTCCACAGATGATGCCGTCGCTTGCCTTCTCCACACATTGATGACACATCTGGATGCTGGGAGGGGTAATTATGTTAAAATGCTGTTTGTGGACTACAGTTCAGCATTTAACACTATTATTCCCTCAAGACTCACCACGAAGCTGGAAGATCTAGGTCTCAACCCATCCATATGTGACTGGATCTCCGACTTCCTCACAAACAGACCACAAGCTGTTCAGGTAGGCAAGCATGTCTCACCCACCCTCACCCTCAGTACTGGAGCCCCTCAAGGCTGTGTCCTTAGCCCTCTGCTGTACTCGATGTACACCTCAGACTGCAAAGCCACTTCCAGCTCCACCAACATCATTAAGTTTGCTGACGACACAGTTGTGGTGGGCCTGATCTCAGGAAATAACGAGAAGGCCTACCTGGAAGAGATTAGAACCCTGGAGAACTGGTGCCAGGATAATAATCTCCAGCTAAATGCCAGCAAAACGAAGGAGCTGATTGTGGACTTTAGCAGGAAACAGCAGAGGAGCTATCAACCTGTCCACATCAGTGGAACGGCAGTGGAAAGGGTAGAAAGCATTAAATACCTTGGAGTGACCATCTCTCAGGACATGTCATGGAGTTGCCACATCAACACCATAACGAAGAAGGCTCGTCAGCGCCTATACCACCTGAGATGACTGAGGGACTTCAGACTGCCCTCCAAGGTACTACGATCCTTCTACTCCTGCACCATCGAGAGCATCCTCATGGGGAACATCACAGTCTGGTTTGGGAACAGCAAAAAGCAGGACAGGCAAGCGCTACGACGAGTGAGACAGAGCGAATCAGCAGAGCGAATCACTAGGATGGAGTTTCCTGACCTGCAGTCCATCTACAAGAAGCGGTGTTGGACCAAGGCCAAGAAGATTGTGAAGGACCCCAGTCATCCCAACAATGGACTGTTTTCTCTGTTGCCCTCGGGGAAACGCTTAAGAACCCCGAAGGCTAACACAGAGAGAATGAGGAGGAGCTTCTTTCCACAAGCCATCCGTGCCCTGAATGGGGACAGGGACTAGGACACTAAATTAAAATATCTACATACACAAACTGGACCCTCACTCACTACAATACACATCTATGGCTCACGGACAACTCACTACGGACAATAACGCAAATATTTCTTTTTAACTCACACACCATGACGGGCAGTGGTGGCTCAGCGGTTAGAGCGCCGGGATATCGATAACAGGGTTGTGGGTTCGGTTCCCGGGCTCGGCAAGCTGCCACTGTTGGGCTCTTGAGCAAGGCCCTTTACCCTCTCTGCTCCCCGGAGCTTCTTTTATTTTTATATTTTATTTTTAATTTAAATTTAACTTGTTAATTTAAATTTAACTTAAATGTAACATTTATTTTATTTATTTTATTTTTTTGCACTTTTGCACTTTATTTCATTAAGTTAAGGTTTAGTTTAAGTTTGAATTTAGATCTTTATTGAATAGCTTTGATGTGGGCAGACTGTCAAAAAAGCATTTCACTGCAAGTTATACTGTGTATTACTATGTATGTGGCAAATAAAATTTGATTTGATTTGATTGTGCTTTGAATCTTACTACAGTACAGTGTGCTTAAATGTACACGGTTCACAATACAGACATCCCACCCTGCAAAGACTCATTTCAGGAAGAAAACATCCCCCCAATTATACAATCATTATATCTGTCCAAATATTTGTGGACACTGTACTCTGTACTCTGTACACTGAATGCATTCAGCTACTTTAAGTTGCACCCACTGTTGACACAGGTGTGCAAATGCGCACACACACAGCTTGTGTAATCCTTGTAGAAGTATTGCCAATAGAATAGGATCATGTTGCTGAATGAAATGAATGCTCCAAAATGTACAAAGAGCAGGTGTCCCAGTATTATATTGGCAGTCCCAATACAATGAAAAGTAGTGTCTTCCCTGTGCTTACCTAATGACTTGTGGTCCCTAAAAGAAATAAAAGCATATGGTTTATCCTAATTACATATAATATCCTAATGTTTTCTACTATCTTGATTAATGGTTTTCTCTAATCTGTGAACTAAATTAGATATAGATATAGATGTAGAAAAAATGTGACATAATGTGACATATGTATTTGAGCTTATTTGCATACAACGTGCCAAATTGCTGGGTTTCAGTCTGATTAACTGAGGACGCATGTGTGCTGATGCAGTTTTTGACTACCAAGTGTAAATGTAGTTTAAATGCTTGGAGCGATCAGATTGAAATCTGTTTTAAATGTGTCTCGGGTGAGCTCATGGCCGTCGGTGTGTATTTATGCAGATAAGCCTTTTCCAGATATAATCCTGATACTCAGAGGTGTAAATAGAGTCAAAGTGGTTTGGAGGCAATAAGATTTCAATCTGTTTTGAACGCACATAAAACAGCCTGGTGTAAACAGGGTCAAACGTGGTAGAAAATAAGAGAAAGGAGCAAAGGAGCAGGAAGAAAAGGAGAGTAGAGGGAGGTGGGAAGGATTGGGCCAAAGGATGAGAGGGAAAAAAAAGAGAAAAGAGGGCTGATGAAAAGTGAAAGCGCCTCCTGACATGTGATTTATGTTGCAGTGAAAGGCCTATTCCCGTGATTAGGCACTTTCAGCAGTAAATTGGTTCTGAGGTTTAATGATGCAGAACTGAAAGTTGGATATGTGGCACTTTGTCAAAGAGAGTCGAGAATGGAGAAAGAGAGAGGGAGAAGGGGAGAGATTCAGTCTAATGGCATCATTCTCACTCTCCGTCTCTCTCTCTCTCTCTTCCCTTTCTAAGCAAAAATGCTGGAGTTTGCACTATTCCGTCTGTCAGGTTGAAATTTAAATTGTATTAAGAAAACAATTCTTGATGCTACAAATGGATCCAAACCAAATGACTGCGGAGGGGGAAAAAAGACATAAACAGACTGATTTGACAAATGAGAAGACTCAGCCAGCTTGTATATGTGTGCAAGTGTGTGTGTATGTGTGTGTGTGTGTGCGCGCGCCAGTGAATTGAGAAGTTAGTGCATCAAAGCTTTGTGTGATCACGAGCGGTGGAGGGCTGAGGAGGATATTCGGTGATGTGGGAATTGCCTTGGCTTAAACCCTAATTGACTGCTGGATAGCAAAACTGTCGCAGCTGAACAGCGAACGCGTACCCGCTAAGCCGCAGCGCTATCTTCATAAAGCCTGCAAAGACTTCGACTCTCAGAGACGGATGTTAGAGAGTGATATTCTCTAGAGCGATGGCTCTGAATCCCAGTCCTAAGGGACCTGTGGGAGTTTATTGTTTTCCCAGCTCCCTTACCTAGTTCATCAGCTAATGAATGGCTTGGTAGTTAGCTCTTGAGTTGATTAAGGTTTGATAGAGCAGTGTTTCTCTTAATAGCATTTGCAGCCCCCCTCGCTCTCTCAACTTGCGACACTAATACACAACAGCAACTAGGCATGTACTGATATAAAAATCATACTCATAAGATCACCTTATGATATTATCATGATATGATATCTCTAATGACTTCATGTACATTTAGGGGTAGTTTCCCAGACAGTGAAGAAGCAGACATCCCTACCTGCAAAATCTCTTTTCAGGGAGGGGTCACCAACCCTCCCCCCAAAAAAAAAAAAAACTAAATAAAACTAACTAGCTCTCTACTGTAAATTCCACTCAGAGACAACACTGATAGGTCTACTGAACAAAAAGAAAGACCAATCAGGATGCTCTCTGTGTCACTCTCTCTCGCTACGTCTGTGAGTGAGCCCGCTATACAAAATTCCAGTTTCATATATAAAAATAATAATAATTAAAAAAAAAAAATATATATATACATATATATATATATATATATATATATATATATATATATATATATATATATATATGTAAACTATACACACATGTTCAGAAAATAGAGTTCCCTCAATGTAAAAATACAATGTGCAATACCCCCCACCCCCACATGTGCATTTAAGAGTCATTTGCAATTATCTGTAAATACCCTGTAATATTGTTGCTTTTGTTTACTTCTATTATTTATATTGTGTATATAGTGGTAATTTATCTACATTTTTGTAACTGAGTGTCTTGCTATTCCTTTTCTGCTGTGACACCGAGAATTTCCCCACTGTGGGACTAATAAAGGATTATCTTATCTTATCCTATCACACACACACACACACACACACACACACACACACACACACACACACACATATATATCCATTAGCAAGTAAAATCTTTAAATCTCATTTTTGCATTGTTGTATAAGATCATTCAACTTATTCTTACCTAGTTTCTAGGCTAGTTGCTTGGCCACTAATAGATATTAACAGATATTACTGTAGGGGATTTTACTTTCTCTCCTAACACCAGTCATGTGCCTCCCAGGCTGAGAACCACTGTATTAGAGCTGGGAAAGCCATTGAGCATCAATAGAGGACTAAGTATGAGAAGCACTGCTGTAGTGAATGGGTCAAACACGTTCAATCAAAACTGTTAAAAGAAAACAGCAGGGAACAAACCGATCGTTACAAGATCCAATGCTATATTTTAGGCTTGGCTACGGGCTATGCTTCTTCTAATGGAGGCGTTTATGGAGCAGGTGCATTTAGACCCAGGCACAGAGTCCAGGAGCTCTGCCTAATGTCCCATAACTGCTGAAGTCAGGAGCCTTTCAGTAAATTCTCTTCATTTAAGGCTATCAGAGCTTTCTACCAACGCTTCAGACACTGGCCCAAACTAAGGTTTACACACACCATCAACCCTTATCGGGCTGTGTTGGAAATCTCTTTCTCTCTCTCTCTCACTCACACTCTCTCTTTTACTCTCCTCACCATGCAATTCCTTTCTTATCTACTTTATATCTCAATCAGTGAAGCCCTGCCTTAAGCTACCCATTCCACTGTCCCTCACAAAAGTTGGTTTAGCTGAGAAACAGAGAGAAAATGGAAGTGGAAGGGCCTTTAGGGGTTGGTGGAAATGAGGACTAAAAGAAAAGCTGAACACTGAGAGGGAAACTAGGTAATAAGTATAAGAAGGAAATGAAATATTGATAAGCGTGTTTTTGCTCTTCCGTCGTCGTGCTCAGCGCTGGTGCTGCATAGTTAAACCCAATATATGAAAATTGCCTAGATACTCCCTCCTCCTTCGACAAGCCAATGTGGTCCTTGGATCGGGGCGATGCAAAGAGAACAAAGAGTGAGAATATGCTTTTAAGCTTTCACAGTAACCAGAAGATATCATTATGGGTAGTGTTTAGCCTAAGTTGCCTTATGGTACTCAAATTAGCACTGACTGAATTACCCTTCAAGTGCCCACTTTAGAAACGTATTCAGCAGTGCTTATAGAATATGCTTAGTGCAACAAAATGTAGCACTACAGGCTTCTGAGTGCATTGCGTGTAGACATTCCATCTCAAGAATCTTAAGATTCCTAAGGTAGTCAAAATCAGTGTAACACAGTAAAGGTGCACGTATTTGTCACTGTACTATGTACAGCAAAATGTGTCCTCCGCATTTAACCCATCTGTGGTAGTGAACACACACACTAGTGAACTAGGGACAGTGAGTACACTGGAGCCAACTCCAGTGCCCAGGGAACAGAGAGGATAAAGGGCCTTGCTCAAGGGCCCAACAGTGGCAGCTTGCCAAGCCCGGGAATCGAACCAAAACCCTGTTATCGATAGCCCGGCGCTCTAACCGCTGAGCCACCACTGCCCCAAGTAATGGAAGATATTGTATTTACCATGTTAACAATTCACAGCAATTATTGTCTTATATATTGTCTGACTTGTCACTTCCTACAATGCAAGTCTAGAACAAATAAAAAAAGCTAAAGGGTAAAGCTGGCAGGAAAACTCAGGTGCATTAAGTGCATTAAAAAGAAGCAACACTTAGAGAAAGAACTGTTTAAAATGATGGCAGTGGACAATGCCATTACGAAGCAAACAGAACTACTGTAGAAGTGAAGCTAAAATTATGCACTTAGATGTGCTGCTCTCTGAACTCTGACCCATTCAAAAATAAATCCATGTACATTAACAGTTTTGGGGTGCAAGTCTTTTTGTATCTCTGAAGTGCAAATCCTAAGTTTGAGTTATAAGTCCCTGGGGTTTAAGTTCAAGTTGAGTCTCGAGTCTCTGGGGTGTAAATGCATATTGAGTTTTAAGTCTCAGGAGTCTGAGTGTGAGTCTAGAGTTTCTGGGGTGCAAGTGTTAGTCAAGTCTCGAGTCTCTGGAGTGCCACTGCATATCAAGTTTTACGTCTCGCGAGTCTAAATCTTGGGTCTTTGAGGTACATGTCCAAAATATTCCAGTTGCAAATCCAGATTAGGTCTCAAGTCACTGGGGAGCTAGTCCAAGTAGAGTTTCGAGTCTTGGGGTGCAAGTGCATTGCGGGTTTTGAGTTTCTGGAGTACAAGTCAAAAGCAAGTCTTGTGTCTCCAGGGTGTGAGTGCATGATGAATTTTGAGTCTCCGGGAAATTAATTTACATCTTGAGTCTTTGGAGTTTGAGTCTGAGTTAAGCATTGGACTCTGGGGTGCCAGTGCATGTTAAGTTTTGAGTCTCTGGGAAGTAAGCCTAAGTCTTGTATTTCTTAGGGTGCAAGTCCAAGTCAAGTTTTGACTCTCTGGGCTGTGAGTCTTTTGAGTTTTTGAGTTGAGTACGAGTCAAGCTTTGAGTCTCCAGGGTACAAGTCTAAGTTGAGTCTTGAGTCTCTGGGGTGCCAGTGCATGTCAAGTCTTGAGTATCTGGGAGGTAAGCTTAAGTCTTGTATTTCTGGGGTGAAAGTCCAAGACAAGTCTCAACTTTCTGGGGTATGGAGTTAAGACTCGATTCTCTGGGGAGTCCAAGTCAAGTCTTGAGTCTCTGTGGAGCAAGTCCAGGTCAAGTCTTGAGTCTCTGTGGTGCAAGTCCAGGTCAAATCTTGAGTCTCTGTGGTGCAAGTCCAGGTCAAGTCTTGAGTCTCTGCGGAGCAAGTCCAGGTCAAATCTTGAGTCTCTGTGGTGCAAGTCCAGGTCAAATCTTGAGTCTCTGTGGTGCAAGTCCAGGTCAAATCTTGAGTCTCTGTGAAGCAAGTCCAGGTCAAATCTTCAGTCTCTGAGAAGTCTTGTATTTCAGGTGTGCAAGTCCAAGTCAAATCTCAACTCTCTGGGGTGTAAGTCTGAGTTAAGCCTCGCGTCTTTGGGGTGCAAGTCCAAGTAGAGTCCTAAGTCTCTGAAGTATGACTGCATATCAAGTTTTAAGTCACTGGGGTCGAAGTCAAAGTCGAGTCTGTGAAGAGTTTAGTGAAGATTTCCTCTCTATTATGTAGGGGTGGGCTATGACTTTCCCAATGCTGTAGCTCCCATTTGTGGCAGTATCAATGTTTGAAGCAGAAAACTCTTAGATTTGTACAACTCTACAGATTTGTACCCTGCCCACTCCTCGCACTAATGTTATCCAGAGGGTGGGTGACCAGCAGATAGCATGTCTATAATATTTAAAGACCTCATTTACTGCATATGATGTAAGAGCTTTGTTCTCTCCTTTAGATTGAATTTTTTCTATAATGAAAAGTTCATTATTTAAAGCCGTAGCGACCTTGACACTGCTGCAACCAGCAGGGGAATCAAATTGCATGACTATAGCATTGCACGACCAAGGCAAAATTGAGAGGAAAACTCACATGTCTTCAGTCCTGAGTCTGAGTCATGTTCAGAGTCAGTTAAGAGCGAGTCTGCAGAGTTGAGTTTCCATCTCTGGCTTGAGGTGAACAGAAAACACTACGTACTGTGACATGCCATTTTCACATGCTCCTCCTTCAATGGCAAGCTTTCGAAGAACATTTTCTTTTTCTCCATTCTACAGAAACTCTCTCCTTCCCTCAGCTCATCTTGACTGACTGACAGGCCTTTAGAGTGACACTGTCACGATCTCTCATTCAGTTTGATTAGCGTCTTGATTAGGATCTGCTCCCTGTGCCACCACCCAGCCTACTTCATTCAACAGCGGGGAGCATGACTAAGCCCTGACAAAGAAAAAAGGAAAATTCCTCTTCATTTTTGAGGGATATGAATGTAGTCATACATTTTTCATGATTCTTCTCTCCTCTCTCTCCTCTGCAAGTTTGTAATGTGTCATATTCTTATTTTTTCCTCGTTTTTCCAAAGAGATCAATAGAGTTGTGGATCAAAAGGCTTTTCTCTTATAAGGGAAGTTCAGTGGTATAAATATGCATCAGAGGAACAGCAGATGTGCAGTCACTTTAGTTAGGCTAAGAAAGGCAGGCTGGCAGCAGCAGAAAGCTTCCGCACTAACAGCAGTTTGGCTCCTACCTCATGCTACACAGAGAGAGCAGACTTCAAAAGCCTATCACCTGCTTTGCAGGTTGGAGCACACAATGCGGGGGGAGAACTTTGTGGTGTGCACTTTATTTTCTGATCTAGCTCTTGTTTTGGGGTCCTGTTGATGGTTTTGGGGAGGGGGAGAAGCGTTATTTGTGTGCTATTTTGGGGTCTTCAGTTTGACATTTTTAGGAATCCTTAGCAGTGTCAGGCAGAATCTGCCAGTTTGCCCTTTTTAGTGAGTCTTTATTGGTTCCTCTTTTGAGACATTCAGTTCGCCTGTTGTTGGGAATACTTACTGGTGAACCCCTTCAGTATTTTAAGGAATACTTTTTGTGACCTTCAATTCATATTTGTGAAAGAATCTTAATAAGTGTCCTATTTTGTGGTCTTTGGATTTTTTTGGAGCATCCTTACTGGTTAAGGAACCACTTAGTTTGCCTTTGGAAACAATCTCCAGGAGCGTCTTTATACCTGGCATTAACATTTGTTTTTCACAGATTTCGCCGTGTGAAAAGCCTGATGTAAACACCCCAAGATGAACTGTGATCAAATTATGATTGGTTCACTTAGACCTCAATCAGAGGTGGTTAGAGATGACAACTAACACTGTGACCAAATTTGGCTAGATCGCTGACTTAAAATGCAGCGGTCTAATCGACTACCACTATGACCTGGGGGGTTGCAAGTTCAAATCCCGAGCCATGCCACTTTGCCATCACCCCCTGAAGCCTGAGAGAGCACAATTGGCTATATTCTCTCTGGGTGGGTGCTTCAAATCCAGAAGTTTCTGTTCCCATGCCTCAAATATATAAGGAATTTCAAATGGTTCCCACATGGTCAACACAGTCACAATCTATAACTCACTACTCAGTGTAGGATCAAACCTCTAGACCTGTTGAGGGGCTAGCAAAGAACATATCTGCCACATCATCATCAGATCATTTCCCTTCACTCTTCACAATAAAGGTATTCTCTTACAAATAACAAAGTTCTGCTGAGCAGTGCCACACAAGAACCACTTTTAGTTCCATAAAGAACAAGGGGCCTCATTTTCTAACCTAAGAATTTTCTTGAGAAACATCATAACAAAATGTCTTTCAGATTCATTATGTTTTGTTTTTGTTTTATTTTATTTATTTATTTATTTGTTCATTTATGTATTATTTTTGTAATTTTCTATCTCCCAATTTCTTACTGCCATTTAACCCACCCATTCGTAGCTCCCCTCTAGCACTAGCAATGCTCTGAAAACTAGGAGGGTTAGGACTTAACATAGCTCCGCCAATACATGTAAAGCCAGCCATTGCCTCTCTTTGAACTGCCGAGAAACAGTTAGAAGGTCAGGGGGAAGTTAAGGGCAAGCCAGTGAAGTAATGTGTGGTGTGAGAGACAGAGTGACGATGTGTGCATGCATGCATCCATGCATCCATCTTGATGTTTGTTAAAATAAAAATAAATATTCGGCATAAATTGCTTGTTTTCTCCCAATTCTGTGACGTATGTATATACAGAAAAACATGAGATTTTAAGACCCTTGTAATCCTTGGTGCAGGGGGAAAAACATAGGATATATGAACAGGGACCCCCAAGCTCCCAAAAAATGGGGTGACATTTTTTTTCTAAAAATCATGCCATAGAGGCTTAATAAAAATAAAAATAAAAATCATGCCATAGAGGCTTAAGAACGATGGGTAAACAACAGCCTTGGGCTGTAATGGGTAATACTGTGGGCCGCTGTACTTTTCAATGTGAAATTTTGATGGCATGTCAAAATGTGGACGATATTTCAAAACAACATGTCGACATGATGTGTCAAATTTCTGTTCTGTATTTATCTAGTACATGGTTAAATAAGCTCATTCCCACATGTGCATTTCAGTGGGTGGGGGCGCTGTGGGAGTTCACTGATTGGTGGGGAAAAACAAGCCCACTGTAGTTGTGAGTTTAGCAACACAGGTTCGACTGAAAGACAAGGAAGCCTCAAATATGAGACTTTATCCTCTAAATGTATGTGATGTGAGCCTCTGTTAGCTGAAACACAATCTGTGCTGTGTTCTTTGGCCTGCCAGCATTTCTAAGCTGTTACTCCAAACACTAGTTGCTCAACTTCGCTCTATCAGACACAAGTTTTTATGGTCCACACTTGTGCCAGTACCTCAACAGTTAGTCAACAGCAGCTAGACCAAGCTGTGTGATACTTGGTGGAGCTGTAGCCGAGCTGGCTAGGTGAGTGAGCTACAGCTCCAAAACCACAAAGAAAAAAGCTTTAAATTCAGCTTTCTGTCCTTTCAACAGCATTTTCTTCGCACAAGCCATTATCGTCTAGACGTTTAAAAATGGGCCTTCAGTGAGCCAGACTTCAATTTGTGGTCAGATTGACGGTTATTAAAGATTTCTTAAATTGATTGAAACACTAGTAATGGTAAATAATTTGCCTCTTCTCCTCGTCCTGATGTTTGGATGGTTAATGCAATAGCTTGGTTAACAAAGAAACACTCCTTTAGAGCCGGTTACCCAGTAAAGGAGCTGTGACTTGGCTTAATGAAAATGCTTTATGAGTTATGATCCACTGTGGGGGGAAACGTGCACGACTTGGAGTGGAGCAAGTCTCTGGAATACTAATTTGTTATTTTCTCTCTGTCCCTCTCTCTCTCTTTCTCTCTCTCTTTCTCTATGTACTTATTCTTTTGGACTGAGAGAGGAAAACCATGACGGGAGAGAGAAAAATGTTGCGCTGAAATCACAGGCCTCCATTATATCAATTATACGTCCTTTGAAAATATGGAAATTACTGCCGACCGCATTGTTCACTTTTCACGGGTGCAATTCAATTAAGCTACTTTTCAAAAATATACAATTTCATTTAATGTTCTGCCCGCTGAGAAAAGGAGGGAGGGAGGGAGGGAGGGAGGGAGAGAGAGAGAGAAAGAGAGGGAGGGAAAGAATGAAAGTGAGATCAGACCTCTTACAAAAGCAATTACTAAACTCACTGTTGTCATTAGTGGGTCCAGACCTTACCTGCCTTATCTGCTTATGATTAGCAATATCCCCAAAGGACAGAGGAAAGAAAAGTCAAATACAATGGTCTCTTTCTGTCTCTCTCCCACGCTCTCACTCTCTCATTTCCTTGTGTGCATGTGTGCACATGTGCTGAAAAGACCAGGCCTTCATTTGTCACTATAACATGAATGGAAAACCAGGCTTTAGTCAATAGCTGTTTGACTGAGACTGAATTGAAAGGTAAAGAGATTGGGATTGGACTGAAAGGTAAAGTGATTGGGATTGGACTGAAAGGTAAAGAAATTGGGACTGGACTGAAAGGTAAAGCGATTGGGATTGGACTGAAAGGTAAAGCGATTGGGATTGGACTGAAAGATAAAGTTATTGGGATTGGACTGAAAGGTAAAGATATTGGGATTGGACTGAAAGGTAAAGCGATTGGGATTGGACTGAAAGGTAAAGAGATTGGGATTGGATTGAAAGAAAAAGATATTGGGATTGGACTGAAAGGTAAAGCGATTGGGATTGGCCTGAAAGGTAAAGAAATTGGGACTGGACTGAAAGGTAAAGCGATTGGGATTGGACTGAAAGGTAAAGATATTGGGATTGGACTGAAAGGTAAAGCGATTGGGATTGGACTGAAAGGTAAAGAGATTGGGATTGGACTGAAAGATAAAGATATTGGGATTGGACTGAAAGGTAAAGATATTGGGATTGGACTGAAAGGTAAAGAGATTGGTATTGGACTGAAAGGTAAAGCGATTGGGATTGGACTGAAAGATAAAGAGATTGGGATTGGACTGAAAGATAAAGAGATTGGGTTTGGACTGAAAGGTAAAGAGATTGGGATTGGACTGAAAGGTAAAGATATTGGGATTGGACTGAAAGATAAAGTGATTGGGATTGGACTGAAAGGTAATTTGGATCTGAATTGAGTCTAATGCATTTTCCTGTAGATAGAGGCAGACCAAAGTGCACTTCTGTAAAGTTGTCTTTGAATTTTCTTTGAAAACTTTGTTGACCAACACTAACACATCTCTTCACTTGTGTGCTTTTACCTGCTCCACCTTCTGTCACTTTTTCTCAGACACCTCCTTCTTCATTCTTATTGAGCCTGAATGTTCCTTGAGTTTAACAGAAAAATCAATGCTGAACATGAAACAAGAATGAGGCAAAGTTAACGTTGAGGAGGACTGAGGGGGTTACAATGTATCAGGCAATCAACAGAATCAGTAACGAGAATAGAGGAAGAGAAAATAATAAAAAGCAGTCTCCTCAGTCCTCTCCAGCTTTAATCACACTGGAGCATTACTCATTCTGAGCACGGGGAATCTCTCCTTCACACAAGTACACAAATCCAGTACTTGAGCTAAAGTACGGATATCCTTTGTACAATAGTACTCAAGTACTTTATAAGTGCTTTATTTATATTTCTGCTGGAGTTAAAGTACACAAGTACTTCATTTGAAATGCAATTAATTAGTAAAAGTAAAACTGCTGTTTATTATGATGAGTATGCTGATTTTTGTTTGGTTCTGATGGGTGTCTGTATTTGCATTATCGTCCATTAAACAATGGAGGTGGCCATCTTTGTTTACTTTGTGTTAGACCTTTCAGTGCCACAGCAGGTCCAGTGATGACCATAGCATACACTGAGTAGTATAGTATGCTCAGTTAAAGGGTGCCACAGCAATTGAAAAAAGAGGGGAATTTTGCTTGGTTAACAGCTTTATTAACACAACATAAAAGATGGTGAGTTATGAAGCACCATATAACTCATATCCACCACCTTCCAAAGCAGAGGACTTGCATCTATGGTTGAAGAAAAACTGCCAATACGTCTGTACATCTGTTCTAGTAGAGAACTATAATAGCGTAAAATTGCCTGTTGGAATGTTGGGTTTGCATAGCTACTTATATAGCTATACTCATAACTAGCTACTTCAGTGTCCACAGCAGTAGCTTTCTTCAGACTGCATTCACTGACTATGATATAACCATAAACCACTTGATACGAAGTCACTGGACAAGCTACACAAACGCGAAAGAAACAAACTCTTGAAAGTGGGCGTGGTGATAAAAGGTGAACAGGGTCAAAATCAGCAGATGTGGAGCAGATCTTTTTGTGGAGCAGCTGAGTATTTGAGTCTGGATGGTGGCCAGCATTTAGATGATCATCTTAAATGTACCAAAATGCATTTATTGAACAGTTTAAGTTGTTTTTCGATGCATAAAAAGTAAATTTGTGGCTTTCATTGATAGTCATCAGAACCATCTCTGACAGTGAAAGAAGCATGTGGACTGTCATGGTAGAGTAATAGTACAGGAATTTGCACAAATATGAGTGTCTCATTAATGTTGTCCTGCCCACTTCTCTCAAGTTGCATACTGCAGTTAGCAACGTGCTAATCCCGGAGTAGCAACGGAAGCTACGCTATTTTCCTTATTGCTGTCAGTGGAGCATCACAATTTAACTGAAGCTTGTAGGTCAGGTTAAAATGCTACATATTGTTCACACCTGGTATTAACATGCATCCTGGGTGGCTAGGAGTGGCTAGCGCAAACTCTTAAACAGCGCAATTCAAGGATAAAGGCGATACTCATGGATATTATTATTTTTTATTAATTTTTTTCCTTTTTTATTTCATCCAATTTTTCATCCGTTTTCTTCCCATTTTGGATCGTCAATTACCCAACCCATACATACTCTGCCCCCCATCGATGCACCCAACACTAGTGAAAGGGGGGCCCAACACATGCCCCTGGGACACATGCGCAATCATTCATTTTTCAACTGCCTCCGAGGCAACCAACGGGGAAGGGAAGCACCGCATATCCAGCTTCGACACACCAGCCTGCAGAAGCCAGTGACGGCCAGCACTGCAGTGAAGCAATGTGTGGAGAGAGCACCATCCAACCCCCCAGAGAGCAAGGCCAATTGTGCTCTCTCAGTTGCCGATGGCTTGCAGCATGACCAGGCCTCAAACCAACATTCCTCTGATCATAGTGACAGTCCGCTGGACCACTATTCCGTGAGTCCCATTATTATTTTTATTATTATTACTATTATTATTATTATATACTTGTATATACCTGTGCGCCACACCCCTCCTCCAGCATCACATGAGGTCTGAGGAGATGCATTTAAAATGCCAGGGGTGAACAGCTTTACATTTTGGCAATCATTTGTGACTGGCTTAGCCGAGACGCATGTGAAGGTGTGAACAAGCAATGAAATGAAGAAATACGTTTATAATAGAGATGCATGAGTGTGAAGAACCTTAAAATTGATAAAGGAACTTTTCACCTTTAGGCTGCTTTTAAGACATGGTTCTTCAAGGAACTAGAAGTGGTTCCTCTATGGCATCCCTCAAAGAACCAGTTGATTACAGACAGCACAAGTTTGATTCAAATAATATGAAAATAACAGAAAATGTTACTTCCAAACCCCTTTTACCCTGTGCTTTTGGCTTTGCTTGGAATCAGCCTCTAACTCTGAAACTGAACAGCCCTAAGATCTCTCTCGCTTTCTCTCTCTCCATCTCTCTCTCTCTCTCTCTCTCTCTCTCTCTCTCTCCTTAGGATGGAAACTCTCTTCATCAAGACATGAAACCCAACTTGAGCATAATTCACAATGATGGCAGGCCTCTCTTCTATCAGCTGCGATTAGCAAACCTCATTTCCCAGTCAATGCTGCGGGTGGTTTGTCCGTCGCCAGGGGGCGCTGTGGAAGATGAAGTGAGGGTCTGCGCTAAAAGAGAATAAGAGATGAGAGGAGAGCATGTCCGCCACGTGCTGCGTGTTTAGCAGCGTCCTGTTGCTTTGATATGCACTAAACAGCCTCCCACAGATAGCCACAGGGGGAAGGGAGTTAACTGCATAGGCGGGGTGGGGGGGGGGGTGGTTACAAGAGCAAAGAACAGCAACACTGCTCTTCAGGGCAGATCTAATGAACTCTGTCAGCACACTGATGGAGGGGGGGGCTTGGGGGACAGTGTTGGATGCATGTGATGGGTTCAGTGGGATGTGTGGCACTGGGCGCTCAGCTGAGGGTCTATATAGATTTGTATTGTAGTTCCACAAACTCTTAAAAAGAGAGGAGGGGTCAGGGCAGGGGGTGTAGTCATTGTGAATTGGTGGATAGCTTCTCAGGTCCATACCTGTACTACTTTTAACTTGTTTACACAGAGAGCCAGGTATAGTCACATACAGATATCACTTCTTTCTACTAGGCTGCCAATAGCAATGGCTGCCAGAACCACTAGGGCGAACGGGCATTTGACCAACCAGTTCTCAAAGTACTGGGGTGATGCCTCCCCTACTTTTTAATTGACTTCAGGCTGTTTCCAAGGGAAAATCTCTCCATTCTTCCTACTTGTGAGCTTCATTAGTCTTAGCTGACCAACTCTATTTAGAGTATAGGGAAATTGATTGCTTAAGTTTTTGCTTAAATAAGTTATTAGGGCTGATCCATTTGTTTCAGCAGATATTCAACTCAATATTGTGCAGATTGCTTCAGACTTACTGTCTACCACCTACCACCTGTCTAGAAGTGCATTGCAGATGAATGGAAATGTACTGTAATGTAATTATACTGCATTGTCTTGTTTTAGATAAGATTAGATTAGATTAGACATTTGAGTGAGTCAGTAGATCTGTGGATGCTTTCAATTTAGGTTTAGACCTTCACCAACTAAAGACCCTGCTGGGTCTTAGCGGGTGGGCTATGACTCACGCAGGGCTGTTCCTCAGACCGTGGGAAGGAAGTACATGGAGAGTACATGGTACTAACAGTTCCTCATCCAATTGTTACCTCATACATGGAATGACTATGTAACTCCTCTGGACATAAAGCTTCACAAATCCTGTCAGGTGCAGAACGTCACTGCAACCAAGCAAAAACTACAAAAATGTTAAATGTAATTTGATGATCTTAATCTTCACCTAATCCTAATCTTAACCTACATTTAAATCTACACCTCAATCTACACCTAAACACAACCTTAATGTAACATAACAGCAGTATTTTCACTATCATTAATGCCCAGCACTGTTTTTACAATTCTTCTTCGAATACATGACAGGCAGGTTGTATGTGTGTTTGTGTGCTCAACAGCACTACCAGTAGACAGGTAAAAAATGACCAATGAGGTTGTATTTTTGCACTGAAATATTTGGCCTATATGGACAAGATCATGTCATGCTCTGAGGAAATTGTTCTTGCCATTGGGACAATGTCATTGTGCCCATTGGGTTGCTTAACTGGGGTCTCTGAAAAGCTGCATTGTGACAACATCTGTTAAAAGTGCTATATAAATAAAATAATAAATAAAATTTCTATCGAGGCATAATCCTAATCTAACTGTTGATGTTATGAAGACAAGGTAATCAAGTATTATAGAAGAAACTATGCTTGTGACAGATGTTTTGTCTAGTGAGCTTATTTGGTTGTAGAACATTGAACCTCCACGAGAAAGCAATTGGTTTCATTTTCTAAAATTTGGATGTAACAAACCCTGATGGATACTCTGGGAGTAGCTCTATTTCTCTTTACAAATAACAGCAGAATGTCATTACTGCTGAACTAACTCTCAAACATAATAATATAGTTTATAGTTTATAATATAGCTGCTTTACATTAGCGTTTCCCAATACTGGTTGTGGAGCAGACCTGCACTGGATGTTTTAGTGTTTTTCCTGCTTTAATGGTTTGATTCATTATCTAATTAACAAGTCGATTATCAGAAAAGTCTGAAAACTGTTCAGTGCAGACTGAACTCCAAGAGCAGGCTTAGGAAAACATGTATTTAGGTGATTTAAGGTTTATTTTGAAGCTGAGGGGAGAAAGCCAGCCCAGAAAAATTCAGAATGTCAGAAGCAAAGATTTTTTACTTTCAGAAATAGATGTGGTAGAACAAGCCAGGGTGTATTGGTTCAGGTGAGTCACTCAATATACTAATATACTCAGTTTAATGAGGAAGTCCTCACCATATAGGTACATATTACAATCTGCTCACCAGATTACAAGAGTGCAGATGCTGCTAATTTCCATTAGCATTGCATAGTGGTTTGAATGGTTTTATTAGCACTATATGAATGTTTGTGGGGATGCTTTCTAAAGTCTTTGTACAGAAGTAATTTTTGCCAAAAACAATGTCCTCATATGAGGCCAGTGGGTCAAAGTTTTAAAACATTAAGTATCATGGTGCAGAGAAGCAGAAATGTCATGTCCCTCAATAGAATAAGTTTCATCCATTACTGACAAAGATGTGCAAATGCATGCACACAGCTGGTTCTAGTCCCTGTTGAGAAGTAATGCCAATAGAATTGGACCCTCTGGAGCAGGAAAGGTTGGTTCGTTCCGTTTGCGGGTGCCCTGGTTGTCATCTCAGTTGTTTAAAAAAATGAATTCACCACACTAGCGCTATCTGAAACAATGTTACTGCTGGAGTCATAAATGAACAAGCCACCTTCCTTCTAAAATTGTTATTCTGTTACTTATTAAGTTTCAAGACATTCTTAGAACAGGGGCAGTGTATAGCAGAAGTGCCAGCCAAGGCTAGATAGAAAGGCTTGCATTAAAGGTCAATTATAGAGGTAGAGGTAATTGCAGAGAACATAGCAACCCAGAGTTCTGTAAAGTTGTGGTGAGAGGAGCCAGGGAGTCAGCTGTGTCTACAACTCAAATATAATTATTTTCCCAGGCACCGCCTCTTTTCGAACTGCTGCCAATGCAGCGTCGCTAGGTAGCCAGTGTGCTCTGAGGACAGTGAGGCTCCCCAGCTCCTATACAAAGGCTAACAGATGTATGTGCTGACCAACATCACACTAAGAGTGATGTGGAGAGGAAGTGCCATCAATTCACCCCTGAAAGAACAAGGCCAATTGTGCTGTTTAGGACTCAGACCGCTGCTGGCAAGCAGGAAGACCCTGGATCTTTACTGTGGCAGCCTAGGGTTTGATTCCCTGGCTAGGCAAGAGCACTACACTACACTAATAAGAGGCTTTGGGCAAGACTCTGATTATTCGCATTGCCAGCAAAAGCCATACATGTAAAATTCAGACAAATTTAAAGGAAAAATATGGATATAGTTTTATAGTTTTATTAAACTTGCATGTACCTCCCACCTCGAATGTATTTAGAAATGTGTTTTAATCTCAAAACTATCATAAACCAATGTGTCAGGGAACAGGTAATGTATTTGTAAACACTTTGTGCAGTCATTTTCTGTCCTAAGACATCTGGTTTCATTTATAACCACTGTGAACCATTTGGACTCTAACATTTCATGCAAATCCCCTCAGAATTACTTTATTTACATCTTAATTATTTAATTTTCATTTAATGATGTAAAGGTGGGTAAAAAGCCTGGCCTATATAATGTATTCTGTTAGCTTGTAATGGTGAGCATTCTGCACTTTTGGGCAAAATGTTCATTGGCTGTGCTTGGGATGCTTCAGCTCACTATAAGTCTAAATGACCCAGAGAAGAGCCCAAATTAATCTCTTTCATGTTCTGCCGCTTTCTGTCTCTCATCTCTCCCTCTCTCTCTCTTACTCTCTTGTGCTCTCTCTCCTCTCGTCTCCCTTCAGTCTGAAAACTCAATATTAAACATTGAGTGAGAGGGAGGAGGAGAACAGGAGGCTCAAGAGTGAGTTTATTCTGAAACATCTGCTAATTATCAGCGCCCTCCGCTTCACGTAGTCTGTTTGATGTGCTGTCCTGCCGAGCAGGAGCACACCGCCAGTTCGCTTCTCCAGCAGAGCGCCAGGGTGTGCAAGGTGTAATTAGGGCAAGGCTGGGTTGACCTCACCAAATGCACCCTCCCCGGTCTCCTCCTCACGCTGAAGGCAGCTCAGCTTTCCAGACTCTCTGAGGATTCTCACTTGGGTCACAGTAAAAAAAAAAATAAAAAAATCAATCAAAGACATCAGGAGGAAGTCGGTTTGCTGTGTGTGTTACCTTTCAGTAAGGTGCTGCCTGGTTGGTAGAGATTTATTCCTACCATGTCTGGTCATCTGCATGCAACAGCTTTGAAATCATGTTGAGCTGTAATAAGGAGAATAATGCCACTATTGGGCTCAGCAAGCCAGAAACTGCACTATGTAAATTTGGTGAAGCAGGCGGGACAATGCTGATAACTGTGTAACGCTGCATAACCTTCTCTACCACCTCAGTCCACATGATTCTTTCACTTTCAGTTTGTCCAGAAATGCATGTGTAAAGCATGCCCTTTAGTGGTGGCTCAAAGCACAAATTACAACTCCTCACTATAGGGGGAGCCCAGGAGCAAGAAATACCAATTCCCACATACTGCTGCTTTAACCCCCCCCCCCCCAACACTGCCTGCTCAGATATCATTTTGTTTTTATAATCACTAATAAGCACCAGAACCTAAGAGGAGTGCTGCAAAATCTAGTAGAAAGCCTTGTACAGGACATTACTCAAACAAAAGCAAGAGCCTTTTTAATACCCATGATTTCAGAAGAAAAAATGAATGACAAGGTGTCCCAATACTTTTGAAAGTATATAAGGGAGCAAGTGAAATGCATGGTTTGTAATGTTTAGCTCATATAATGCAGATAATATGGGTAACTCCACAGCAGGGTAGGAGGGGAGAGGGGTTTACAGCTTCACCAACAAGCTGGCTCCCCCCCCCCCCAACACTGCCTGCTCAGATATCATTTTGTTTTTATAATCACTAATAAGCACCAGAACCTAAGAGGAGTGCATCCATTTTTGTGGCCTTTATGACCACCTCATACCACTTTGTTGTAACAGTTTCTTGGTCTAAATGAACTGCTTCACACTTTCTGCACTACTCTTACACCACACCTGGTTAGATTTGTCCACTTGGCTTGGGATCGGAATTTCATTGGTTCAATCCCCTGGACTACCAGGAAGAGAAGGGGGGGGCACTTTCTCCTCCCTCAACATTCACCCCTGAGGTGGCTACCCACCACTCTGTCTGTGTGTGCTCACGGCCCATAATCACAAGTGTGCATGAGTGTGTGCATTCGCTGCCACAGATGGTTTGAATGTGGAGTCTACATTTTGCTGCATTGCTGTGCTTTGGCCTTAAAGGATGATGTAAGGTGCTGTCAGTGGTCTTCAAATCTGTGATCAGGTTGGCCATGCTGTGATCTGAAATCATGCCATGGTATCTTGTGTTTTCTGGTTGGCAGTTTACAAAGGCATAAATCCCTTCAAACACATCCAAACAGTTGCTAAACATCAGTGTAGGACATCTCAACATCTGAGCAATGCTTTTTGACTAGCAGTTTGTATGTATTGTCACTGTCACAACAAAACTGTTGAAAACACAACATGTAGAAGTGCTGCTGAAGGTCACAAAACTCTATAGAGAGATAGGCTCCCTTTAGACTTGGGTGACAAACATTCAAAATCAGGAGAACACTGGGTGATGTAAAGTTAGAGTAATCTGTATGCATTCACAAAAAACATAAACAACAACTGCCAAGGCAAAATTAATTCCAGGTGCCAAGGAGCTCATTACGTTTATATGGAGTGTATACAGTATATGCAATGCCTAATGCCAGGCATGGGCTAGAGGTGTAAAGCCCCCAGCATTGAGCTGTGGGGCAGTGGCACTGTGTTCTCTGGAATGATTGTGCCCCATCCGATGCTTCTGAGATTGGGAGTTGGGGAGTAGGGGATGAGATGTGGTGAAGTTCATCCAACATCCTGATGTTACTAATGCTATTGTCACTTATGGCAATCAAATTCTCACAGGAATGCTGCAAAATCTAGTAGAAAGCCTTGTACAGGACATTACTCAAACAAAAGCAAGAACCTTTTTTAATACCCATGATTTCAGAAGAAAAAATGAATAACAAGGTGTCCCAATACTTTTGTCTTGAAAATATATGAGGGAGCAAGTGAAATGAATGGTTTGTAATGTTTAGCTCATATAATGCAGATAATATGAGTAACTCCACAGCAGGGTAGGAGGGGAGAGGGGTCTACAGCTTCACCAACAAGCTGGCTCTTTCTGAGGACTGCAAGACTTTCCATACATCATGTATATACTGTAATCTTTATACACTCAAAGTATTCTCATAATTCATTCACATACAGACTGTGTATTGTGCACTGGGAGTCAAATGACCAACTTTAACTGTCTGAGAAATCTATAATATTAATAGGGGGATTGTATGCCGTTCAAATTTAAACTGGCACCAGTTTAACAAACATGTAATTTCAGTCCAACCTTCTCACCATTTTGTTCCTTGTTTACAACATTTTACACACCACATATAGTAAAGCCGCTCTATACCCCCTCTGGAAACCATCCCCACGACCTCCAGTCTGTCACCAGGGCTTAGTGGAGCACACTGTTATATGTAAGAAGGCACATGTGACAGTTTAGTGTGTTTAAGTGCAGTTTTACCCCCGACAACATTTAAGTTTTCTACATAAGTGTAGCATGATCATAAAGTGTTTCACGTTAGCCAGCAGTATTGAGCGGGTATCCTTTAAATCAGGCTTAAGCAAAACTGCTGGGAGTCCAAAGAGCTGTGCTAGCCTACTGTCACTAGCAGCACCATGCTAAGCATTTGTGCTGTTTTTGATTTGTCTATGCATCGCTAAATTTCGTTCCGCATTTTTTTTTTTGCATTACAGCATTACAGTACTAACCCAGAGACACGAATTGGAGCAAAGTGGTTTGCATGTATTGAGGGTTGAAAATTAATTCTAGTAGCAGGAAACAAGTGTTTTGAAGTAGAACATATTTTTGTGTTTTTCCAAACTGGATTGCTTGGAAATACTCAACTGAAGACGTCGCTAAAGTTGTCGGTTCCTCGCTTACAGTTTTATAATTCAAGGATGGTTCAACTTCTTCAGTTTTGGCTGCAGGCATGCTGCTAACGTTAGCGTCAGCTATTGTATCTATTGTATTGACTTTGCTCTGAGGGTATCAAATATGGTACACTTTTCAGATTTTAGGTATTATCCTGTGTTTGATCAGGTGTTTGTTCAGGTGTGAAGTGTTACTATGACCAGCTGTGCATTTTGAGTTACAAATGTTGCAGAGACTCTTGTTGTGTGTTAACCCTGAAATGAAATTTGGCACTTATTGATTTGTTGTGATTTGGTACTCTGTACCCTTAAAAATACCGACTTGGGTACCCAACTCTAATTAATCGGAACCTCGAGCTAATGTACTCATGTGCGGTTATCACATTCAGTATATATATTTTAAGTACTTTAAACAGGGCACAGACTGCCGGGAGCTCCCTAGCTTCATTATTGACTACAAGAAAGAACAAGACTGACATGCTTCGGATTAACAGTGTGGGGATCGCAGGCTTCCATGTTATGAAGCATCAAACCTTTTAGTGCCAAAGAGAGTCAGTGGACTGTGCATGCTAAAGAAGCAGACTGGTGTACCGGTGAGAGTTAATTAACACAAATGCACAGTTGTGTTATTTTGGCACTGCTGGCAATGAATCTCATCATTAGCACAAACTCCCATTCCTTCAGATCACAGCGATAAAGCTACACTCACTTTGAGTGATGTGCTACGCCTGGAATATGCTTTTTATTTTAAAGACGTGGTAAGGGATTAGAATGCCAACTCATCCAAAATCTTCCTCCAAGCAAACGGCAATTGCTTTTTACTTTTTCTCCTTTTCTCCACTTTCTTCACTTCACAGTCAGTAAAAAAACTAAAAGTCAATGACAAAATGAAAGGAAGACGACGGCAGTAATGACAAGATGCTGAAGAAGTTTTCTTTAAATGACATTCAATTTATTATCCATCCCATGACATTATCTTACAGATGATAAAATGTTTGGCTCGCTAACAAAATAAAAGTAGATACAAAGTCTCTGGGACATATGGAATTCAGCCGAGTGCAGGTTGTATGCACCGTCTTTTGTTTTTCTGCTGTATTTACATTAGAAAGTACAGTACATAAATACAATTGAAGGCTTTAGACCTTTAAATAGATTTAAAACATTATTGCAACTCCGTACTGCAGCCTAGCAAGTCAGGATTTCACCTCACTTCACTGTACTCAACGACCGAAGAGAATGAAACAACACGCCGCTCGATTCGTAGGACGCAAGAAACGTTTGCATGCTGCGCTTTAGTGTCTACCCTTCGCCCTCCACGTTCACACCAGAAATAGGGATCATTCTGCTGCGGAAAACATTTCCTGAAACCCCCTTCTTACAGAGTCAAGCCTGTGAATTTGTTTTGGCTCTCTGACATCTCCTCCGGCTTGCAGACCTGGATGAAAATAACCCTCCGATTAGCATATCCCTTATGATATGCAAATGCTGTGTGCTGTGTACTAATTGAAGGGACTTCAATCAAATTGCCATCTAACCATAGGTTACAGCTCAGACTAATCAGGGTAAAAAACATTTACCCATCTGCTCGAAAGAATCACGCTAAATGAACGGGGTGTTTAAGACAGCTGCCGTTCACAGTTATAGCAGACAAACTAACCAACAAACGATAAAGAACCTTTGGCTGAGTCAAAGAACGATGATGAGCGTGCCATACCATGGTTAGAGAGGGCTTCTGAGTAACAATATTAGATCTGTAATGCTCTGAATTATATCGCTCTACGTCTCCTTTCTTATTTTTCTTCTGTTTCTTCTTTGCTACTTTGTCCCTAAGACTAGCTGGCAGGACCAGGGTGCTTCTGAAGGTCCTGGCTGTGGAACAGAGGGTGAAGTAGGGGGTGGATTTGCAGAGTATTAGCAGCTGCCATGGCGGCAGCAGCCATTGGTGTTGGAGCAAGTACAGCAGGGAGCAAGGACGCGTGGGTCAGGGGGTGAAATGGCAGGCCAGGAGCGTGAGGGTGTGGATGAAGAGATGCCGCTGGGATCAGGTGGAGGGGACGGGCTGCCAGCACCGCTGCAGGGGGAGCTGGAAAGAAGGCAGTAGGGAACGGGAGAGGAGTGAAGAGGGGTTGGGTCAGAGAAGGATGGAGAGACGGGTGTGCAGTGGGGGAATGGTGGGCCGTAAAGGGGGACGACGGAGGAGGGATGGAGGTGGAGAAGGCAGAGCGTGCTCCATGCTGAAGGATGGCGTATGGGAGACATGGGGCAGTTACAGACTGATTTGAGGGTTCTTGAGCCGGTATAGAAATGAGGTTCATTGGAGGCACATCCACAGGTGTTGGTTGTCTTGGCATGTCCTGTTGCTCTTGGAGATGTTGCTGCTGCATGTGCTGCTGGGCCTGAAGCTGGAGAAGTCTATACTTGTCCATCTCCTCCTCTGTAAACGTTATAGGCTGCTCCGTCAAGGGAGGGGTGGAGCACCTTGGTGGTTGACTTTCCGAAGTCTCTGAAGTTTCCTTCAGGGTTCTATTGAGCTTGTCATGAGGCAAGGGACCATGTGTCTTCTCTGATGTTGCACATGCTTCTGTGGGTCTCTTATCAGTAGTCAGTGGACAAGTCTGAAATCTTTCTAGGGATCTTTCTACCTCTGAATTATGTCTAGTTTCAGGAAATACTTGGCTTATAGGTTTTGATGGATCGTTGGGAGATGTTTGGTCTTGGTTACTGCAACTGCTACCTTTCTCTTTGTGAATTCTCATCTGTCTTATTCCTTTCTTTATAGAGGGGAGTTTACCAATCAATGGTAGTAAAAGGGTACGTGTTCTGTTACCTGTGAGCTTTTTGTCAGGTGATGTGTTCTGTTTTGTTAAATCTGTGGCATTTGAGTTGTGTGTAAGAGGTTCCTGCTTGTCGCTTGAACTGGAAATAACAGGTTGACTGTCTGTTTGCACTGTCTCTGATCTAGCAACAGACATAAGTGTGGGTGAGTAACTTTTTTGTCTTGGTGGAGAATGTGACGTTTTGGTCCTGGTTGGTCTCTCAGCTGGCCATATAAAGTTGCTGTGATGTCCAGAATAAGATGGCTTAATGTGAGAGCTGCAATCTCCACTGAGGTCTGAAATGCTGGTGGTACTAGAGGAAGCCGGACTCAGTCTGGAGCCAGGGCTGGAGCGCTCGTAGCCCCTGCCTCGACTGATCTCTGGACTTAACCAGAACCTGTCTCTTTCTCTATGCCTTCTATTGTCAGGGCTGGACCTCTCACACCACCAATCTCTCTCTGTGTCCTGACGTTCAGGGCTGTCATAGACTCTGTAGAAACATATTCTCTTTGTGCTTAGCTTTCGGCTATTTCGATATCTATGTCTATTCTCCCCTAGAGCTCTCTTATGCTTTCTAATCCTGTATCTCCTCTCTATAATACAGGGGCTGTCACAAACGCCAGAGTAATTCTTCTCTCTGCAGATTTCTGAGTCTCTGTAATCCCAGTAGTCCTCTCTGTAGTCTGTGTCTCTACCTGGACTGTCTGACATGTGCCTGTAACCATAGCAAGGGAGGCTGTAGCTGGATTTTCTGATGTACGACCAGGGCTGGCTGTGTCCTCTTCTCCAGGAATAAGGGGAAGCTGACCCAGGAGACGAAGAGCATCTCCCCCAATGGCAAGAAGGCCATTCCCCATCGGAGCTCAAATCTGACAGGATGCCCCATGAGCTGGACTTGTCACTGCAGGGGGTCACACTGGCATCGTATTTGGTCTCAAAGTAGTTTCCACACCATTGGTAATCATCCTCACCCCCCACTGTGCAGGGAACAGTAGTGGGAGGAACAGCCTTGCGCTTCACAGAGCGAAGAGCAGACTGCAACCTCCTGCGCTTCCGTCTTTGCCTTGTCGGTGCTGCCGAAAGGGAGTTCACAACGATGCTTTTCAGGCTTAGTTCTGGAGTGTCACTTTCATTTGCAACCTCATCCCTCACTGATCTCCTCCTCTTCCTCCCAAGTTTGCGCTTCTTCTCATTGCATCCCTGCTCACTGCATTGCATGTCTGCTGGGGTGCCTTTGAATTCAAAGCGTCCTCTGGCAGGCGTCTGGGAGCCGAGTGCACAGCCCACCCGGTGCCTCCTGACAGCATCTAATTTACGCCTACGAGCTCTCATCCTCCGCCGCCTGTTTTTGGGTCTCTTTGGTTTCAAAATGCCTAATTTATCTTCCAGAACATTGCAGTCCTGCTCTTCAGCTCTGTCGGGTTGGTCTGGGAGGCCGGAGACAGTGCAAACATCTGTCTCCACTGCCTCATTGCTTTTCTCTTCGCCTTCTTCTGCACATTTCAAATTCAAGCAGAGTGGGTTGCAGCTGTAGGACACATGGGGCTCGTCGGAGGTGTACTGCATAAGCTCACTAGGCCATTTTAGTGTTGTCCCATCCTTGCTGAGAACATTAAAGAAAGATTGAATTTTACTGCTCAAGCCTTCCTCAGTTATCTCTGTCTCTGATAGGCAGTGTTTGACAGTGACAGTTTCACATTTTCCGCCTTTCTGTGAGTCTTGATGTGAGCCTTTGTTTGTGTAAAGATGTTCAGGAGCTGCTCTGTGACGCTGTGTATGCGCACCAGGGCTAGGGCTCCTCGGGCTGGTTCTTTCCACCAATCCCCATTCCCCATTAGCTCCTTTTTGCCTGGGTTTCTGGCCCTGATCAGCTCTTCTGTCTTCTGTACCGGCTGGCTGCCTCTCGGCTTCCAGACCATGTGTGTCAAGGCAGCCTTGCCTCTCTGACTCTGTCGTGCAATAGTTCACTCTGATCTCTAGGCGGTCCTCCTGATCTGGCTGATCTGGCTGACAACCCCTCTGCAAAGGAGTGCTGTCCAGTGCTGCTGCATCCAAGGAGATTTTGTGGTCTTCCTGGCCTAGCACAGGTGAAGGAGATCGAGACCAGAGAGCCTGTAGGGCCAGTCTTTGCCGCTGTCGCTGGAGCTCCTGCAAGTCACTGGCCTCGTCCAAGCCATCGTTGAACACTGATGCGCAAGAGTCCAGCTTTAACTGAGCCCGCCTGGAGAAACAGAAGGAGACCCCTGTTCTTGGACGGCGGTGATCTTTTGAGACCTGAGGGACAGGTGAAGAACAGCGAACCTGGAGAGAGCATTTATCCGTGGGCGCAGAAGTGGAGGAACAACCCCTGGAGGTTACATCTGGAGAGGATTGTGGCTCATTTTGGCCTTGATGAGATGGAATATGCCTAGAGGTCAGTTTTTCACTGCCATTCGGAATGACTTTCTCTTGCTGCTGGTCTCTGGCTGGAGCTCGTAACTTGGAACTCTTCCCCTTGTCGCTGTGGAAACAGGACATTTCACAGAGCGATTAAATCAGGTAAAAGCGATATTTATATAGGACCTGAGTCACTCTGACCCTATAGAAATGCAGTGCTATTAAAATACTATCATATTACGCAGGGTGAAGAGTGTATATCCAATGTAAAGTGTGGTGCGAAGCCTTGCTTTTGAAGTGCTTTGAAGACCAGAATACATAATGAATGTGGTGTGCCTCACCTGTCCCTCTGCTGCTTGAGCAGGGCGAGCTGATGGAGCCGTTTGAGTGCTCTCTCCTGCTTCCTCTCATCCTTCCAGCTCTTAGACGAGACATTGCGTGCAAACTCTCTCTGTTTCAGCTCCTTCAGCCTCTGCCGAGACAGACACAAGAGGCACAAATTACAGCTGTGGGAGTGTAATTTTGCATGGATAGAAGAAACAATAGGCATTTTAATCAACGTAGGAAACAGGCGAAATTCGCAAGAGAACATTGTCTACAATGTTGATTTATTAAACAACAACAACAAAAAAAATCTACATCCTAACCAGCCAATATCATTTGCGACTAGACTCAGCTACGCATTTCATCCACAATTTCAATGTCTCCCACTGTTGTTTTTATTACAGGACATATATACACAGTAATTCCCTGTACAGGGGGGCTGCTTTGAAGACTCACAAAGCACATGGATGGATGTCTGTCTGTTTATCGGTGGCTTCCTCTGGGAGGATAGGGAGAAAATGAATCAAAACAAAATAAACAGGATATCAACACAGCCTAAACGCAATCAGAAAACAATAAAAACGTCGGCGGCATCTGCGTTTGTTCTTCAGACGCGAAGGGGAGATGTTATGAACACCGCCAGATACTTTTGACTCCACACAGCAGGGATATAAAAGAGATTTGACTGTTTGATTTGACTTCAGGGCCACCATATCCCGCTCTTTCTGCAAACCCACAGCTGCTTCATCCCTTCCTGCAATAAAACCACTTCCAAATAAAAGCATGAGTAGAAAAAAATACCATTGGCCTTAATTGACACCAGTCAGAGTTGCCAGTGCTGCTTTCGGCTTGCTCTGCAAACTTCAAGCACTTTTGTTTCTCTGTTTGTCATTACACCCACCTACACCATCTACCCACATGCACACAAACACACACACAGACCAATTTGAGGAGGTGTGAGAAGAGTGCCGTGAGGAGAATGGTGCCGTTCTGCTGCATCATGGTGAATGCTGACAGTCCGTGATGGCACGCTGGTGAGAGCCCAGTTCCCCACAGAGAGAGAGAGAAAAAAACCCACTAATGATGCGAGCTTCAAGGGAGTTAGGAAGCCTCACTTGGAAGAAAGCGTAAACTCTGAAAAATAAAGGTGCCAGAAACACTTCTGTGGAGTGATGCCATAGAAGAGCCACTTTTGGGTTCCTACAGAACCTTTCAATGGAAGCTTCTTGGAGTGGTAAGAGATGTGAGTCAGCAACCATACAGTTGCGAATACAGATATGTACCTACAGATCATAGTCTGGAGGGAAGAAGCCTCATCAAGCAGCAATTATTATTGACCAGTGGTTCTTAATCCTGGTCCTGTTGTACCACTGGTCTGTAATTTTGGTTTTCCAATGAACCTTTTAATTGATGCTTTTTGAGTGGTGAAAGATGTGAGTCAGCAACCAGAGGTTGTGGGTTCAAATACCTACAGATCATAACCAACAGCAACACTGACTCATCGAATAGTGATTCATGTTAATCAGTGGTTCTTAATCCTGGCCTTGTTGTACCACTTCCCTGCACTTTTGATTTCCTACAGAACCTTACAATGGATAGTTCTTGGACTGGTAAGAGAAGTGAGGAAACAACCTTAAGGATGTGGGTTCAAATACCTACAGATCATAGTGTATTTGATAAAAGCCTCATCAAATAGCACTTCATGATTAGTGGTTCTTAGCCCTGGTTCTGCTTAACTCTTTTGGCTTCCTACAGAATCATATAATGGATGCTTCTTGGAGAAATGAGAGATGTGAGTCAGGAAACCAAAGGTTGCAGGTTTAAATACCTACAGATCATACCAGTAGGTCAGAAGACTAATCAAATAATGATTCATGTTGAGCAGTAGTTTCTTAATCCTGGCCCTGCACTTTTGATTTCCTACCGAACCTTACAATGGATAGTTCTTGGAGTGGTAAAAGATGTGAGGAAACTACCTTAAGGTTGTGGGTTCAAATGCCTACAGATCATAGTGTATTTGATGAAAGCCTCATCAAATAGCACTTCATGATTAGTGGTTCCTAACCCTGGTCATAGAGTGCCACTGCCCAGCATGCTTGGTTTCCTACAGAGCTTTACGGTACAGGAGATCGTTTCTCCCAACAGCGATCTTACTGTACAAAGCCTCGTCACTGTGCCAGGACATTATTGTGCACTAATAGAACAGTCCCGTTGTTTCTCAATCGGACACTATTCTGTTCATCACTATGTACTGCCACACAGCTCTGTCATCTGCACTGCCACTGCCACAAAACTATATTGTTTATCACTTATACTGTACTGATACCCCAGGATGCCTTACATCACAACATTATATTAATGTAGTTACTGCACTGTTACATTACACATAATTCATTCTGTATATTACATTATATTAATTTTATTACTGCACTGCAATCATTTTTTTCTAGTACTTCTTATTTATATAATTGGATTATATTATGTATATTATAGCTGTATTTATTAATATAGCTGTATTTATAGTCAGGTTTACTGTTTCCTATTTGCCACTTCTTACTACTATTTTAAGTTAATCCTGGTCCTGGACTACTACTGCCCTACCCTGGAGTGATCGCCAAGCTTTAATACACTCAGTTCAGCTCAGAAACTTTATTAGTTGATTCAGACGTGATGGGATCGGGGGAAATGCAAAAATATGCTAGGTAGTGGAATTCCAGAACCCCTAACATAAACTACAAAAAAGTGAAGTGATTCTCTGATTACAAGCATCCTGGATTAAGCTTCTTTCTTGTGTATTTGCTTTAGCATATAGGTCAAATTTCACTCCGTCCAGACTTTTAGGATTGGGTATCTGATTTTTATTGCCACTCCAGTGAGTGCTTTCAAACTAACTCATTTAATATGGGCACAGGGAAGCTACCAGCTGTAGTCAATCATGATCACTAACTGAAAGCTAAGAGATCTTGGCTCGGGCAAATTAAATGACGTTTTGAAACTTTCAGCACTACTCAAATAATAATCCAGGTGTGTGTGTGTGTGTGTGTGTGTGTGTGTGTGTGTGTGTGTGTGTGTGTGTGTATTTTAGACCATGCATGTATACCTTTGACCCACAACCACAACTGTACGAAATTTAAAAATGACATTCATTTTATTTCTACCACCCCTTCACCCTTTAGCTTATTGTTATGCACAGTACCAACACACACACACACACACACACACACAGTGTTCTGGGTCCATTGCTTCTGCCCAAAGCATCACACAGACAAACACAATCCCAAACCAACACAAACAGAACATGTATATTCACGCAATCTGCTCTGTTCAAACAACACAAGGACAACAACAAGCCTTTGGAACAGTACTCTGACCTCCGTACACAAAGGCCGCCTTACATATGCCAGTAAATGCTTTCTGCTATAAGAGATCAGTCCAAGAGTCCAAGAAATGGGGTTTCTTGCACAAAGGCCAGCATGCTTTTGAAGTGCACTCATGCTCATGAAGTACAGAATTCCATGAAAGACTTTCATTGGTGCATACTGAGAATTTTAATTCCAGCCATAATGCTTTTTTGTCCTGGTAATGCACCTCTTACCACTCTTCAGCTTCTACAGAAGATGTGCTTCTGCACTTCAATTTGCATGGAAAGGTACTTATTTCTCAGGTACGCTGCATTTCAGACTGCAACGTGTCAAATACTGTGAACCATGAATATTCTATCCAAAAATCTGACGTGTGTGTTATATTTATAATCACCTGCAGTTGTTTGGTGTCTTTTTTTCTTTTAGAAAGAAAATGGTACTTGTCATCAAAGTACATTATTTTTGATGATTAATTAGTAGGAGATGAAACTAACAAAAACAAACTAACAGGAAAAACATTCATAGCCTTACAAAATTTACTTTTCTGGAGAAAAATTACCAATTTCTTGCATTTTATTGTCTGTTATGTTTCATCATGAGATCAAATTATGACATTTCTGTGGTTTTAAGTCATGACCATTTTCCAGTCTTGGGAAATGAGAGTTATTTTTGTTAATGTACCTTTAAAGGAATAATTGGTTGAAAAATAAAAAATAACTAAATAACTATATATTTCCCCTCATCACAAATGCAATTATTCAGCCAAGTAAGGTTTGAAATCTGAAGTTTTATCTTAAGTTTACAATGAGAGATGCTAATCTAATGTTGCTAACAAACACTGGACTCACTTCAATCTCACTTCCATGCCAAATTTAGTTGCTTCAGCAATTGTTTGAAGAGCTATATCAACAAATACAAAAAACTGATGATTTAGTAAAACATCATGGATAGATTATGTAAACATTAAAAATAAAACTGGAACTACATTATTATCCACATAACCTCCTGTTCTGTAGTACTATTCTACTTTCAAACAGGAGCATATTGTGTGGAATGATACAGCATGTGCTGAGGTAAAAGTAGTTCCAGTTACAAATACCTGCCCCACTATTTACCTATGAGGAGTTTAGTTTTGCCTTTGTTGATTAAAGAAGTATTGCAGTTTTCTGACCCACATTGATTGCTTCTGAATAGGTTGGCACTATTTGGGTGTTTATTTACAGATTTGAGATCAGTGACCGTCTTAAGCTGCATTCATGTGCTATCAGAACTATAGAGGTCAGATGACCTTCAACCTTTTACCATGGCGGAGAAGACAGACTCAGTATTGGATGGTACATATTTCTTTATTTCTTTTTACAGTGCAGATGCTGTTAATGGTTGTCTGTATACATCATTTTAATCTACGTGCATTTAATTTTATATACAACAATGCTATTTATTGTTCTAGCCATAACAAATAGCCACTCTGCTAGCACGGTGCAAGTTATTAAAAGTCACATTAGCTGATGCTGCGTTCGCCATTTTTTTCAATGATGTTATGACCACAAAGCACTTGAATGTGACTCCAAATTCCACGTTCAAACTTCACAAGTGGAAAGTATAATCTTCCAACTAGCACGTGAAGGCAGCATTAGTCCAGTGGTTGTGAGCCCCTTTAGCTTAGCATCTCCTGTTCTTATCTAAAAAAAAGAGCAAACCTCAGATTCAAAACAAACCTTGGCTGATTAATAGCATCTGGGCAAAGTGATCACGTAAATTAGATATTTGATATGTAAATGGCCTCGGTTCTGATTCTCTGGCCTGTATTGTGCCTTATTTAAACACTGAAGCAGGCCTAAACTGTTGTAGGTTAGAGTGTAGGTGGCGATATGTAAATCAGGTATCAGTTGGTTTTAATAGCATTGTTTTTGAAGTTAAGCTTTTAATTTTCTTTCTAAAACATCTAAAAAAAAGTGTAACTGTCTGCAGGAATGCAAACCATCAGCGTTATGGTTTTCTGTGGACATTCTAATGTTTTGGCATAATAAGGCATTTATGATCTAAAGCCGCCTCCTAATTTTCTCTCGCTGAAAGACTGATAAGACACATCATCGGTCCGTTCACTGCTAATGTTGATGAGCACATTTAAAAGCACTGTTCATAATTAGCTTTGAATACTCTCATATTCATGACGCTTTAGATTTTGTCCTTGAAAGATGGTTTCAAATGTCAGTGAAACAGCTGCCTCATGAATAATTGAAACACGCTGGGGAACAAAAGGGTGCTTCGTTTGAACCATTCAGCAGAAAATTTTATGTTTTGAAAACTCGAAGCTGCCATTAGGCCCGTGCCACATCCTTCTTGCGGTTTCAGTGTGGCAAAAAGAAAGGAGACCCTTACAAAAAGAGACAAACATGAAACTCATTTCAGGGTTCTTTTATCTGGTCTTTTGTGTTGCGCAGTAGGCAACAGATTTGGTCTTTGATTAAAAGTCTCAAAAGCTGTTTAAGCACCATCAAACCCTGGCCTCATCTACATGCAGGCCTGCAGTGCATTATCAGAACCTATATAAGCTTCATACGTTTCTTTAATAATTCTTAACAACTTTTCTGTTTAACAAAGTTTAGTTTGACGCAAATATGCGATTACTTTAGACCAATTCACAATTTCAAATGTTTATATATAACAGAACTACAGCGCTACACATAGCACATCCAACAATGTTGTAGCATAGTGGGTAACAATGCTACCTTACCCATGGCGTTCAATTCTCTAGCCAGGCAAGATTAGTCTGCTATGATTGCTAGATTTTTTGAGCAAAACTCCTACATTACATTCTCCTGCCTGTGTAACATAACTGTAATGTAAGTCGTTTTAGATAAGAATATCAGCTACATGCTGTAAATGTAGGAATATAAGCTTTGTGTTTTTATAGCAACATAGTAGTGCACAGAAAGTGCAGATTCTACACTGTTAAAATATAAGATCCTTGAAGAACTTTTGGAGGTTCGTCAGTTTGAAACTGTGAAGACACCTCTTAAGGTGCTTGAAGAAACCTTCAAGGAACCCTTTTCTTCTCAAAACCTTTTCTTGAAGGTTCCTTAAAAGCACCTTAAGAGGTTCCTCCACAGTTTCAAATTAAAGAATCTCAATGATCTTATACTTTTAACCGTGTACATGCTGACCTGTAAAACAGTAACTAGAAACCCAGTACCAGTAAAACAACTGACCAGTTGATTTGCATCTTGCTTGCAGAATTGCTTTTGGGGGGCCTGTGTAAAAATGCTACTCTGTGTTGCACTAGATGCAAGAGATACTGTTAAATCATACACTCCATTTTCTGCACTATTGTAAACTATAAGTGAAATCATAATGTCATTAACCTGGTGGCCTAGTAGTTGAAGTGCAGCTTGTTTGGGGGAGAGGGAGGTCCAATCTACCCACCCAGAGAGAGCAAGGCTACCTTTATCGCAGTGGGTATCTGTTTTCCTCAACACAGCTAAAGGAAAAGCATCTAGTCAATGACTGGAAAATCCAATGATTATGGAAAATGATTGTGGTCAGCAAATGATGGCACAAACTCACTGTATGGATCAATGGTTCAGGGTCAAAACGCTGTCTAGATGTCATTCAGGCAAACATTTAGAAACACTTGAGATGTGCTAGGACTGCAAATCACTGGTGATTTTACACTGGGCATGATTATTGATTCAGGGCTTTAGGGTCTGTGGCCTGTCCCATTATCTGTGAAGCAGGAGTCCAGCCCAAACAGTTGTGGTGCAGTAAGCACCTGAGACAGCCACTGAGCGAGGTTAATGAGCAAAGCTGCTGTTGCCTTGCTTTCCTCATTGACCTTCGCCCTCTTTGTCCTTTTAATCAATCCTGTTTTGTGCTAAAGATCAAGTGCTAACAGGCCAATCGATCCGAGGCCTGTCTCCATGCGAGATAGCCCGGAGAGACGGACCTATTACTCCAGCTGGCTATTGATGAGTGCGGAACCGAGTCGAGGCCTGAGCGTGTTTTAATGAGAACAAGAAGTGAATGATCATCTGAGTCATTATGAATATTTATTTAGCAGTGTAGACACCTTGCTCTGGGCAAATTAATCATCTAATGTCTTTCTCAACCCTTAAAGGACTAAGCCTAGAAATGTGTTGCCACCTGAATGTGTATTGCTATTCTTAACTGACAAGTAGGGATGCAGTACCCTGCTCACAAGTGTTTTACATTTATGGGATTTCACTGATGCTTTGGCTCATCCAGAACAATTAAAACAATGAAAGGAAGGCTATCTGAACGCAGTTTAGTCCTGCATTCTCGGTAATCTGTGTTCCTCTAGTCTGTTTATTCCTATTTGCAGGCTGGGACTCCCTTAAATATTTACAAATTACAGCTGCAGCTCATTTACTGCTTTTGATTGATGTTTTAGAGACTTGATTAAAAAAGAATTGTTGAACAAATTGAGATGCAGAACTAAACTAAAACTTCTGACTAAACTAAGTTGAGTTAACTCTGAAACACTGTTAAAATGGTTACTTTACAATTTTAAGTTGGACTGACTGTTAATATTTTACAGTGTAGATGTGGACAATGTTGAGTTAGGAGTCTTGCCCAAGTGATACTGATACTAGGAAGGCAGTGTTCTTACCCACTATGGTACACCGACTGATTCAGCTGATTCAGAACAAACACAGCTTTTCAGTTATACCAGATATTAAACACAAAATTTCAATACTAAAGACAAAAATAGTATGTGATGACAAAACAAGGAGACACTGTCATTGATGCAAAGCACCAAATGTTATGACTGATTTACTACTTTTTAATCATATATATATATATATATATATATATATATATATATATATATATATATAACAACATAGAATTTATAATAACAGTTTAAACACTGAACTTGTTCACAAACTTATAAAGGTCATCTGAAGTCTTAACTGTAAATATACACTTTTTTTTGCAGCACCGTCAGGGGGCATTTTCAGTTTATACTTGTTCTAGGGATGTCACACTCCTGACATTTCACAGCTGTCTCTGCCCTCAACAAGCTTTTGTAGGGTCTCAGCTTCCATCCTGAAGAAAATATTCCAAATAATGTGAAGTCTTTCAAGAGATGCACTTGAAGCTAACTCAATGTCAACAGTGCCATTTTGAAAGGTGGCGTGGGAGGGTCTCCAAAGGTAAATCTCTGTGCTGATTGGATCTGCAGGGTGGTGTATCCTATCTTCTGACTGGCTGCCTAATAAAACAAAATAATGGCTGCTAAACATTGATCTAGATCAAATCTGTGATATAATGGACGGGCACATGCGACACAAAGTACACACATATGGAATATTATCGTTTCTCTACATTGGAATTTCTCTACAGGTGGAATTAGATTGTGTTGTTAGATCAATATTTGTAGAGTTGATAAGTTCAAACACAACTTTGCCTCAAAGCTCACTCACAAAATCATTTGTGTCATTTAATAGGGATGCCATAACTGTTGCATGAGACTTTATATGTAAATTAGCTATGTTTTCATTGGCTGCCCTGCATTGTACCTTGTTTAAAAAAGCAGTTCTGAAACCAGGCCCTTCATATCTGCAGTTTGAATAAGCAGGGCTAAACTACACCTAGCTCAATAGACAGACACCATATGTAAATTCACTCATTTTCCTGACATCACAAAAGCCCTGAATTAAAAACACACAGTTTTTGAAGCTTTATTTGCATGTGGACCATATTGGTTAAGAAAAATTCTGATTGTATAACACAATTTACATACTTCTACTAATCAAAGTCTTTAGTCTTAATAGTTTTCCCATAAGTGCTGTTATCTTCTACATCTTGCACATTCTCCCAGTGCTTTTTAATTCATCTACATTTTCAGCCATGTGACAACAGTCTTCAAAGGCTTTTATGGCTGTAATAAAACTCCCAGTGATAATAATAATATAGACCACAGATGCTGTTCGGCTTATAGATCACGTGTAGTGACAAACTGTGTGATGAAATATATACACATAAAAAGATCACATTACGGTTTGTGAGCACTAAATAACAGAGATAAATAACCAGAGCTAATCAAACATTACCCAAACATAATGGATACAGCTGTAATCACTGGGACTGCTTCTCTCCCATAAGCGCATACACACAGGTCAGTTCCTCACTAATAAAACTTCAGACCTTACATACTGTATCAGGTTTACTTTAAGGAGTCTTAAAGGGACCATGTCACAGAAATGAAGACTGTGGTGTAGTATGTAAACATTGCTGTAGGGCCTATATGTAAAACCATATCTTTGCCCTTTTACACATATCCAACTAATCAACAGTATAGCAGAAGGCAGTCACATTGACGTTCTTTAAGCCTGGACTGATACTTGAATAAGGCATAATACAGAGCAGCCAATCAGTCATTAACATCAATCTTAAAGGTTGTAAAAAATAAAATGCAGTAAACATGTAGGATATAAGCCATTTAAGCTGACCCACAGAGTCTATACTGTATATACAAAGAAAGCTGCAAATTAGCCCAATTTTTTCAGATTCATTGATTTTGTGCGATCACAAAACCAAACACATTTACATCCATTCACTTCGAAGTCACTTTCAGTCTGGACGTCTTGTAAAATAAGACACAATAAAGGGCAGCCAGTTAGAACAGAGGGCATTTACACACATTTCCATTTCCATCAAGGCAAAGGAACAAAAACAGTTGAGTGGTTGGAAAATGGTCATGTGACTGCTTTTGGTACATAAACCCAGTTATAAGTGAATCAAACAGGGAAAAACATAAAACACAAGAAAATCTAGCCATTCTTCAAGCCATTCCATAGGGTCTATAGCAGTTATGAAAATTAAGCTGCCTGTAAACAGCCTGTTTTTAGATCACAAAAATCAACATGCACAATTATCTGCATATTTAACAGTGTAGCCTAATGCACTTAGCAGTTTAGAACAGTGTATTAGCCCTTTAAGCCAGTCTATGGAGTTTATACTGTATATAGAAAATAAATAAAAGCCATAAAAAAAAAAATTATTCTTTTTTGTTATAAGCTCATATGAGCGTATTTAGCTGTTTAGCCCAATCCATTCATCCTAAAGTTCTTTTAGCCTGGATTGATTTTTGAATGAGGCTCATTATAGAGCAGCCAATCAGAATCCAGGTCATTTGCATGCATCAATATTAAAGACAAAGTAGTGATGTACTGTACAGTGATGTGCTGTATATGTAATTAAGCCCATTCATTAAAAACAGCCCATTTGAATTTTTTTTGCTTTTGCATTGTTACAATGATCAACATATTTACATATGCAGCAGTTTAGCCCCGCTCATTCACACAGAAGTTTCAAGGAGAGTTTCAGACTACACTATTTTTAATAGAGCTGCCAATCAGAAGATAAGTGATTTAAACATATCAGTCTAAAATATTAGATTAATGTTTTTGAGGCTTAATTAAATATGTATTGTTGACAAAAATGAGATGCAGGACTAAAAACTGAACTTCTGACTAAATTGTGTCAAGTTAACTTTAAAAGAAAATGGTTTAAATAGTTACTTTACCATTTGAAGTTGGCCTGACTGTAAATACTGTGCAGTGTAGATGTGAGCAATGTTGAGTTAGGAGTTTTACCCAAGGACTATTATTGGTGTAGTGTGGTGTGCTTGCCTAGCCAAGGAAGAGAACTCTAGACTAATACTAGGAAGCGTTGTTACCCACTGTGGTACACCAATGATTCAGAACAAACACAGCTTTTTAGTAATACCAGGTATTAAACACAAAAAAATAAATACTAAAGAAAACAATAGTATGTAAAGACAAAACTAGGAAACACAAGAAAAAAAAACAGTAATGCGAAGCACCAAAAATTATAAGTATGAACCAAAATATGAATAGCGCCCTCTTGTGGAAAAGCCTGCTAATAAGATAAGTGAATTAAATATATCAGTCTAAAAGGACAGTCTTTTTTAATTATACTGAATAATAATATATACCGGTGATTTTAGGTTTTAATGTTCTCAGGACATGAACAAAGTGTTTTAAGTGGGACCTCAAGCAAACTAAGATCCATAAAAAATGTAAGATATGGGCCCTTTCAAGCTTAATATCTGAATAACAAAAAACTAGAGGGGTTTTCAGGGGGTTAAGTAAAGCTATCAATGTGCATGATTACAAAACTTTTAAGTGCACAATTTCTTTCCCCCAGAATCAAGCAGTTTTAAAATAGCGACGGGATACCGGTATAATTAAGCAATTAAATTAAACTGCTGCAATCAGCGCAGTTACTGCATTTCCATAGTACGATTTGAATCAATTTCAGATTGATTTCTTCTTTTCATTACACTTCTTCCAACAGTGCACTTCAGAAAGTCTTCTCAATGGTTGCCACGCACTGCGGGCAATCAACACACAGCATACGGTTCCACTGATGGCTAAAGCTGCACACAGGGGCACGTCAGTGTAAAATCTCGTCCGACAGCTGAAACTGACCATGACCTCAGCCTCTCAACTAAGATTAGCAGATTTGTCTAACACATTAGGGCTGCGACACGGACAGGCTGCAGCCCTAATCGACTGAAACATCTCTGGCTAGGAGGTGTCGCCCGGATCGGCACCTCACCCGAAAACATGAGCACACAGGGCTGAGTTGCTGTCTCGGTAGCTAACGTGGCTCAGGAAAGGTGTGTATGTGTGTGCGGTTCATCAGTTCTACTCTGTCGGGGTTGTGGAGACAGCTGTCGTCTTCGCAGTCATCAATGCCACTCAACGCTGCCATGTTTAATTGTGTAAGCTGTACGTGATGTGGGCCTTTTAGCACTGTGGTCAGTCCTGAAATGCATCATAGCGCCTCAATCATTTAGATGTGGGTTTTCAGATGTGTTTAGCCACTGAGTGCCCTGAGCAGCTTCCTAAGATTTGTTCTGGAGCTGTGATGCTAAAGCTAACAAGATACCAAGACGCCCTTCAGAATAATCCAGCTCAGGACCAGCTTTGCTAGTAGCTGGTTCAAGCTGGTCTTGGATGTCCAAGGTGTTTGTAAAGCTGGCAAACTGGGCAAACATGTACCTTTTACTGGTAAGCCACCTGGTTTAGCTGGTAGACCATCTTAGCTCTTGGCCAGTCTAGTGTACTTTCATTTTAGTCTGACTAACAGGTTTATCAGCATGACCACCCTGACTAAACTGGTTATCGGGCTGTCCATAGTGATGGACTACACTATATGTATAAAAGTATTGGCACACCTACTCATTAAACTTATAGACTTTCCATTTCATATCCATAAGCATTCACATGGAGTAAGTGCCCTCTTTGCAGCTTTGATAGATTTCACCAACAGCATTATCCCTCCTCAACCAAACTTTACAGTTGGCATTATGCAGTCAGGCAGGTAGCAGTCTGCTATTCATTAAACCCAGACGTGTCCAACAGAAGTCCCTGTAGTTATTGAGTAATACACCTTAGTGTGGTATCAGCCTTTCAGCTTTAAGGGGTTAATTCATATAGATCATGCTGGTCAACAGGCTTGGCCCTACTGGTTGAATATTTTGGTGAGTTTTAGTCAGACCATCAAACCCAAATATAACCTATGCTAAGAGTTAAGCTGCTCAAGCAGCTCAGCCAGCTTGATCAGCTTGAGCTTACCAGGCTTTATTCAGCAAGGATTGCAGCTAACATGTACTGTGTAGGCTAACAAGTAATGCAGATTTACAGTAAGTCATTTAACCTATCAAGTAATTTACATTTATATGTAAGCGAACAGGAAATAGTAGTACTTTTATGCTGTGTGTATGTTAACAGCTTATGTAAGCTGGAATGTAAATCTTATGTTATACTTAAGGTAAGGTAACAAGCAAGTTTATGTAAAAGCTAACAATGGCGATATAAACTAGCCAGTAATATTACTACATACATTTATATGCAAGCACACATATAAACTCACATATTACATGTATATGTAAACACACTTACAGGGCAGCCAATTAGAAAAGAGCTAATGTACATATAAAAGAAACAGTAACAGACACAGCTTGTTTAATTAAAGAGATGTTGGAAATTTGTCACATAAATTATTAAATATTGGGATACTTTGTGTCGTAAATGAACAAAATAAAAGAATGTTTAAATGAATGTATAAAATACCAGATATGGGTCTATTGAGAAATATTCAAATAGTATATATTTTATATGACTCATGTGGTACATTGCTTAGTTAGTAATAGTAGACATATATATATGAAACACATTGCCAGAAAGTATATAAGCATGTCTATACAGGATTACTATGGGTTTGTGTAATACCAGACCTAAATATGCATTTTGGACATACTATCACTTTACTACATCTGGACTGTGTGTATTTGTGTGGTGAAACTACATGCTCTAGTACCTCTATTGTTCTATGCAGAGCTACGAAGTTGCTGTAAGCCTAAGCCACAGTGCACAGGAGTGGAACTCCGTGCCAACACATTTTAATGCTTTCCCTGCTTCAGACTGAATCCTTCCCTGCTACAAAAACAGCATAGACCAGCATATTTGGTCACCAGCAAAAAACAGCATTTTGTCACTGTCATGCAGAAACCTTGTATCTCCAAAACTGCAGCTTTACAACAGAGAGGAAAATCTTTTTCACTGTCAGTGGAAGGCAATGCAAAATTTAATTCCAAGTCATTTTAGAGTATTTCTATTGGTCCACTCATCATGTAATTCTGATACAATGTAAAGAACACCACACCAGCATAAACCAGCAGTCGATGTGTTCTGAACACTGGTATACTGGTCAACCAGCACCAAATCAGCACCAGACCAGCATAAACTAGCAGTTGATGTGTTCTGAACACTGGTATACTGGTCAACCAGCACCAAATCAGCACCAGACCAGCATAAACTAGCAGTTGATGTGTTCTGAACACTGGTATACTGGTCAACCAGCATCACACCAGCACCAGACTAGCACAGACCAGTAGTTATTGTGTTTTGAACACTGGTATGCTGGACATCATAGTGTGTGCCTTTTTTTAGCAGGGTTAAATGTCCTAAATAGTTTTTTTTCCCATTTCTATTAATTTCTGATTCAGTAGCTTCAAATTCTAAGTGTCAGCCTCACCATAACCGTACTAATTAGTTGAGGGGATGAACCAGTTGTGTTGGGAGCAGTGAAAACACTAAACTGCACAGCTACAACTGTGCTAGGCCTGGGAAACACAAGGGTCTTTTCCACCGCAGAGCCAAATTCCTCTCAAGGCTGAATTGTGTTGTGCCGTTCTGATGTGGACTCCTGAAACCAGTTACAGTTTCTTTTGTACATCTGCTGTGCTGCTAAATCAGTAGCAGGAAATACAAAAACATAGCTCTGTGAAGACTAACCGGCTAACGTGACACTTTAGCTGTCAGTTCAAAACCATTCACTTAACTTGGCACTTAAATCTTTACTCTGTAAATAGTTTGCTAGAAGAGAGCCTCCAGTGTGATGTGTGGCACTATTTGGCCTGGTAACTAAGCTAGCACTAGCTCACCTTGACAGATACAGCTCTGAACACCACAGAATAGATTGGATTTTGACTTTGCATCACTCTAACACCAGTCATTTGACTTTGCACTCTCAGACATAAGCTTTTATTTTCTACTTTGGTGTCAGTAATGAAGCAGCTCTACTTATTGCTATGTCTAAACATAGTTTGCACTCTATAATATAGGCTAATGGTATGAACTATAGTATTATCACAGTTACCCATGATTACAGGTTGTTTAATGGGTTGTTTTGCTGCATAGGTAATGATTTAGGGGTTTGCATGAAGAAAAGGTCTAGGAATAATGGCTCACCCTGCACTAAGGGCCTCAGTGTAATTGCTCTATTGCCTTGGTGCTAGTTACACCACTTGACCTAACTGAATTACGCATTAGCAATCGCTATAATTACCGTATGTTTTTATGTTAGAAAACAGGTATTATCAGTATTATCTTAAAGGAGAGTTGGCCTTAACATTGGGATGTGGCAGGTCAGTTCCTGGTGATGCTATGCTGTTAATGGCTAGGAGGGTGCATTTGATAGGATCTAAATCTTAGCTAGTAGTTGGGATTTGGCAGTAAATAGTTAGACACAAAGATGGGATTATCAATACTGTTATGATGCTTAGCATTAACTGATGATAAAAATTTATTACAAAAAATCATTAAATATAATATTGTCCCTGCACAAACTGTAGTCATTTCCAATTCCCACCCACTATTTGGGACTTATGCATAATGCTACCAGTGCTGGGAGGGTAATTGCTAGCATGTGTTTCATCCTAGTCGCATGAAGCCAGTCAGCCAAATTATTTCTAGCTGCTGTTCAAACGCAGCGCCATTGGACCTCTCAACACGCTTGGAGAAGAACACTTACTGCCATTTCTTTTACTTTAGCTAACAAAGGCCTGGCTGGCTAGCATGTCACTAAGTGATGTGGTTTTTAAGAGAAACAACACCCTTCAGTTTTCATGTACGTCTACCCTTAGCACAGTACAATTTTGTGCTGAAATATGAGAGGCACTGCTGGTGGAATGACCACTAGGGGTCCTGTGGGAAAAGAGTAAGATTTATTCTATATTGATGCTAAAAATTAAATCAGTCCTCTTATCCAACACAATAATTATCACATATAAAGCACTGTTATCAAGGTGTCAGTAATTGAGAATATCCAATTAAATTGCCCTATCAAATTTATATCATATCTTCCTGTACTTTCACTGATGTTATACATACAACCTACATACATCTATGCTGCTCAAAAGCTCTATTAACTATTTAAGGTCCTTTGAGTACACTTCCTGCATGCTCAGTTGGTAATACAGCCATAATGAAAGGCGGTTTGATGTGACTACCATTGAGACTCCAGAAACTACAGAAGCACAAACATTCAAAAGGAAGACAAACAAACACATACATCGAGCTCTGAGAGAACATTTTTCTCATAATGAAGGAATGAACAGAGACCACACCGGAGTTTGTGTGTCTGAGAGAGCGAGAGCTGTGTATTTGAGGCGTGTAACACGGATGCATCTGCCTGGTCCTGAGTGTTCTTCCCTTAGGTAATGCTGGTCCTTTGAGAACCTGGAAATGAGTTATCCCTTTGCTCCCTCTCCCGTGCTCTCTCGCTCTGCTTTTCTTTTTTTAACACCATGCTCTCTTGTCCTTTTATCGTGCCGTGGCAGGTAGAGATGAATAGAGAGGCTCAGCTGGGCCGCTTAGGCCCTGGAGAGATCCGGGCGTTTGACAAGGCCAGAAGACAATAAGAACCTTCTCAGCTTCCAAGCCTGCTGAGAGACTCAATCTCTCTCTCTCTGTTTCTCTCTCACTCTCTTGTCCCTGAGCTGAGAACACCAAGGAACATCAGCTCCAGTCTTCTAACCTCTCTATACAACTCATTTGCCCTGTGCTTGTCCTTGAAAAGAACATACTGCTTGCTAAAAAAACCCACTATATATATATATATATATATATATATATATATATATATATATATATATATATATATATCAATTATATAGCGTGTATTTTTATGTGGATAAGCACTATCCAGACAGAATCCTGATACTCTAGATGCTTGCAACACCCAGTGTAAAATTAGACAAGCAATTTTAGAAGCACATCAAATTTGCGACACTATCAACACTGTTAGTGTTAACCTCTTAACACAGCGAGGCCGATTACACACTAAGGTGTATTGTTCAGTCCCTACAGAGACGTCTGTACAAACTGGTGGGGCTATTCTTTAATAATACAAGTTTGTAATAACACAATAATGGGCCATAGGCTTTTTAAAGGGTAAAAGCCGCTGTCTACTGGTTTTAAATATTTATGTATTTTAATACTAAAGATATGCCACAGACTAAGCATTTAACAAAGGTATTGTCCGTATATATTTATATATTAACACAGTTTATTTGTAGATAATGCTTTACAAATCGCCAGCTGCAGCCCCTTTTCAGAGCAGAATGATTGGCTGTGGCATCAAAATGGCAACGTATACAAACAACACACACACACACACACACACACAGTAGCGGTCCCGGTATGTCTGAAAGGCTAGCTAGCAGTGCAAACAAGATCAGATCATGAAGCCAATTATAGTCATTATTATAGTAATTTTTTATCTGTGTTAATGAAGTGCTGGCACTTCATGATATTGATTCCTGTAATCACTGGATCTGACTGATAATAAGGTAAAAGTGACTGATAATAAGGTGAAATAAGGTTTTTAAATATAATTTGAAAGAAATGAACAACACAAAAATTCTGCTGTGCGATTATCTTGCAGCATGAAGCGGAAAGTCTACCTTAAAACAGCGCCACACTTACATTCTACCTCCTGTAAGTTTTGCATCATTTAAAGTGGAAGGGGAAATTAGAGTAAGAAGCTGTAAAATAACTCCATCCTCATTGGTACAGCTGTGCTTGTTTACATAAATCCCCACCTTCAGAATTTAAAGGCAGACATGTTCAACTGAGGTTATGAGATGGGAGAATGGTAAAATGTCCAACATAATTTTATTTCTGTCAGTTTATAGTAAATTCTTCACAACAACTATAGATAATAGGAACAGCACTGTAGATGATTCCTTAATGAATGGGAAAGCTGTGAAATATCAAGAATGAAGATTGAAGAATGAAGGCTGCTGAGTGGTACAACTCTCCAATTGTAGGCCCTTTCATCAGGAGATTTTGAGTTCAGTCCCTGGCAATGCCGCAGTCTTCTGTGATCTGGGATTTGCCTTGCTCTCTCTGGGTGGATGGGATGGCACCCCATCAGTGTCATTTTGGAGCATTTCTGCATTTCTATTTATCAAATAATCAAAAAGTGAATAATGGCAAAAACAGAGATACAAATTTGACAGCCAACATTTGTGCACCACACAAGTTATGATGAAAGAAAATGACTTGCATGATCTTTTTACATCGATTTACACTAGAAGTTAAATAGATTTTTTCCTCTTCCTGTGATGCTGATGTTTAGGAAATACAGGGTTTTTATGTGCGATAGTGACAATATGAAAGTTAGACATTCTATAATATGTGTCATGGCGTGTACGGCCAGACAAGAAGGGATGAACACTCAAGATCGTTTATTAAATGTAACAGAACACAAAACAAGGTGCTATGAAAAAACAAAGTGCAGCAACTAAGGGTCAAAATGGGGAACACAACGAATGTGGCAAACAAGATGGCAAAAACAACAAACCTGGGACTGGGAGGAGCAGGGAGCTGAGAGGGATATAACTAGAAGGTGAACTAACTAGAAGGTGATATAACTAGCTTGGGCAACAGGAGTAACCAGAAACTAGATCCAGAGCCGCACTCTGTGAACACACAGGGGTAGCTGGAGAGCCAGCGAGGCAAGCCAAACCTGAGTATGTAGCGACTTCCTCGAGCTGGGATTGCCTAGGAGCATGAGCAGGAAGCGAACGTAACACACTTGCCTCTCGAATCAGTCTGTGATATCTCTTGACTAAGAATGGATCACTTGCCACTTGTCACTGGAGATTCCATTTATGGCCCGGAGTGGCCACCATGGAGCTCCTTAAATGCTCCCAGTCCCAGGTGCAACTCATGACCAACAAATGAACAGGAATCAACACAAATGAGCCGGAAACAACACAAAAGACCAGGAAGTCCTTATATGGGCCTGTGGACGGCAGCCTGACAATATGCACAGTATATATTTTATGTAATTACTTTAATTATATAATGTACTGTATGCTAAGTAATAACTTTTAAAGACTTATGTGCAGTTTTATGAATGCAATTTCTTACTAATAAAGCGAGTGCAGCAGGGTAGGATTAACCGAAGCGCTCTGAGAAGTCGCTTCAGCTTCCTGTGTGGAAAGTTCTAATGTGGCCTGTAGCATGTTTACACTGCTGGATGTAATAGACGAGAAAGGAATGATGGCTGCACGGTGAACTCTGGCTGTGTGCTGTACTTATAAATTGTGTGGGCCCCTGCCTCCGTACCCCGTAATGTCTGTAATGTCAAACATCAGTATTTCCATTAGCCTTTCCGCTGCAGAAAGCTGCTGTCTGTCGGCTCCTCTGAGCACTTTCGTGACCCCAAAAGACACAAATATCTGCCAGACTTTACGCTCCTGTAGGCAGGAGAGAAGGGAGTTCAGAGGGAGGTGAAGAGTAGAGATGCACGTATATATATCGCTGCCATTCACAGGCCCTGCGCTGCGAACAGCTTTTCCTGAAACTTCAGAATGGAACAGTAGCATTGGCAAAGCCGTTTCAAATCAGGCAGCTGACAGTACAGTTACAGACATACGCTGAGACTCGAAGGCTATTATGTTATCCTAGGGGAACAGCTGAGTTTGTTGATATTATGAGTACTTCCTTGTGCTGGTTTTCATAAATTTTTCAGGACTGAAAATATCACTTTATCGGAGAAAAAAAGAGAAAGAGAAAAATATATAGATATAAATACATATATCATATATAAGGACCAATGAAATAATCTAGTTTTTGTTGAACATTTAAAAAAAGTGTTAAAATGCGGTTCAGAAATTTTAATTCCATTAAATTATTTGAATATTCCAGTCACAATTAAATAGAATTACTTGAATATTCCAGTCAGAATTACATAAAATTACTTGAATATTCCAGTCAGAATTACATAAAATGACTTGCATATAACAATTCAAATGACATAATATAACTCAAATTCTTCAGTCAAATGACATTAAATCACTTGAATAATCCAGTCAAAATTATATATTATATATATATTTTATATATATTATATATGTAAAATAATTTATTATACCAGTCGAAATTGCATAAATATAATACAAAATCACATAAAATTACCTGAATGTTCCAGTCACAAATGCAAGTTCAGTCTTACAAATCTTACATTTTCCCCAAACACTATGAAGCTGAAGTCAGCAGCAGTAAGATCTTCTTGACCAGCTCCACATCCTTTAAGACACTCAGTTTAGAATTTTCTTCTCACAGTGGAAGGATTGTATTACCTTACTTAATATTAATACATTGGACCTACAAGTCATTTTGACTGGTAATTGGGTAAATGAAAGGTGTTTGTATGACTTGGTATTACAGCACATCTGTAATACAGAATCTATTTAAAAATGTGTTTATTGTGTAAATGTGTATGGCCATGTAATTAGCTCTTTATGGAGACCAAATGTCCCCATTATGACATTCGATTAGAACCATATGAGGAAAATGTGTCTCTTAAGGTTGAAGTTAGGGTAGGGTTTGGGAATAGCACAGCAACAGTAATACAGAACATACTGAAAAAGGGGCTGCTATTACTTTAAAGTCTCAATAAAACATCTGTAATACAATTTTAACTTAAGCAAATAGCCTGATCTGATATTCTTATTAATTTTGAATAATTACTCTGCTTGATTTGCTCATTCTCCAAAAAGACCCATTATGAGCCCAAATAGTGGCATTATGAATTCTTTTGTTAAAGAACTTGGCAAATAGAAATTAGCATTTGCAGTTTTTTGAGGGAATTTCTTTGTTACTCACTAAAAGTTCATAGTCAGTTTGAAACATGATTTTTAGCTTTGGAGCAGCAGAGACTCTGTGTTCTGATACCAGAAAAGAAAGACAGTCTCTGACGTCTCCTCACATTTGCCTTTGGGGGAATCTCTGCCATCTTGAAGGGCCTTCTGAATCTCAAAACGGTCAGGGAAAGTTTCTACCAGCAGCTCTTGGAATCCTACAAACTCCACACACTCTTCGCCTTCACAACTCTAGTTCTTAATGGCAGATGCAGAGATGCTCAGTGTTCTTTTTTCTTTAACAGCTCTATAGTAAAGAGTTAGACCTATAACAAACATTTATCACTGTTTAGCCGACCATTAAGAGCCCAGCGGATGTAACATAGTTAACCACATTATATTGCATATAAAATGTAACATTACATATAAGAAGGAAACCTGGAGCTGCTGGTAACTGGTAAATCTGTCTGCCTTTACTAACTTAGGTTTATTAATTTTGTCATATGAGCTGTGCTAAACTTGTTTTAGCTTTACAATTACATTAATTAATTAGATACATTAGTAATTAACATAACAGAATTATTCTGTGGATATTTTAGTTGTGATTTAAAGCAACACTATGTAGTACGTATACCTAACTCTGGTGAAGCAGGCAGGACAATGCTCCTGAAAATTGCTTAACACTGCATAGCTTGAGTCATATTCTTGTAAAATCCTGTAATATTACTCTACTGTGTCCGGTCCACTCGTTTCTTTCACTCTTAGTGGCAGTTCTGTATCAGCTTGTCCAGAAAGACATGTGTAAAGGGTGTCCTAAAGCTGTGGCTCAAAGCAGAAATTATGGTCCCTATCATGCTGCTTTAACATAACCATCTAAAAAAATGACTCACACTTGCACCTCAGACACTCCAGACTTGACTCGTGATATGTGAGCGTCTCTAGCTACTTAGCATACAAAGCAAAGTCTGTCCTGACCACATGTATGCAAGCTTTGGAGAAGTTTAGTCCCTTTACTTTTACTTTTACATTTAAGGCATTTAGTAGACACTCTAACTTGCAAATGTGCTTCACTGTTTAGCTAGTTTGCATAGGCTAGAATCCAAAAGATACCCTTAACCTTAGATCCTGACAAATACAAAACTTAGTATAGATATCTAGATGCACAATGCTCAACATAAACCATCTGAACCATCATTAAAGGTAAAATAATAATTTCTTATAGGATTCTTACACAAATGTGATTCGGGTTAGTTACCAGTGAGCGTTGTCCTGCTCACTTCACCAAAGTTACACAGTGCAGTAGCAGCGCTCCGGGTACGGCTATTCTATTCTCCTTATTAAAAGTATAAGATTCTTGAGAAACATTTGAAGTCTTTGAAAGTCTTTGAAGAACCTTCACAAAAGGTTATTAGAAGAAAAAGGTTCCTTAAATGTTCCTCAAAGCACCTTGAGAACCTCCAAAAGTTCCCCATGTATCTTTGACTTTTCATGGGGAACCATCAAAATGATTTAAGCTGCTATTTTAAGGTAGAAATGCTACATAATGTTGCTTTAACTTCTAAACTAACCATGCTTCTCATTTCCATGACAAATTCAACACATGGCTACTCACATTAGGTACATATGCCATAGAACACTCCAGGATGGTGGAGGAGAAGTCAAAGAGAGAAAGAAATGGAATTGAGGGTGATTGCACTGCTGACAATGGCTCCCCCTGCCTCTTCTTATTGGAGCACTTTGACAAATGGGTCTTATTGGCTCCTGTGGCACCCCTGTTCTACTCTCTTCAATAACGGTGTGAGCGAGGCGTCAGCAGTTCTCTGAGGCCCACTCTCGGTGGTTAGCGAGAGAGGGCCATCCCTTCCTCATCTCTGTCTGAAACCCTGTCCTCGTATCGTGCTTTCCTAAAGGCGCCGATGTAGCAGTGCAAACAAACTGCTCTCACCGTCTGGTCCAATCACGCCTGGGCTAAATCTCATCAGAGCTGAAGCTGTTGGCCGGCGCCGATCGCAGGAAGGAGGCAGTGATAAGCCTCAGGCGTGTACTTGAGAAGAAAAATGAAAAGCTCTGTCTCACTCCCTTCTCGCTATAAACTCTATCTCCAAGGACTCTCTCTCTCTCTCTCGCTCTGTCTCTGGCTGTCTCTCTCTCACACGCTCATACAGAGTGCAATTTGCTTATACAGTTTTAATAAAAAGTGAGGTCCTCTCAGAAATCCGATAAAAAATCCATGACGGGAAGCTCATATCTACCGTCTAGGGACTTAAACCAAAGATTACAGGCTGTCGCCTGGGACTACCCATCGTTTAGAAGCCCTTTGTGGAAGGCTTTCAGCCAAGGGAATGGTTAAAAGACCCACTTGTGCCCGAGATTTATCATCCGCCCCATCGCCTCTGCTTAATGTCGATTATACAATAAAGCCACTCCTGTCACTCTTCCTTTCCTCAGAAGGGAAAACATCAGGACGTGAATTATCCTAAGCCCAATCTGCTCTGAGAGATGCTTCCCTCCACCTCCGACTGATGCTGTAGGGATACGATGGTGTAGAGTTTATGCAGGGTTAGAAGGAGTGCTGAAAAGCCCTACTTTAAGTGAGAGTACCTCTCCTGACCATGATAACTCACTTAAATACAAATATTTATTAATGATGGTGGGAATGGCAGACTTGAATGGATGTGCAGTTTCCACTTAGCAACCTGTGAAATTAGAAATACACCACAGTAGCCACTCAAAACAACATAGCAACCCATGACAACACACTAGCAATACTACAGACACTGCCCTCTTATCCACTCAGCACAGAAACCACTTAGCAATACCCTGGCAAAATTATAATGACCGCTTAGCAACACCCTGTCAACCACTCAAGCACAAACACCTAAGATACCATGACATTCTAGTAACACCTAATGATACCATAACAACCACTTTGGAATACCATAGTCACCAACTGAATACTATACATCAACCCATTACTAACAAGCTAGCAACCACCTTGGATACAATAGAAACTTTTCTTTGTAACCACCTAGCACTATAACACCATAGCAATCACTTAGCTACCAAAAAGAACAAAGTAGCTACCTAAAGCTAACTGCAATGGCAGCTTTTTTGAGGGATGAAATTAGGGGATAGGCTAAGGTATGAACCAATAGCTCCAATCAGATCCACTCTACCCAGTTAGTAACCTCAGTAACTGTTTTGTAGCCAAGTCTACTTGGAGAGATGCTTCCCACCACTTTCGACTGACGCTGTAGGGATACGATGGTGTTGAGTTTATGCAAGGAGAGTCTGGCTACTGACTGTGATAAATTCCCTTGAATACCAGTAAAAGTGGCATACCTTGGCAACCATTTGGCAATACCATAGTAGACACCTGAAATACTATAGAAACACATAACCACCACACTAGCAACACTATAGAAACTGCCCTAGCACAGCATATCAACCACTTAGCTATACCCTAGCAAAATTGTAATGGCTGCTTAGCAACACCCTGCCAACCACCTAGTGACACTTAAACAGCCACCATGGCCATGGCATGACCATAGCATTCTAGCAACACCTAATGATACCATAGCAACCACTTCAGGAATACCATAGTCACCAACTGAATACTATACACCTGCCCATAACCAACAATCTAGCAACAACCTTACATAATATAACAACTTGCAACCCTTACAACCACCTAGCACACTATAGCAACCACCTAAGATACAACCATCTACCAACACCCTGGAAACACGGGGGATCTGTGTAAACTGTGGCAGCTTAGGGCCCTGGTATTAAACTCAACAGCCCAGCACTCCAACCCCTGAGCCACCAATAAAGAAGGCCATTGCTATCTAAAGCTAATAGCTATGGGGGCTTTTTTGAGGGATGGGCTTAGTGGGTAGTGTAGGATATGAACCAACGGCCCCAAATGAGATCCTCTCTACTCAATTCCAAAGGCACTTTCCCAGATATTCTTGAGGTCACTTAAGGGACATCTAGAACTGAGACAAACCTATAGCAGGTGTCTGTTAGTATATATAACAGAATTATGAGAGTGTGTGCTAGGATGGCGGGGGGATGTTGTGATGGTGGGAGGAATTGCCTATGAATGAATTTGGAGAACATTGGGTGGAAAAAGTAGAAAGTAAGAGCACTGTGATGTTTTTAATGTTAGAAGGAACACTGTAGTCATGTAGCTTCTCTAATGAGAGTAGCTGTAATTCGTTACTCTCCACCTGAAGATTTATGCGCGACAGGAGCCCGCCTGCTCCGACACCTCTAGACCTCTATTGTTTCGGAAGATGACAGCCTGTCAGGTTAAGTGTTTTGCTACCTAGCGGGAATTGTTTTTTTCGCTGCCATGTGTGTGTGTATGTGTGTGTGTTTTAATGAGTTTGTGTGCGAGGTGCCTGAGAGGATAAAGACGTGAGGGTCTTTGATGCAGGAGGATGTTCGAGTGTGTGTGTGTGTGTGTGTGTTTCAGTGTGTGTGTGTGTGCAGGATAAGAGGAGATTTGGAGCAGGAGATTGCAGGAAGGTGCAGTAAGGAGCTTTTCGGCGAGGCTTTGATCCAGGAGGACGGCGAGCTCTGGAGAAACATTAATCGTGTTCAGCGATGTTGACGTGCTGAATAATTTCGGATTCGGGCCCCTGCGCCGCTCGCGCTCTGTCACTCAGAGGTATTTGTCAACCCCACTGCTATCTGCAGCTCCGCAGATAGAGGATGCGGGCAGATACTGCAAGCTTTAGGCCAGCAGAAAGACAGACAGACAGGCGGGCGGGGGGGTTACAACTTGAGGGGTAAGACATTAGTGACTGGTTTCTCAACTCTCTCCATTTTTTCTATATGATTAATGATCAATCTTGTAAATTACTTTCATTTCTATTTTTATTTTTATTATTTATTTTCCATTTTGGTCCTGTTTATATTTGTGATATTGTGATATTTCCCCACCATGCATTGCACAGGGGAACAGTCAGAGAGATAAAAAAGAAACACAAAGAAAAAGGAGTGAAGAAAAAGAATGAAACAGGTATGTTAGGAGAAAATAAGATAATAAAAAAAAGAAACAAAGACACAAAAAACTAGACTGAGAGAGGAGAAGACATCAACAAAAGAAAAGGAAAAAAAAGACAAAATGAAACAAAGATCAGAAAGGAAAAAGAACAAGAACAAATGACAGAATGACAGAAAAGACAAAAGTAAAGGAAAGAAAGACAAAAAGAAAGAAAGAAAAAAAAGAAACAAGGAAAAGGAAACAATGGACAGAAAGATAGAAATAAAGGAAAGAAAGGATAGAAAGAAAGAACAGAAATAAAGAAAAAATGAAAAAAGTAAAGAAAGGACAAACAAAGAAAGAAAAAAGACAGACAGAAAGAAAATGAAATGAAGAGAAATAAAAAGAAAAGAAAGTATAGAAAAAGGACATAACGAAAGAAAGAAAGAAAGAAAGAAAGAAAGAAAGAAAGAAAGAAAGAAAGAAACCAGACAGAAAAAAAGGAAAGGACAGAAAGAAGGAAAAATGAAAAAAAAAATAATAATAATAATGAGGAAGGAAAAAAGACAAAGGAAAGTAAGAAAAGACAGAAAGAAAGAAAGACAAACAGGAAAAGTAACACGACAGAAAGGAGGAAAGGGAAAGAGAAGGAAATAGTAACAGAAGAAAGATAAAAGAAAGAAGTAAATCAGACAAAGAGGATGAAAATAGAGTCAAACAGAGCCGTGAGCGTATCAGTGAAAACCAGAGAGAACAAGAATCAGACAGAAGAGAGTAAGAGTTTGAAAACAACAAGAGAATAAAACAGAAAGAGAGACAAAGAGAGAGAGAGAGAGAGAGAGAGAGAGAGAGAAACAAAAGAAAGACAGGGTGATGGAAGGATGGAGTGGAATAAGACAGAATAGAGGTAAAGACTCAACACAGACAGACAGGAAGAAAGAAAGAAAGGACAGAATGGACAGAGAAGGGAGAGCGAGTAAGAATTAGAAAGAACAACAAGAGCAAGACTGAGAGACCGAAGAAATGAAAGAGAAATAAAAGAATAGAGTCAGACAAGAGAGACTCATTTTTCTGCTCTCTGAGTCAGAGAGAGTCACAGAGAGTCAGAGAGGGGGAGAGAGAGTCAGAGAGTGGGAGAGAGCTCCAGCACTACTGGATTGCAGTGAACATTTAGCTCCACACAGCTGAACTGAGGGAGAGTGTGTCAGCTCACACACAGCTTTAAGCACTTTTCAGATGCTAATAAAAAGGCGTGTGTATTGACTGGCAGTGTTTGGGCGGATGGATGTGGGGCGCCTCCAGCTACATGTCTATTATTGTGCAGCGCTAGTGCAGGGTGGGTGACTGCTGGAGCATCTAAAGTGCGCGTTCACAAAACAACAACAAAAAAAAACAGAACACAGCAGTTTAAAACATCCTGTGGTGTTTCTAAAAGTTTGGTGGAAGAATGGCAAAGCCTTCCTCCTTCCTCAAGCGGGTTGTCCGCGCTCAGACTTGGCCTCCGAAGCGGATAAATATAGCGCCTGGGTCCTTTATGAATCAGTTTCACCCATTCATTTATTCCTGGCTACGGCACAGACTGGGCCGACTCGCACGCTGGGCTGTTATTTTTGTCCTTTACTTCTGTTTCTCGCCTCTCGCTGTTCTTAAACACTTTCCCGATGCAAGCTCCCCTCGTCGAAGGACAAGCGAACAGTTTAGTGCGGTGTTAAAAATACATTCGCTTTCTTTTCTTCCGCTCCGGTGGCTCTTCTCCAAAGCCTGCTAAATGCCCCGAGGACAGACTTCGCGCTCTACACCCTCTGCAGGTCCCTTGGCTATTTATTAAACATTAAGCAGGCCCCTCCACGGACCCTCTTTCTTTCTTTTTTTTTTTTTTTTAGAAACGTGGCCGAGCTTGTGCTACTATCCGCCCCCATGCTCCCAACCCAGAAAGAGAGAAAGAGAGAGAGAGGTGGTGAGAGAGAGAGAGAGAGAGAGAGAGAGAGAGAGAGAGAGAGAGAGAGAGAATCCTTCCTTGATACAGCTTTCTGTGATTGAGGCTGATGAAATATAGATGAATGCAAAGCCCATATCTCCAGGCTCTCTCACTCTCTCTCTATGCCTCCAGTGTAAAAGACGAAAGGGGGATTCCCTCCCAAGCGTGATCTCAGGAGCTCTGTTTTTTCTTCCACTTGTCCTCTTCACCCCCTTGATCTCCACTTTTTTGTTGAACTTGTCCTGGCGTTCCCTTCTTTATCCCTAGGCCCTGTTCTCCTCTGTACTTCCACTTGGTTAATCTCTATTTGCTGCATCGATGGCACGTGGTCGATTACCACAGAGGATCATTTCGATATGGTTCCCTGTGCTTAGAAAAGAGCTGAAAACCCATTCACTCGAAACTCACTTATAATAGAAGCCAGTGGGCATGTGCTGCAGTACCGGCCCATTGGCTTCCACTGCAAGTTGGCAGACTCCTGGCTATTTGAAGTTTCCTGTTCTTTTAAGGTCAAGTGAAGAAAAAAATATGTTGTATGTTGTAAGTTTTAATGCGCAGCAAACAAGCTAAGCTTATCAAGGTGTTTGCTGTGGGTTTTGGCAGTACTATATAGATGGGTCAGATGGGGGCTACACTCTGTAATCTGCTGGGTTGTTTTTTCCACACAAACACTGTATTTGGAGTGTTTCATTTTTGGGGGTTTCTGCCATAGGGAATGATAGTGTTTGGGTAGTTCTTGGTTGGCCCAACCATTGGGTTGGCTAGATTAGTGACAACCTAGCCAATGGGTTAGTCTCAGGTAAACTAGGTTGAGTAGAGGCTCAAAAGCTCTAGTGGCTAAAAGGAATCAATACATTAAAGCTCTAGTGGAAGACTCTAATGCAGCGGCACCTTTCTTAAGCCAATCACCAGCCTCCAACCTGTGTTAAAAGACCTCTAATTACACACATTTGTAGCTGCTTTCAGAAGTGACGTCATGTCTCAGTGCCACAAGTTTGGTCCTGATGGCTGCCCAGTGGAAGGCTCCGCCCTTTGCCTCTAAGTTCGGCAGGACCTGCGAGAATCCCAATGTTGCAAGATGTTGCAATGTTGGGCTGATGACGGGCCTTCGCCAAAGACAATCAACAGTTTAGCTTGCTAACATTGTTCCCATCTCATTATCTGTCAATATTAAATTTAAGATTTACTGCCCTCATGTCTCCAGAGTCTTTTGGTAGAAGTAAACGTCCACAAAAACAGATGTTGCACCACTTACACCGAGTGAAACCAATAAAGATAGGTGTTTAATTTTTAGCTAAAACTGTGTTATTAATTGTATTGTTCGTAAGTAAAGTAAATATTAAGTATGTTATTTTATTTGAGGCACAAAAGGCTCTGATGTGCTTTTACAAGCCTATTTACAACCATGTTATGTTAAAACACACCAGGTTTACAGCACTGTGATGGCTGACAGAAGCTGCATAGCATAACTCAGCATAGCATAGTTTTTAACATTGTAACCAAAAACACTGTAATGTGCTCTAAGCTATCTGAAGAGATTGTGCTCTAAGCTATCTGATTGTGACAGCGTTAGCTTTTAGCCTAGCACTCACTCAGGTTTGTCTTTCTTGAGTTTTACCAGTAAGAATAATCTGGTGCTTTCCCTTCTAATGTGTGCCTAGTTCCAGTTTGGTAGCCAGCTGAGGAATTCCAGTTTGTTGTCAAGTAAGTGGACATTGGAAAGAACAGATGGTAAAAACTGATCAGCTAGCATTAGCCTTTAGCCTAGCGTAGATCCCCAAGCACTTACCTGGTTTTGCTTCATACCATGCCAAGTTTGAGCTCCTCTTCAATGGATTCTGGCTTTAGGAAAAGCCACAGTCATGAGGCCTGGTTCACATAGCAACCCGTATTCCTCATTTAAGCAGAGTCTGGAGGTGATCAACAACTATCTCTCGCTCTTGAGAATCAACAACTCAATAACGTCCAGAAATGGCCCTTGTGGTTTACCATTTTGCTGCTTTAGATATATAAAAGCTTTCAGTAGAAAACTGGGTTTATTTCAATTTTGGGGGGCGTAAATAAACCAATCACGACTGTTACATAACAGTTCTAGGGGCCCTTTTACAGCTCTGTTTTGGTTAGTCCCATTGCCACAGGTGTATGAAATGAAACACCTAGCCATCTAGACATCTGGCTTCATACTCACTAGTAAAATCATGGGTGATTCTACAGAACTCCAGCGTGGAACTGTAGTAGGAGGCCACCGATGCAACAAGTCAGTTGGTGACAATTATGTAGGTGTCCCAATACTTTTGTCCATGTAGTGAATGTCAGTTCCGTGTATCAAACTGTCCTAATTTGACTTTACCAAGACAAATAGAGCTTCCATTTTAAAGTCAGGATGCCATGAACGACTATTGACTCGCATAAGGCTTGCAACTGGGGAACAGCGTTCGGCTTGATAAACAAAGGTTTGTTTACTTAAGCAAACACCTAAAAAACTATATTTCTGTTGTTAAATGAATGTTGTAATAAAAAAAACACAGCCAACATTGTACACACATTTCAGAGTGTTCCACCCTGACCAGTTTCCAAATCACTCCTGTGCCCCTGATAATGATCCAGGGATGAGTTCTGGAGCTAACCCAAATTGGGTTGTTTTTAACACAACTTGTTTTAAAGTGTTGGCAGAAAAACCTCTGGTGTATTTCTTTAATTCAACCCCCAATGCATTTTACTTTCCCCTCAACAGTCATCAGTCCTCTGTTTCTCCATCCCCACCCCGCCCCGATCTCTCTCTCTCACTCCCTCGCTCACCCGCTCTCATTTGTACTGAAGTGACAGGCCGCTTTATGGAAGTGATGGACAGAAGCTTTCACCCATGAGTGATGCATGATGATAGACAGCCACTTTCTCTCTTTCCCTCACACACACACACATGCAAACACACAGGCACACACATATGCATGTGCGCACACACACTTTTCCTCAGGCTAAGTGATTGGGGATTGTGTGGGCTGTGAAATATGCAGCATAATATGGTTTCTAGGAAGAGGCAGCAGCGTCCTCTCTAACCCCCAGTGGATCCGGACCAACTGCACACTGTTCGTTCTCCACAGCTGAATGAACTCTCCCAACTCTGGTCACTGGAGTCCAGTTTCCACTTTTAATGCAAGTCAGTGCAAGTTCATTTTAGTTCACTTCAGTTTTATTTGTATGGCGCCTTCGTTAGAATATTGCCTGAAGCAGTCTTTCAGAAAAGAGGGACCACACATGAACGTACTGGTCATACTACAAACATAGAAAACCAATGTAGTTGTTTTTTTCACTTCGCATGGATGGTCCATTATAGATGTTCACCTGACATTCAATTAACATTGAACAGAATCTGTATTTAAAGCAACTAAACACTTAAGTTAAATGTAACTAACCCTAATGCCAACCTTCATTTTCACCCTAACCTTAACCATTTCCCTTGAATCAACCCTAACCCTAACCGTAACCTTACTCTTGAATCAACCCTAAAATCCAACCCTAACCTTACCCATGAATCAACCCTAAACTCTAACTCTAACCTTACCCTTGAATCAACCTTAAACTCTAACTCTAACCTTACCCTTGAATCAACCTTAAACTCTTACCCTAACCTTACCTTTGAATCAACCTTAAACTCTAACCCTAACCTTACCCTTGAATCAACCTTAAACTCTAACCCTAACCTTACCCTTGAATCAACCTTAAACTCTAACCCTAACCTTACCATTGAATCAACCCTAAACTCTAACCCTAACCTTACCATTGAATCAACCCTAAACTCTAACTCTAACCTTACCCTTGAATCAACCCTAAACTCTAACTCTAACCTTACCATTGAATCAACCCTAAACTCTAACTCTAACCTTACCATTGAACCAACCTTAAACTCTAACCCTAACCTTACCCTTGAACCAACCTTAAACTCTAACCCTAACCTTACCATTGAACCAACCTTAAACTCTAACCCTAACCTTACCCTTGAATCAACCCTAAACTCTAACCCTAACCTTACCCTTGAATCAACCCTAAACTCTAACTCTAACCTTAACCATGAATCAACCCTAAACTCTAACCCTAACCTTACCCTTGAATCAACCCTAAACTCTAACTCTAACCTTACCATTGAATCAACCCTAAACTCTAACTCTAACCTTACCCTTGAATCAACCCTAAACTCTAACTCTAACCTTAATCAACCCTAAACTCTAACTCTAACCTTACCCTTGAATCAACCTTAAACTCTAACCCTAACCTTACCCTTGAATCAACCTTAAACTCTAACCCTAACCTTACCCTTGAATCAACCTTAAACTCTAACCCTAACCTTACCATTGAATCAACCCTAAACTCTAACCCTAACCTTACCCTTGAATCAACCCTAAACTCTAACTCTAACCTTACCCTTGAATCAACCTTAAACTCTAACCCTAACCTTACCCTTGAATCAACCTTAAACTCTAACCCTAACCTTAACCATGAATCAACCCTAAACTCTAACCCTAACCTTACCCTTGAATCAACCCTAAACTCTAACCCTAACCTTACCCTTGAATCAACCTTAAACTCTAACCCTAACCTTAACCATGAATCAACCCTAAACTCTAACCCTAACCTTACCCTTGAATCAACCTTAAACTCTAACCATAACCTTACCCTTGAATCAACCCTAAAATCCAACCCAACTCTAACCCTACCCTTAAATCAATCCTAAACTCTAACTCTAACCTTACCCTTGAATCAACCCTAAACTCTAACCCTAACCTTCAACTAAAATTCAACCATAACCTTAACCTTACCATTACATCAATCCTAAAAGTCAAACCTAACTCTAACCTTACCCTTAAATCAACCCTAAAAGTCAAACCTAACTCTAACCTTACCCTTAAGTCAACCCTAAAATTCAACCAAGTTTAATTTAAATGGAATTGTGAAATAAACCCTCCACCTGTGTCCACATATCAGGAAGGGGACTTTCTTCCACAAAGCTAATGCTCCAGAAAAATGCTCCAGGTGTATTTCTTTAATTCAACCCCCAATGCATTTTCTCCCCTGCTCTTTAACTCTCTCTCTCACTGTTGAGTTCTCCCCCCTCTCTTACAGTCTTTTCCCAAATCATCATAAGCCAAAGTCAAGGTCAGAAATAGCAAAAGGAGTCATTTTTCTCTCCCTTTTCTTATTAATTCCACTGTGAAATACATATATTTTTTTACATATGACATCAGCACATGTGTATCAGGTGCCTGAGAAAACCATAGACTGTAGAATAAACTGGACTGGATGACAGCAGTTGAAAAGTGACCCCAAAACGTCTCTTACGCCCTCCGGTGGCTGGCTGCAGTACAATTTTCAACCCCACCCAATCCCTCGCTGTGAGTTTACATAATGCAGTGAACTGTTTGAGTCACAGACTTTACATAATGAACTGAGAATCTTTCTCGCTTAGACAGCTGAGTAAAGTAAAGCTGTGGTTGAACCTCCTTCAGAGATACATTTGTAATACTGATCAGCTGCAGCTAAGGATGCTAACTAGCTAAAAAAAGAGAGAACAGTGTAAAACCTGTGTAAAACACTACTTACTTACTTACTGAACTAACTCTAAACTAATAAGATAAGATCAGATAAGCCTTTATTAGTCCCACAGTGGGGAAATTCTCAGTGTCACAGCAGCAAAAACATAGATAAATTACCACTATATACACAATTTAAAAAATAGAAGTAAAAATATATTTTTTATTTGTTTGTGGCATTTTGGCATATTTTATATACTTTTATATATATATTTATATTTGGCATATTTAGTTATACTGATTGAGTTAACCGAGTTGTTCCAGTGAAATATGGTGCCCTTTAGAGTGTGCCTTATGTTTATGCAGTAAAACCTTGATAAGTAAACACACCTTTCCCATTGGCTCCTGGCACTCACTCCACTCACTTACCATCATTGTGTATTCTTTCCCCCCAGGCAACATTTCCCTATACGGTCAGTCGTTAGGCCTCAGTGTTGAAGACTGTAAGAGCAAGTTACCAATTTCTCTGCTGTTGAGTGTGGCTTTATGTTGGCTAGATCCAGTGTCCATTTGTGCATTAATGCAGAACTATGCCATGATCTTTTGTCTAGATTCCTGCTCAGTGTTGTACTCAATCACATTTGATTCAAGTTTCTTGTTAATTGCTGGGCATATTAGGGCTGTTAAACTGTGCTTGACTGTGTATTTTAGGTTTACAGGTTTATCTTTTCACTATCAAGAAGTTTAATTGGGTAGTGGGCAGCCCCACACATCAGAGTACAATTCTAGGAATATTATCATGCCCCTCAGACACAGGGGTTTGACGCTTGCTCTGGCCAAACACCACTGATATACCAAGAAGAATCTGTAGAAAATGTGGGAAGTAAATGATTATAGGGGCGAGCTTTGTGATAATGACAGATCTCAAGGGGAAACAAATTGTTCCAGTAATGTGTTCACTTGCAAATAGCCATTTGGGCTCTCTGATTTTTACAGTACTCTATGAATACTCTCAGTATTCCTGTGATATCAGTGCTAAGACTATGAAATAATATATAAACTGCACAATATTGTTCCTACCTTCTTGGCCCCCATAAGGGAAGCAGCCTTCTCCACCCACCTCCTAACTGGCAATTAAACCCCTGACTGCTCCGGATTGTGGGATTATAACACTGCATTATTGCACTGTGCTCTCATGCAGATTTCACAAGCTTACTCAGACTCTGCTTAATGAAACCCCCTCAGCTATCAGTGTGAATGTTAAAAACAACAACAGAAAATAGGTCTCTACTACTTGAAGTACCTTGGAATGAACTACGGAGAATGTGGAAGTGGTATAGCAGTCCATAAGCATACTACATCACTGGTTATTTGGTTAAGATATAGAAATGAATCCATTCACACTACTATCATGGTCCGATAGCCAACATTTACAGTACATTGGACCTTATGCAGTGGTGGGGATTTTAAGGAATTGTCTTGCTTGATTTGATTATAGAAAAGAAACCACAGAGCAGGTATTATTTGGGTAGTGGGTCATTCTCGGCACTGCAGTGACAGTGTGTGTTGCGCTAGAACGAGTAGATCAGTAAATCAGTAGATCAGTGTTTAAACACGGAATCCATTTACCTTTACATTTAAAGCATTTAGTAGACACACTTATCTAGAGCGACTTACAAAAGTGCTTTGCTATTTACCCAAGGATAACCTCAACTAGTTTGAATAGGCTAAAAATTCAAAGATACCTCGAAGTTTAGACACGACTAAGCACTAAGGTGACCACTCTACTATTCGCCCAAGTATTCTCTGAAGAGGTGGGTCTTCAGTCTGCGTTTAAAGACAGCGAGCGACTCTGCCGTTCAGACACCCAGGGGAAGCTCGTTCCACCACTTCGAGCTGTACAGATTGGCTTTTGCCCATTGCCACTGACTAATCCACTCACGGTCCAATCTACGGACACCCCTATGTATTTGGTCCACCTTGTAGATGTAAAGTCAGAGACAGAAGCTCATCTGTTGCTGCACAGTTTGAGTTGGTCATCCTCTACTATGGTACTTCTGGTGCGTGGACTATTCTCAGGCGTTGGTATTCTCATACCAATGCAATACACACTAACAGCAGTGCTGAAAATGACCCATATAATATCTGCTTAGGGGTGGTCCTGTGGGGTCCTGAGTATTGACAAACAGGGTGAAAGGAGGCTAACAAAGTATGCCTGAAAACAGATGGACTGCAGTCTGTAAATATAGAACTACAAAGTGCTTCTATATGGTAAAATGAACAGTAAGTGTACGAACAAGGAGGTGGTGTTAATGTTGAGGCTGATCGGTATATAAACTTAGAACGAAAAGTTTGTAGATTGTAGTTTGTAGTTTGGAAATTTGTGTTTGGTGGATTATTTCTTTATTGTAACAATGCTTTTTGGCAATAAGTCTTATATTGTTGGTTCCCTTTTAAATGGTGCCACATTTGTAAGGAATGTGCATTTGTGGAATGAGCAGCAGAGCTGTGTATGTGGGTTGCGCCCATAAAAAATTGCCAAATTCTCTCTGCCAATGCCAAGCAACTTATTCTGCCATTGACTCATTGGGTGTTTGGTGGACTGGATGATTGAAGTTTGAATTGATGATTGAAGAAACAAGGCAATTTAACAATTTATTAATTTAACAAACAGGTAGCATGTGGAAGAACCATACACAGCCACAACATCCTGGCACCTTCTCCTCATACTGGTCACCAGCCTGGTCACAAACTGCTGTGGGATGGCATCCCATTCTTCAACCAGCATTCATCACAAATCATCAAGAGAGGCCATTCCATCCTCTCCACTCCGAAAATCTAGAGATAGTCTCTGATAAACCCTGCTCTGTGGGGGCGAGTGTTGTTATCTTAGAGGACAGAGTTCTGTCCCAGACTGTGGAGATACGGGATTGCCACTGGTTGCAGAATTTCATCTCAAAATCTCTCTGAATTGAGATTGCCTCCAATGATGACAAGCCTTGTTTTTCCAGTGAGGGAGGTGCCACCCCACACCATCACACTGCCTCCACCTAAAGATGTTACTCCATCGATGCAGCAATCAGCATAGCTCTCTCCACGTTTTCTCCACACTTTGACCCTACGATCCAACTGCAAACATAACGTCCCTCTGCATGTTCAGGTTCCAGTGCACGTGTTGGACAGTCATGGACAGTCATGGCATGCCTCCGGGCAGCCTGATGAGACTGGAGATTGGCTGCGTGCAAACCTTACCTGCAAATCTGTAGAAGACCTAAGTGCTGACAGGGTGAGGAAGCAATCTTCTTGGGGTGTCGTCTTCTTTGGACGCCCACTTCGCGACCTGTCTCTGTTATCCCCCGTTATATGGAACTTGGTCTTCAATTTGGAAATGGTACTAGGGCTCACTCCAAATAATGCCGCAACTTGGTTTTAGATTAGCATTAGATCAGTATCCAGATCAGTCAAACGTGGCATGCTGATTCTTGGAGAAGACACCTACGGACCACTGTAGCAGGGCCCATGTTCACAGGTGCTGCATCTGGGGGTACCAGAAGCTCAAAACAAGTGTCAATAGCAACAGCAAAATATGCTGCTTGGCAATGGCAGAGAAGATTTGGCAAATTTTTCATTGGCGCAACCCACATACTCAGCTCTACTGCTCACCCCTTTAATGCATGTTTTTTACAAATGTGGCACCATTTAAAAGGAAAATGGCTTACCAACGGTATGAGATTATGAGATATATTGGCAAGACGTATTGCTACAACAAATTCTACCAAACCCAAACGTCCTTACCTTTTGTATATATATATATATATATATATATATATATATATATATAGAGAGAGAGAGAGAGAGAGAGAATTTAGAGTTATAAATACTAACTCATGTTGCAGGCTGTAAAGGACCTGTTTGACAACCGTTTCCATGGATGAGCTGCATTATGAATACATGAGTGATAAACAGGCATCACGATCTGTGTATGTTGATGGAAGGTGACTGGTGAGGTACATTACTAAGTAACCAGAGCTATCTGTGAGTCATTGGTCTACAATCGTGTATCTAGAGACCCAGTAAAGATGTTCAGGCCTGGCTGCTTGCTAGTTCAATGGGGTACAATTGCCTTAAGGAATGTTCTGAATTTATTCAGGCTTAATACAGCAAGTACTGATCCACTACAATCCGCTGAAACTCATTTACTGAGTCCAACCTCCCTCTATGGTCTAATACTGTGCAGAGGTTGTGCAACAGTTGTTTCATGTACAGCTGAGGTGAAGGTCTCTGAAATAAAAAGCTCATGCATTTTTCAGCTCTTGATGATCTTGATGGTATTTTCAGGCCTTTGAATTAGTCAAGGCCTTTAAATTCTTTACCCATTCTTACCGTTAACAATCTCCGGTTGGAGGACACCTCATGCTGGTCTTTACTGCCACTGCAGGTGGGCAAAATACTGTATGCTACAGTGATATATATTAAGCTGCACTATGCTGCTCAGGATGTCAGTACTTCACAAAGCAGTGCCATTCTCTGTGTATGTTACTGAATCTGTATTGAGTTGTGTGGTTAGAGACCCCAGCTGAACTCTACTTACCTCTGCATAGTGTTTTGTCTGCATAGGCTACTGTATATGGATTGCAGCTCTCTTGGCAAGTGACAGGGGTTTTAAAAACCCAAACATTATATATATATATATATATATATATATATATATATATATATATATATATATATATATATAAACATTATTTATGAATTCTTTTGTGTATTAGGGACAGTTTTTTATAGAAATATGGTTTTCCTTTGAAGCTTAGTCAGGCAGTGTTTAGGTCAGGCAACTAGCGATCTACTGAAACCTCCTTTCCTAGGTTTTGCCTGATCTGGTAGCCATGTGGATCCATAAGCTAGTCAGCTCTGCCACTATATTTACTATGTCCATGGGTTTCAGATCGGGCAGAATCAAGGAAAGGAAGCCTGAGACAGCTATGCGGAACAAGTAGAGTTTATAGTGAATCTAGAAGTCAGGTCTGATACCCATTTTATGGTTTTAAAAAACAAAACAAAACAAAAAACATGTATATTTGTATCTATTTAGGAGGTATTATCTATTCGGAATAATGTATTCGTACACAAAGTCTTCACAGAAACTAAATAGTGCAGTACATATCACCTGTTCAAGTACTGTGATGTTATATTTTTACCATATAGCCCCACCCATCCCCTCGACCTTCACTTTATTCTACAAGTAACAAGGACTTTCAGGAGCCACAACATTTTCCATAGTAAATTATCTGTCTCACTGCAGCTGAAGCTGGGTGGAGGCTGATTAGCTTGCCGTTCGATACGGAAGGCAGTCAGAGAAACCTGAGCTCATTTGCTGAGGCTGTTATTAAGGCCAACACGCACCGACACAATGCAGCAGAATTCACAGCCTCAAACCTTAAACTCTTGCAGGATACATTTGGGCCCAGCCTACAGAGGTCAGCTGAACTCATCTGAGGTCATGTGAGTGGGCGCAAAGAAACAATGTAGGAGTCAATCTAACACTTTTGTTCTTTGCATGGCTGATGAGGGGGATCGGTTATTGATTTATTAATTTATTTATGAGAAAGTACTGGCAGGTGAATGCTGTGGATGCGCTTCTAAATTGTGCAACAAAGTCTGATTTTTACAGGATTCAACATTTTGTTGTTGCAGTTGTTATTGTTTTCACACATAAACACAAATACAAAAACGTAATGCAGTCAGAATCAGCTCTGTACCAGTAAAGTTACTGATCCTCTATATGGACAAAAGTATTGGGACACCTGCCCATTCATTGTTTCTTCTGAAATTAAGAATATTAAAGGTTAACGATTTTATTTTAGTTTATCCAGCTGTTTGAACTGTATCTATTGTCCATGGAAATCTTTCTACAAGATCATGGGGAGTCTTAAAACAACTGATCACATGTTCTTCTATTTGTCCAGAATGAAAACCTGTAGCCACAGCGACCCTTTGTAGACAAGACAAAAACACCCCATAATAGATTTTGGACCATTGCAATGAGGATTCGATTGCATTCGGTGACAAGAGCATTAGTCGATTAGTTGATCACCACCCCCACCTCACCACCAACTGCCCAAAAGTATTGGATGGAACACCTACCATCATTCCAAAGAACACAGCTCCACAGCTCAGTGCTGGGGGGCTTCATACCCCTCTAGCCCATGCCTGGAATTAGGCATGGTGCCAATAGGTTCATGTTATCTACTCAAGACAGTCCGGTTTATTCAATCTTAGTTTCTCTACTTCTTTAATATGTCCTCCCATTTCCTCTATTTGTTCTTTTTTGCATTTTTCTTCTTAATCTCGTGGTCATTTATTTGTCATTCAAGCTCTCTGGTATTCCCTGTCTCTGCGGCTCTCTGCTTTATTGGCATGACTGTAATGACAACAATATTGCCAAATCATTATCTATTTCTCTCTCACTTTCTCCTCTCTCATTCTACCTCACTCTCTTACTCATTTTAATTTTCTCTGATTTCTCTTTCTCTTCTTAGTTTCTAATTTATCAATTTCCCTATTCACTTGTTCTTAGCTCCCTCATATTGTCTTATATGCACACTCTATCTCTCTCTTTTATACATCTTCTATCTCACTTGCTTTTCATTCTTTCAGCTTTTCCTGTCTGTCTTTCTATTTCTTTCACACTCTCTTTTTTTCTATATATCTCTTTTAACAGGTGTCTTTTTTATTCTCTCGTCCTTCCTCTCCGTCTCTCCTGTCTCATACACACTCTTTTTCTATCTCTCTCTACCAATTGCTTCTCTTTGTTTACATCTCTCTCTCACACTACATACCTTTCTATACACTGTGTCTCTCTAAAACATTCTCTCTCTGATCTGACTATTTAAAGCATTGGCTCCACAAGACCTCTGAAGGTGTCTGGCATCAGGGTACCACAGTAGATCCTGTAAGTGTAACTCCAGTTGAGGCTGGGCCTCCATAGATCCCATCAACGAGCCTTAGGTGCCCGTGACCCTGTTCTCGCTTCACTGGTTGTCTTAGAGCACTTTTGCTGACTGCTGCATACTGTGCTTTCAGGATCCCTAAAGAATCTTTAAGGTTCTTTAAAGCATCACCTTCAAGAATTGACTGTTCACTTGCCATCTAATATATCCACCCCTTGACAGATGCCGCTGTAGATGAAGATGTTTCGGCTGTATCTCACACACTCTATATCTCTTTTATACACTTCCTATCTCCCTCTCTCTGTGACTGTCTTCCCCCTCCCCGCACTGTGACTGTCCTCTCTCTCTCTCTCTCTCTCTCTCTCTCTCTCTGTTCTCATTCAGTCGCTGCTGGCTAAAATGCCACATTAGCGTTACGCTTACGTAAGTTTTAATTCTCGTTCTCACTCTAATGACTCAGCAGGCCGGCTCTGTGCCGGAATAAGAAATGCAGCACTGCACTGTGGGCCGTGTTTGTTATCAGAGCTGCAGCTCTGTCGCGCTGTAATTACTGCAGATTACGCAGAGGCTGGCCCGCAGGACTCCGTTTTCGAGGGCCGCCAGCCTACGTGTCACGCTGACCGCAGGCAGATCCGGACGCTGCGTGTGTGGACCGAGTTATCGCAAGAACATGTTTAATCTCAGATGCCATGCAGATGGGCAGCCGACAACCATCCCACATCACGGCACAGTGCCAGCTCAGGCTTCTTCAGCCCGCTGTTCTCCTTATCTCTTTCTGTTCTCTCTTATGTTCCCCTCTCTCCTTTCCTCCTTTCCTTTTTTCCTTCTGCTTTTCCTCCATACATTCTCAAAACAAGAAGGGGTCAAACTGACCTAAGTAGTACAAACATGAGTTGGTGGAATTAGAGAGAATTCAGGAACTAAGCCAGTCCTTCTGTGTTCTTCTTAATGTACCAAATGTCCAAATGTTTGTGGACACCCCTTCTACTGAATGTGTTCAGATACTTTAAATTGCACACATTACTGACACAGATGTGTAAATGCACACACACAGCTGGTCTAGTCCCTGTAGAATCGTATTTCTATAGAATAGGACTCTCTGGAGCAGATAAACATGATGTCAGGCATGCCGGGAGACTTTGAGCTGTGGAGCAGTGGAAGAACTGTGTTCTCTGGAATGATAACAGTGCTCCATCCAATAATTTTGGGATGAGTTAGGGAGTTGTGGATGAGGTGGGGTGGTGGTCATCCAACATCCTCACCTCTCTAAATGCTCTTGCCGAATTGTCCAGTACTTTTGTCCACATAGTGTACACTTGCTCAGTAAATGCAGCAGACCGATAGAACATATGTACCAAATATATCTATTAAATAATATATTGAAGTTTATATATAAAAAGGGCACCACTATTGAACATTACCATAGACTCCTTTGAACAAAAATGTGGAAGCCACCTTTATGGTGTGAAAGGTGTGAATTCTGAATATCTGCTATTTGACTGGGTTCAGTTTTACATTAGGGGGTGTTCTAATGCAATTATTATCAGAGTATCTCTGTAGGTTTTGTCCTATCTATCATATCTATATCTGTCATTCCCTCGTTGTGAACGTTACCGCAGCTTTTTATCTACTACTAACTGAACTGTGAAAAAAGCCCAGGTCAATATTCTGTGGTAAAAATATTTTTGTGAAATGTCTTAAACATGAAGGTGCTCAAAAAAGCTTTTCTTTCTCTGTGACCCAAATCAAGTCAATAAATATTGATCCCAGCATTTAAACATGTAATACAGCACAATAATACCCCTCTGTAGTGCGGTGCTATGTGATGATTTGGATGATTGACTGGAAACTAATTTGCTAGTGACAGTGGTTATTACACACTGTGTTCAGTATAAAGACAGCTAGCTCTGAAGATGTTTTAAGGGGCATTTCAGCCACAAAAAATGCCCACTCACCTCCTACAGCAGTGCCATAGTATTCTCAAGGAATAAACACTTCTGATGAGTAAGGTGGGAGGGCAGCTTATGTAGTGTTTTAGGGCAGATCTTTGATGTGTATATTGAAAAGCTTCTGTGCCAGGATGTCTTTAAAGCAATAGTTGAAGGGGGGGGGGGGGGTTGGGGGGTCCACAGTGATTGTATGTGGTATGATGCATGTATGTATGTATGTGTATGTGTACTGTATGCTGAGAAGAAAATATACAAAAATACAAAGTCAGTCACTCAAACCGATGAGACTGGGGGATGCATGTTAAGCATGTTTGTCTACGTGTAGGACATGTGTTCTACTTGCAGGACATGTTTGTCTACTTGCAGGACATGTTTGTCTACTTGCAGGGCATGTTTCCTACATGTGAAGCATATTTGTCTACTTGCAGGACATGTTGATCTACTTGTAGGACATGTGTTCTACTTGCAGGACATGTTTTCTACATGTTAAGCATGTTTGTCTATTTGCAGGACATGTTTATCTACTTGTAGGACACGTGTTCTACATGCAGGATATGTTTTCTACATGTTTCTACATGCATGTTTGTCTATTTGCAGGGCGTTTTCTACATGTTAAGCATGTTTATGTACTTGCAGGACATGTTTTCTACATATTAAGCATGTTTGTCTACTTGAAGGGCATGTTTGTCTATTTGCAGGTCATGTGTGTCTACTTGCAGGGCATGTTTGTCTACTTGCAGAACATGTTTTCTACATGTTAAGCATGTTTGTCTATGTGCAGGACATGTTATCTACTTGCTAAGTACGTTTTTCTACTTGCAGGACATGCTTTCTACTTTTTATGCTGGTTTGTCTACTTGCAGGACATGTGTTCTATGTGCAGGACGTTTCCTACTTGTTAAGCATGTTTGTCTTTTGTAGGTCATGTTCTCTACACAGTTCCACTGCTCTACAGCCCAGTGCTAGAGGGGCATTATACTCCTTCAGCCGATTCCACTATTTTTCTTTGTAAATTATACAAGCTGTGCACAACTGTGGCAGGAAATATATATAACCGTATATCTCTATTTTTTACTTTTTGACTTAATGTGAATCTGGCTGTTGTTTTTTACATTGTATAAAACTTTCATAATAAGTGGACCAATAAACTGCTTTTCACATTGACTTCTATTGAAGTTTTTTTCCTTCTCCTGTAAAGTTGCAGACTTCTCCCATCAGACTCCATCCAAGCAAATCAACAGACTGCCTAGTTGAGCTCAACCGACACATGGAGGAGAGGCATTCAGATAAAGTGCAGTACACCAGACGGTCAAGCTGAGCTCCCACGCAGGGGTCAGGCAGCCGACAACTGAGCAAATGATCATCGCTGCATGTGTACAGATATGTATGGATGATCTGCTCAGGCCTGACACTAATGAGGCAAATAATGAAAACCTGAAGTTTAGTTGAATGTTTGACTGTTGGAAGCCAAATTTAATCAATAGGCCAAGCACAACCTTTGACATAGCACTATGCAAAAACCTTAGGCCTGCCAAGAAAATAGTTTAAAGCTGTGTATTATTTGTTTGGAAAAAACACAAAAAAAAACACGCTATAGTCACTAAATGGTGAACACAGTTTTTCACAAAATTTTAGCAACGGCGTCCACATAGCGTGCCTGCTTGTTCCAATGACAATGACTGTATATATCATATCATATCATATATATAATATATGTGATGCTGGAGCAAGGGGGCCACTGAAACTGTTCATGAGTATTTATACATTTACATTTACATTTAAGGCATTTAGCGGATGCTCTTATCCAGAGCGACTTACAGAGGTGCTTTGCTATTTACTCAAGAAAAACCTCGCTAGTTTAAATAGACTAAAAATTCAAAGATACCTCTAAGTTTAGACACGACTAAACACAAGTGAAATTGGAGACCATAGTACTCCACTATTTGAATTATTCTGAGACAAAAGACCTATCATAGCTCTGACAGATGCTATAAGCAGTCCTGTTAGTTTTAATCGATCAGTTAGTAGCATGTTTCTTTGCCAAGCTTGGTTGTATAAACCCTACAACCCTGTCATCAATAGCCAGGTGCTCTAACCACTGAGCCACCACTAAACTCTTAAACAACCCTTTTTTATCATTAGTGCACAGCACCTTGCAAAACTCAGTTACACCTGCAACATTCTGGCTTAAGTTAATAACAAGAAAGGCTGTAAGTGTTGTTCAGAGCCAGGGGTGATCCAGACCAAACAACAGTAACAGTGGTGGCAGTCTGTATCTCCTGCTGTTCTTTCGGCTCCTTGTTTGAACTGAGCTCACCTGCTTGTGTGCGTGGTCATAAGAGTTGATGTGGTTGTCGAACTCCTGGTGCTTGTGGTACTGCTTGTCACAGAGCTCGCAGTAGAAGTTCGCTTTCAGGTCCTCTAGTGCTTTAGCTATGGCTTTTTCCTTTTCAGCATAGTCCTGCAGAAAAATAAGGGGGGGGGGGGGGGGGGGTTTAGTATTGATTTGTTAATTACAGCTTATTAATAATGTTATCTCACTGCTTTGACTATTTTGTTGTTCCTGTGGATTGAACTGGAGATACAGAAAAAAGTCTGTTTATTCATTTCAGCACAGTGGATGTGTGTGAATATGTGTGTGTGTTCTGTCATTGTGGGGATCAATATCTCAAATACTACTTGACTCCAAATTGCCGTCTAATAGAAGTCAGAGAAAAATAAATAATCTTGCTTACACTGTATCTATAGATTTCAATAGGCAGATGTTTCATTGACTTACAGTGTGTTAGAGCACATATTCGAGCAACCCAGGCCTGTTTTGTACCAGAAACCACACAACACGGTGCCCAAGGTGAGGGTTTCTTTAGTCAAATGTGAGGGAAACATTGCAGAAGTGTATTTTCCATGTGCTTCAAGAGGCAATTCTCAAATGGCTACCAACGTTGACAGATGTTTGTTGTCTGTTTAGTAGTTGTTGTCTGGTTAAATGGAAAAATAGAATTGTGACGACAGCTACTGTTGATGTTTTGTTGGTTGTGATGCTAAATTGCCAAAATCCAATGTCACAAATTCAAACATACAAATGTCACACTGACGTAAAGGTATTCAACGCTGGCACAATGTTGCATTAAACCTTCACATCAAGTGAAAATCCAGCGGCTGCTAAACGTAATGCTAACTTTTACGCAACGTGAAATTCTAACATTGTTAAAAGTTGATACTGTATGTTGTTGGTTTTATGTCATGGTTAAGTAATCAAAAAACATCTGTCTAATGCTGAAGCTTGATGTTAACCCAGTGTTGTTTTTTAACAGATAAGTGACTTTGATTTGAGTCTGCATAATGTTAAGTTTTGAATGATCTATTTTTTATTTGCAACAACAATTTAACCTCTGTACAACATTGGATTTTGTTTTTTAACTACAATTTAATATCTGTATCAATGTTGGATTTTGACATCAACAAATTTTTACATTGCAACTACAATTCAACATCTGTACAACAGTGGATTTTGACATCAACACATTTTTCATCTGCAACTAAAATGTAACATCTGTACAACGTCGGTGTTTGAAGTCAAGCCACTTTTAGTTATTTTCAACTACAATTCAACATCTGTACAACATTGGATTTTGACGTCAACACATTTTTCATTTGCAGCCTAAATTCAAAATATGTTTAACAAAATTCACATCCAACATTCTTCTTATGTCTAATTGATGTACAGTGCCTCATGGGTTCTATTACAGTTTAGATCTTCTGTGGTAATCAACTGTAAGCAACAGGGACAGCCAATAGAGGTAAAGTTGAGCAACACTAAAGTTTCTCTTTAAGAGCTAGGGCTTCTCCAGGTATTCCTCATTAATACGGGATTGCAAACTTTTGCATGCGTGTGTGTTTGTGAAAGTACATGAGAGAGAGAAGAAGAATGAGTAGGAGAGGGAGAGAAAGAGAGAAACTGTGGGTGTCTTGCCTGTCTAAAGAGAATAGCATATGCTGTGGCTGGTGAGGCTGAGGAAGATTTATTCTGCCTCGCTTTCTTCTCAGCTGTGAGAAATTCAGAAGCACCAGGCATGAGTTTGGCCAAGCACTGAGGCTAATGCCAAATTCTTTCTGAAATGAACTGAACTGAAAGATAATGAAAAATGACAAATTGCTCAACTTAAAGATAATGAAAAGTGACAAATTACTCTCGGACCGGGCCACACTGCAACCTCAACTGCAAAATAAATGGCTGCATGCCCATGCCAGGGGAACTGTGGTTTCTGTTCCATTTCTACTTCATATATTCCTTTTAACTTTTGCCTCTGATGTGAGCTGGCATAAAGGGTTTTTTTCAGTCCGTTAACTCTGTAAACTTTTGGCTTATTGCTAAATTGAAGGAATGCTGAAAGTAAAGCCACATAAAGTCACACTAGACCTCTGTTGGTGAGTTTCAATGGAATTCATGGCAATAAGTGATTTTGCCTTTTTTTGTTTTTTTGTGGTGCAAAATTTCATGTCGAGTTCAATGTTGGTGAACTTTGACACGTAGAAATTTGCGTCCATGACCAACAGAGAGCCTGCTCTGGCTGAGCTGACCTCTGCTCGTACAGCCCAGCTCTGAAGACCCAAAACAGAGAGAATTCTAATGGTAGTCTTGTCTAAGCTTGACTGTTTCTTTCCCACTGGCTCTAAATAAATAGACTGTGTGCTCTGTCAATCAGGAGACTGTAAAACTATATTTTTGTGATTTTTCTGTTTAGCCGGCATGCTACATACTAAGCTAAGAGGAGCTGGCATACTCACATCACCCACCCAAATCACCCACTCACGCGAACACAGCTATATATTCAGTTTCATGCTAAAATTCAATGTCCTACACTGTACTGTAGAATGTAAATATCAGGCACTTTATTTATATGGACAAAAGTATCAGGACACCTGCTCATTTGTTGTTTCTTCCAAACATCAAGGGTATTAAAAAGAGTTTGTCCTGCTTTTGTTAAAGTAACTGTTCTCTACTGTCTAGGGAAAGCTTTCTACTAGTTTGTGGAGCACTGCTTTGAGGATTTGATTGCATCCAAAAATCAGGGTTTTTCATCCCCAACTCCTCAACTCATCCCAATAGTACTGGGTGGAGCACCATCATTCCAGAGAACACAGTTCCACTGCTTCACAGCTCAATGCTGGGAGACTTTAAACCCCTCTAGCCCACACCTGGAATTAGGCACGGTGCCAATAGGTTGATGTTTAGCTGCTCCATAGTGTCCAATTCTATTGGCAGTACTTCTCTACAGGGACTAGACAACCTGTGTGTGTGTGTGCATTTGCACATCTGTGCCAGCAATGGGTGCAATCATAACAGAATGCTGAATGCATTTATTAGAAGGGGTGTCCACAAACATTTGGACATATAGTGTAGCTAGTGTCGCTAGCATGCTAAGCCAGCTCCTCGGCTGAGCAGAGCTGAACACAAAAGTTAACTTGCATCACCCCACTGACACCATCCACGGCAACTGAGTGTGTCCAGTACTGTGGTTCTGTTCACTTTACTGTTTATTAGGTTGCTATTACCTTGTTTGGTCAGGACCTTCTGATGGCAGGTGTAAAAGGTGCCTTTGACCATGGTCCAGAACAAAAGGACCAATATTTGTTTGGTCCGGAACCACCAGAATTAACACTTTTACCCAGACAGCAACAAAATCGCCACAAGGATGGGCGAGTTTAGTACCCGAATGGTTGCATTACGTGGTCCTACATGATTAGACTCCATTCGCAAACCCAAGGTCCAAACAGTTGAAGAGACACTGGAATACAGAAGACACACTGGCTCTTATTTCAGTTCAGGGGAAAGCAATATTTCAACACCAATTTAATATAATAATTGTGTCGCAGTTCAGAAAGTGTTTAGTATCTAGCGGAGGACTAAATGTGCATTTAGACTAGACTTTAGACTAACTGCCAAATGGGCTTACATTGCCCAAGGCATGTCATGCATGAAATCTCCTGGAACAGGAGGACCTACATTGGCTCAGAGCTCCTGGCAGGATTTGTTTAATTCTGTTTCTGAGCCTTAGGTTTAAGTGTTCATGTAACATTTGATATTGCTAATTGTGATGAATTGTGCTGCCATATATGCTGTCATATATTTTTTAAGTGTAGCACCATTTCTTTTATGATTATAGACTATCCGCCACTGATTAATTCATCTGTGATTCATTCATATGTCAATATTTACTTTGGCAGTACCCTACCTGTAATAGCCATGCCAGTAAAGCAATCTCTCTCAGGCAGAGAGAGAGAGAGAGAAAAAGAGAGAGAGAGAGAAAGCGAGACACACCAATCAGCTTGGACTGCTTTTACAATATTTCATTATCAGTCTTGTTTCAATCCACTTATCTGTACAGCAGTAAGAACTAATTTTTCTAATTTTACGCATCCCCGAGCTGTCAATATTGCATTTACTTTGCATTAGCAATATCAGACCTGATACAATCAGACCAATACACTCTATCAAATTAAATTACATTTCGTGTTAGCGTGAGAGTAAGAGAGAGAGAGAGAGATAGAGAGAGAGATACAGTGTTATAACTGAACTTGATCATTCTAAGTATAGTTTATTGCAGACTTCCTTATAATCCTAGTATTCAAGGTTGATGAGAATTAAAAAAAAAATGCTTCTCAAAGACGGTGGGTCATAGGCCGTCATTATCGACTCTATTCTCTCCAGACAGCCACATATAGCTCTATTACAGTTACCATGACAACAAGGTATTGTCTCAGAATTAAAGTTAGTTGCTGAGGTTGAACTTGGTGTGAAATTTAAGCAGAGGAACCTACAGGAAAGAGCAGGTGGATGTGAGGTTAATTAAGTTTTTTTTTTAAAGATTGAGCCATGAGGCTGAAATGAGATCCAGTTTGTCCCAAGAAACACAAATGTAAAAACCGAAGGAGAAACACTGACTTATCATGTGAGTACCTAATATCCTCTATAAAATATCCTCTATATTCTGTACACCACCACAGTGGATTAGTAATGAAGCTATCAAGATGTGAGTGAAGACCTACACTGTAGCAGACTCTCAGCTTCAATCCAGCATGTTTTAAATATTCCATTAATGTAAAATATTACATTAAACATTCAGGAATTACCCACACTTTTCCCCCGAACTCCATCTATTTTCTTAGGCTCAAAAGTAATTGAACAATTATAAATAAGCAGTTTTATGGCCAAGTGAGGCCTGTTCCCTCATTATTCAATGAGAAATCCGAAGATAAAAATATGGAGTTGAATCCAAGGGCTTGTTTACACCCAGCATTATCTTGTGCTTTGTTTTCAGACAGTATCTGGATCTACTTTGATTGGATTCTGTTTACAGTTGTCATTAAAATGTGTCTCCAGAGTGACCAGTTTTGATCTGATTTAATTTTCCCCACATAGAAAACACACCAACGTGTACATCATTTCTGTTCTGCTTCCTTTAAACGATGGTTTAAACTGTGTCCAGTTTAGAGTGACAGTAGAACAACAGACGGTTCTCACAATCTAATGACAGCATTATCAGAAACTCGCTCTGTGATACTGCTCTCAATTACTGGTAAATAGGCATGAACTGTTGTGGCCTAATGGTTAGAGAAGTGGGCTTGAGACCCACTTGAAGGTCGCTGGCTCAAATACTACCGGCAGTTAAGAATTGGGGGTGGGAGGAGTAAAGGCTGTTTCCTCCCTCAATCCACTACTGAAGTGCCCTTGAGCAAAGGCACCTAACCCCCAACTGCTTTCTGGGTACTGGAGTTAGCTGCCCACCGCTCTGGGTGTGTGTATACTCACTGCCCCTAGTACACTAGTGTGTGTGTGTTCTCTCCCATGGATGGGATGAATGCAGAGGACACATTTCACTCTACATTGTACAGCGAGAAATACTTGCACCTTTTTAATAATTGCTCATATTAACATAAAGATTCTTTGACAGGCGCATTTCTGCTTCCCTGAGGGAATCCAATCACTGAAAACTTTCCGTTTACACTTGTATTAAATGTGGACGGAGTCTCGGACCACCTCCTAATGTGGTTTGAGTGATCCGATCATAATCCAACCACAATGCGTCTTGGGGGTGTTTACACCTGGCTTCTCATGCAAGTGAAATTCAAACATGATCCAATTAGGAATATTAATGCCAGATGTAAACAGGCTACAAATGTACAATTTGCATTTTGTAGCCATTCTTAGGAACTTTCAATATGTGACCTAAAAAAGGTGTAATGCATCGCTAAATTGGGACCAGGAACTTCAGACAACCCATCGTACAAGTAACCTTTTCTTGAACTATTGTTGCATAAATTATATGGCAGCAAATAGGCAAAGAATGCTTGCCCTGAGCGGAGACATCTGGACTTTAATAACCAACACACTTAATGAGTAGAAATGGTGACTGCAACTGCTTGCTTCAGGTGTGGTGAAAACAGAGGAAAGGCATTTTGCTGAAGCATGAACTAGCCAGTTGTAAAGGAGTGGGAGACCGCTGACAAGAATTAAAAGCACTATAAAAACAGACAGCTTTTGCAATATGATCTCAGGCACAAGGAGTCTACCAATTGAGCATATGCCCTGTGTAGCGCATACTATAAAGAGGGTAATCACAGAGGCTCATCCCAAGAACTTGGGTTTGTCGATGCTATAGTAAAGTGCTTTAGCCAAGTGTTGTGCTCGGTGTTGTTGCCTGCACTCTGCTATCTCTTGCGTATGATGGACATCTTAGACATTAGCTCTACCCATGTAGGGCACTCCAAGGCTGTGTTCAGAGAGGACCTCAAAAGATGGAAGCAGAACACAAGCCTGTCATGGCTAAAGGTAGCAACAGCTCCCAGATCCCAGATTCAAGAACCTTGTGTGTCTGCCCAGAGCAGAGAGGGGGGTGGTGTCCCAAAAGGCGATTGAGATACTGAAGGACAGGGAACCTGCATCACAGTCTTCCAGAGAGGAAATGGAACCAGGACCACAAAAGAAGAAGATGGTCCTTCTTCTGATGAGATCTAAGGCAAAGCATGATAATGAGGTCGGAATAGGGTGGAGCCCAGTGTCCAAATACAGATGTCCACTTCAGTGGTGGTTGACACACAAAGGTACTTGGCTACACCTGCCTCAACGGTGCCATGTGAGAGACTGGCCACAGTCTCTTTGGTAGGCCACAGTGTCAATAATGAGCAACTGGTCCTAGTAATCTTATTCAACTATAATAAGATACGCAGTGTGGAAAGGCACTGTTTGTTTTATCTCTTCAAAGACACTACAGCCTTCAGTTCCTTAAATAGGCCCCACTCACTGCTGCATTCATTTGGGTGAGTTACTTTGCAAACAATTTACAGGCAGGCTGTTTACATTCACTTTCCAGCAGACGTTACTTTATGTGGCTGTGTGCTAATTAAGTCTGCAATTCATTATGGATGTTGTGGGCAATTCCAATCACTCCCTGAGCCTTTTTGCTTGGCAAATGAAGAGATTCTAATTCAAAAATCATCAAAACTAAAATCAGCAAGACCCAATTATGCTTCAGTTTCAGCTCAATGAATACCTAAGTACTTAACAGACCAGTCAGGAACTTTCAAATTCGCTGCTTCAGAAAAGAAGTCATGTTTTCTTCAATAACAGCAAGTTGTCTAGGTCCTGTGGTGGCAAAACACATCATTACATTGTCCCACTGCACCCCCACCGCCATGTTTGAATGTTGGTATGATGTTCCTACCTTGAAATGCAGGGTTAGCTTTAAGCCAGCTATAAAGGGACTTGTTCCAAAGGATACACTACAGATAGTGAGTCTGTCCATAGAACATGTTTTCTTTATTGCTGCTCAGCTGTGAATGCCACCTTTTCCCAGTCCCTTTCTTACTGTGGAGTCGTGAACAGTCACCTTAGTTAAGAACAGAGACTTGTGGTTACTTGAATGTTCTCCTGGAACCTATGCTGACTTCCTGAACAATTTTCCACTGTGTCTTTGTGGACGTATCGACAGGCCAGTCACTTCTGAGAAGATTCACCAATGTCCCAGGGGTTCAGTGGTTTAGTGATGTTCTAGAACCTTAGCTGCTCTAGAACAGCTTGTCTAGACCCTGTAGAAAAGTACTGCCAATATAATAGGCAGTAAAAAATATAATCTCCATATGGAGATATAGGGGTATAAAGCCCCCAGCAGTAAGCTGAGGAGCAGTGGAACTGTATTCTCTGGAATGATGGGGCTCCATCCCATATATTTGGGAAGAGTTGGGGAGTTGGGATATCCAATATCCAGACCTGGTAGAAAGCCTTCAACTAGATTGTAGAGACAGTTACTCCAACCAATGACACTGATTTCAGAAGAAACAATAAATGAGTCCCAATACTTTTGTCCATATAGTGTACATACCAATAGTTCTTTCAGGTCGGCTTTTTTTATTATGGTGTTATGGTCTATTGTGCTTGTTAAAAACATTGTGGCAACTGCATCACTCTGATGGCAAGCTTCAGTATGAGTGAGATATACGTTCAGAAGGCCAGACTGAAGGTAAGCCAGTTGATTTTCAGTCAACTGAATCTCATTTTAGATTAAGGTAGGTAATTTCTTGCTTAAAAATGCTATTATATAGCATAGGTAATTAGCATGTTGGATAACCTGATCCAGTAACCTTGCTCACTCTGATTTGCTGTGATAGAGGAAACATATACTTGTTTTTCACAGCAAAGTATTGGTTGTTAAGCCCAGTTGCCAACCTTTGACGAAGAGAAGGAAGATTGCTCTTTCTGGCATCATTACTATGCCCTCTCCAGCACGAGAAACACACACCATTATTCCAACACACATTTCAAAAGAGAGCAAAGCAGGTCAATACCAGCTCCATCGACCTTCAGCCCTCACCACCACCTCTCCAACTAAACTCTCCTTGCATACAGTCTGATCAAAGAAAGAGAGAGACAGAGAGACAGAGAGTTTGAAGGACTCCAAAGCCAGCCTGAAGTAATGAACACACTCTCTAGGGCTCAGAACACTGACACTGTATATCATGCACCCCCCTTAAAAACTAGGAGGGTCCACAATTCCTTCCCTCACTTACAGTCAGTTTAGTTATAAGTTTAATGGTAGATACTGAAGTCTGAAGGTTGGATCTACATTCTGTAGCTAAATGATTAGAACCCCATACCTCTGTTGTCACTGTCTATAACTTGTAAGGTTGGTGTTTCCAAGAAAGTGACCAGAGAGTGGACATACAAGTTAGGTGTTTCCAATAAAGTGACCAGAGAGTGGACATACAAGTTAGGTGTTTCCAATTAAGTGACCAGAGAGTGGACATACAAGCACATGGTAGGTGATTGCGATAAAGTGGCCAGTGAATGGATGTACAGTGTAGGTGTTTCCAATAAAGTGGGTTGGTAAGTGGAAGAACAAGGCTGGTGTACAGGGTATGTGTTTCAAATAAAGTGGCCAGAGAGTGGACATAAAATTGAGCTATTTCTAATAAAGTGTCCAGAGAGTAGAAGTACAAGGTAGGTGTTTCCAGTACAGTGACCAGTGAGTGGAAGAGAAGTTAGGCATTTCTAATAAAGTGTCTATAAAGTGAATATACAAGGTTGGGTGTTCCCAGTAAGGTGGCCATAGAGTGGACGTACAAGGTAGGTATTTGTAATAAAGTGGCTAGTCAGTGGAAGAACAGGGCAGGTGTTTCTAATAAAATGGCCGTCTAGTGAAAGTACAAGGTAGATGTTTATAATAAAGTGACCAGTCAATGGAAGGACAAAGTAGGTGTTTATAATAAAGTGGCCTGTGAATAGTGGTACAAGGTGCCAAAAACATCAGTGAACATATCAAATGGGTGTAGAATATTTCCAAGCAAGGCGACTGACCGCTGACATTCAGACTGAAGTGCTTGGCCCTGCAAGACCAGATTTCATTTCAATGAACCAATGGATGGGTTTGGTACCCATCACTTTACCATATGTACCATGAGTGACTGTCTGCTGAATACACACACATTCTCTCACACACATTCATGCCATGCGAACCCCCTGGGGCTTCATCACTTAGCCCCTTTTTCAGAAACACATCACCCCTCTCCTCCTGCCATCTCTTCCTCTCCTCCCTTCGAAGCGCGTGCTAAATTTAGCAACGCAGATGTGTGGTGGGCCGGGACTAGGAGAGGGGGAAGGCGTGGAGGTGCCATGGCGGCGTACATCTGTCACTTTAACACGCGCGCCATCGCCGTGACTCAAAACAACAGATGTTAACTCTTAATTGCTTGTGGATGCGTCATGCATCTGAAGTAGTTACCAGCGTTCCGCTCCCATCACCATACTCAATCATGCTGAGACATCTTGGATTGAAAATGGCAGAAAAGTGGTAAAATGCGGAGGCCATGTGTATGTGTGTGTACGTGTGTGTGTCTACGGTGTGTTTCAACAGCACAGGAAGTAGTACAGAATTACACAATATGGACAGAAGTATGTGGACACCTGTATGAGTTTGTTGGACATCCCATTTTGAAATCTTGGGAAATATTGATCTGGCTCCCGTTGCAGCAATCACAGCCACCACTCTTTTGGGAAGCCACAAATGTCTGTGGAAATTTGTGCACACTCAGTCAAAAGAGCATCTGTGAGCCCCAGCCCATTATTTCTCCTCCACCAAACTTTACTGTTGGTACTATGCAGTCCAGTAGGAAGCTTTCTCCTGACATCCACCGCACCCAGATTTGTCCCTCAGACTACCAGGTAGTGAAGTGTTATTCACTACTCTAGGGAACACATTTCTACTGCTGTAGTGTCCGGTTGTGGTGTGCTTTATGTCACTCTAGCAGAATTTTGGTATTATGCATAGTGATCTTAGGTTCGTGTACAGTTTTCAGGGATGGAAACTTATTTTATGAAGCTTCTGTGCTGATGTTGCTTCCAGAGGCAGTGTGGAACTTGGTAGTAACAGAAGCAACAAGGTACAAAGCATAGGCGTTTTTTTTACATGCTAACATTATTACATATTAACATTAGCACTATTGCACATTTGGTTGCCTAGTTTTGAATACCTGCACAATGTAATTGCAGCTCAGTAGTGTAGACCGTTAAGCTGCAAAGTGCAAAGTCTAACATACTGACTTTATTTGAGGCTTGTAGCAGACATGTACATAGAGTATATGTTTAGAGTATATGAACATGAGTATACTGTTTTCATGTATTCAATTTCCATCTGGAATTTCCAGAAGCTTACCCAGCAAGCCCCACACGTCAAATTGCACTCTATCATTGGACAGACGTAGAATAGTAGATGAAAATGAAAATTGGATTGACATGGAAAAAAAAGCCCAACATTGTCCTGACATGGAATTTTGGTCATCTAACAACACAACCTACATTCAACCAGATATCAACATCATTTAACGTTGCTGTCCAGTTGGGCAAAGTAACATTTTTGTTATTAAAGTTGGTCTCACCTATTGGAAATCATGTGATCGGTGTATTCTTCCATCACTTTTTATTCATTTGTTTATTGGTTAATCTGACCTGTTAGGGCTTCAGTCCAGCTCTTGAAGGAATCCTACCTATAGAGTTTAAATACAACAGGCATGATACATCTATTAAATAATAACCAACTTGCCCAGCCACATTTATAGGCCTTCTCTCATGGCACAGTAAGGCCATAAACATACTTTGTGCAAGGATGCCAACTCAGAAGTTTCGAACTATGCAGACTGGCATTTCCTAACGCAACACAAACACTAGCTGCATTCTGAGCAATGACGCAAGAGCCGCTACAGTGTCAGCCAGGTTGTCTTGTACCCATGGCATGCTTTTTTTCCAGTGAACTGACATGGCTGACCAGGTTTGATTGGGGTTTGTCCTCTATCGCCCCCCTGAGTACTGAGTGTTTATCTGCCACAGTAACGTAAGAATGCACACTGAGTTTGTACAGCAGGACCAAGCGTAGGTCAAGCTTGGCACTTGCACTTCCGTACTTGCATTGAGTATGTTTCTGGCCTAATGCACTGACGCTTTTGTAAGGCTGAAGTACGTAAAATACATTCATTACCTAAAGTTAGGCCTAAACTGTCTCGCTTATCTTTTATCTTGTCTTTTTTTCTGTCTCTCCCCATTTAATTTTCCATTATTCCTCCAGTCTGATATTCATTTGATGACACATTACAGATTTCAGTAATGCCATATGCCTAAACACAAATCAAGCTCATACCTAACTGACAAGGACAGCAGATCAGCCTTGCTTAACTGACTGAGATAAAGCTACAAGCTCTCATGCACGGAGAGAAAGTGGAGAAATGACAGAGCTCTAATGAACCCAGACTTAAATGAAGATGAGCACAACAATAGATCACAAACATATTACAAGAAAGGTAATTACACTCTAACACTCTTCCCTCTGTTCCGCAGTACACACACACACACACACACACACACACACATACACACACACCACACATGGGCAAGGTAATTATGTTAGGTGTGAGTATTGCATGTCATCTCCAGTACAAAAAAATGTCAGAAGCTCATTAAGAGACAATCTGGGTGAAAGTTTAACCTTTCATTGCCAGGTAAGACCCATGATACGGAAAGTCTGTTTCCAGGAGCAACTTGAGACTGTTTGTGTGTTTGTTTGTGTGTGTTTGTGGGAAAACAAGAAAATTGTAACACTGTGGCAACATGCTGTCCATCAGTCCCCCTGAGAAAAAAAGCTTTTTCTGCACAAACAGAATTCACAGCAAAATACTAGAAGATTTATCCTGGTTATTTACAGCCCAGCAAAAGTCAGAGTTTCAGTGGTTTTCATCTGCCAGAAGATTTTTCCACACCTCCAAAGTTCACTCTCAGAAGTTGGAGCATTTTCTGCTTCTCACCATCCAAGTATTCAGTCAAACCATTCAAGTGGCCAAGTTTCCCTTCTTCAGTAAGAGCTTCGTGATCAGCTCCACATCCTTTCAGACCCTCATCATTGAGTGGTCTTCTCACAGTGAAAGGTTGTACAGAAACCTGTGGATTTGTTCAGATCTGAAGTGATAGTGGAACTTGATTGGCTCTTCTTGCTCTAAGATGAAAGCTTAAAGTGCTGGGGGAGCAGTTTTTGATGTTCTGACCCATCTTGCAAGTTTGTTATGGACCCCACTTTCTTTGTATCTTCGAATCATTTTTTGAACTTAAGATTTGGAAAGAAGACTCTTGCTTTTACTCTGATTTTCCCTTTACTTATAGAGGATCAGCCACACAGTCAATCTTTCCAACACTGTCAATAAAGGTGCTGCAAACAGTTATTTGAATAATGCCATAGAAGAGCCAATATTGTTTCCATAAAGAGCCATTTGTGTTTGTGAAGAACCTTAAGGTTTAAGGAAGTCAATGTTTTTACCAATTTTACCCCTTGAAGGCTTATTATTTAGTTATTATTTATAATGCAGAAACAATTGTGAATTATTTTAAGACCATTAGTTAGCATATGTTGTCCTATTTTAGGACCTGTGAAACTGATGTTAACTATGGCAGTGATGTAGTTAATGAAAGTAAAGAAGTGTGGGCTCATATACTATTTACTCAGTGTTTATATTTACAATATCATCTTTAATTTAATAATTGTTTTATTAGGTTAGAAAATAATGCAAAAGTAGAAGCATTTTAACTAGTGGTTTCAGGCTTTTGGACTGTAGGTCTAAAAGGATTAAAAGTCCTTCATGCTTACGTCTCTTTTACAATAAAGGCTTTATTCGACCAGAAATAGTTATTCTAAAAACCCTTTGTAGACCTGTTTACATCTGGTCACTTCATCCATCTTAAGTATCAGGACTATTTCTGGATAAGGCCAAACCACATATAAATGCAAGTGTAAACTCACCCAAGATCCATTTAAACCAGATATAAATCCGATCAGTCAAACTACTTCAGGAGGTGGTCTAAGACTTATTTGAGCCACATTATAGCAGTGTAAACACATGCATCTCATTTGACAATCGGTACCTCCTCCCAGTACAACTGAAACACCAGTAAGAATTACTGAAAAACAAGGAAATTTGCTTATTCCATCCTACACAGAAATCAGATTTCAGTCTGACTAATCTGAAATGTGCATGTGGCTAAAATCTTATTAAGGTACAATCCAGATACCAGTCACAGTGACCAAGTGTATACAGGGTTTTAGAATGTATGTCAGCACTGCGCAGTATAGCCACAACCCGTTATCTTAAGTCATTTTAGCATATTTAGCACATTCAGTTCTATAAATGTTATCAATATTCCATCCTCTTTTAAATGATACTGCTGAACAGCCACCAGACTACAATTTCAGGGAATCAACTATTTTAAAGTGGATCAAATATTCAAATGCAAAGCAAATATCTCAGCTTCTATGAACTGAGAAAACCTATGAGGGAAGTGCTGGTCTGCTGGGAAATAGGGTAGCTTACAGCCCTCATTTGACTGCCAGGAATCTGCAGGAAGGTTTAGCTGATTGGTGTGTGTTCAAAACAATTTAAAGATTTAAGGTTTGAACTTTTGAACGGGCATCAAGGAGAGGACTTAAAAAGCTGGACTTAAAAACCTGTGAACAATCGAAAGAAACCCAGAGGTGAGGTAATGCTGTGTGTAATGAATGAGTCAATACTTCTCTAGCTGAGTGCTCCATTGCCTACATTACAAAATGAGATGGATTCATTTTTCACTCATAAGCTCCCAAAAGAAAAAAATCTGTTCTTTTCTTTATCTGAAGAGAAATAGAGCAGAGCACATGAAAGATCACTGGTTCCTGAATTCTTTGTCCTAATCCCCTCTTAGAATACAAGATCATCAGTATTAACGGTAGAAGGGTTTTTGGACACAAATGAGAAAAGCATGAGTTCACCTTCTGCTCTGATGAACTGCCAAAGATGTCTGAGATGTAGAAAAGATCTATAAAAATAAATGAGGAGATCTTACACTCCTCTTATATGAATCTTATTCAGCTGAGACTGAGGTGAGATCAGTCTGACCAAAAAGCCACCTGTGAGACATTATTTTGATCAAATTTTCTCAGGAGTTTAAATTCAGAACCTGTTTAAACCCTAGATTTATTATCCTGTTAATAATAATAATGCAGAAACCACAACCAATTATTAAGCTAGCGGTTTATCCTGTGGAGTCCCACAGGGTCTGTGAAATGTATGAGTTCATTGTGGGTGAACTGCTGTTATGAGAATAAAGAACTAAAGGGCACAGGGCTTAAGGAGTGAAGTCTCACTAATTTCAACCGTCTTAACCGTGTCTAGGAGAAGTGAATAAGATTAAGAGATTAAATGAATTTGAATATGTTTTTTCTTCTGGGCTGAGCTCATAAACTGTGTTTCTTCTTTATTGGTTAGATGGTTGTGGATCCACTGCTTCCGGGGTGTGTATGGATGTGAGGGGGTTGAGTTTGTGATGTGAGGGTCATGGCCCTGCAGTGACCGTTGAAGGTAAGTCTACTTAAGCCAATCTCACACAGGATGTGATGCTGCTTTCAGTTCCAAAGTAGCTGATTGTTGAGCTGTTTAGTAGGTTGTTGGTTTGTTGTATGTGTAGTACGAACACTGCATGTTAAAGCCTGTAAATGCTGCTTTGTACAGATTTTGCCCAGAAACAAGTAGAATGGCACACATGGCTCACATCAAAAATAGACCCAGAGCGTATTTTTGCCTACACGTCCAGTGTGAAAGGCTTATTTGACTAATATAGGAGTGTGTTTACCGCGTCTGGTGTGAAATGGGCTTCAGTGTTTGAAACATGGCCAAAGACATCACTGTGGGTACAGTTTTCAGTTCTTTTTCTTTGAAATGGCTTTAACTGAGAAGAACACATGCTCTAACACAGCACCTACTGACACTACTCTATAAGGACAAAAGTATTGGGACACCTACTCATTACGCCTACAGGAGCTTTTATAGCAATTCATTCCAAATCAATAATGCATTAATGTGGAGTTGGAGCTTTGCAGCTATAACAGTTTCCACTCTTTTTACAATGTTTTCTACAAGACTTTGGAAAACAGAATAGTCTTGTAGAATGATAATATATTCCCAACAGTAGCCATCTGTACTTTCAGATTTTTAAAAAGACTATTCTTTGATTAGCTCTGTGCTAATGAGGTGATTAAGCAGCTCAATCCCACACACTCATATTGATTCACATCACAGAGCCAGAACACAAGCCATTCTATAATAATAGCAGCAGGTGCATCAGGGGTCAGCTTACATAGCTCGTACATTGCTGGTTTGATTTCTGCAGGGGTGTGCCATCAGCATATCTCAAGAGAATTACAATGGACTTTTTTCACCAACTGTTCTTAAAAAGAAATTTCTTATTAAAACCCACTTGCACCATTTTATCAAGCTCCTGACATTCATTGATGTTGTCTTATTTGGGTTTTTTTTTTTCAATTGATGAGGACAATGGAATCCATTATAAGAGCAGAGCTGTGAACAATTCTGCACTTTCAAAACACACCATGAATCTGATGTAGACTTTTAGTTTTAGCATGTTTCTCAAGAAGTCATTTAAGAAAAGTCTTTGGACATTATTGGTAAATGAGGTCCCACCATTGTCTGCCTTTGGGGAAAAGAAGGTTTCAGCTTAGATTATAGGCATAGGGTTTTTTCACCTGGATGAGCAGCTTTTCAAACACCTTGACCATCAGTTTGTCTTGAGCTGGGTTTTTTCAGCAGGGATATCACTAATAATCTCATTTATTTGTACATTTCATGTTTTGTCATGCGCCTGTAAAATATTTATGTCAGAAACGTTTGTCAAAATATCTGAAGAAGCAGATATACACTATATGGGCATTAGCACACATTAAATATTAGGACACCTGCTCATTATTTTTTTCCTTCAGAATCATGGGTATTAAATAGAGTGTATCATGCTTCTGTTGGAGTTACTGTCTCTACTGTCTAGGTAAGGCTTTATACTAGATTTTGGAGCATTGTTGTGAGTATTTGATTGCATTCAGTGATAAGAGTGTGAGTGAGGCCCTCTAGCCCACACCTGGCAATAGGTTTGGTGCCTAAAAGTTCACATTTATCTGCTCCAGAGAGTCCTATTCTGTTGGCAGTGCTTCTCTACAGCAACTACACAATGCAGTCATGAGAAGGGGTGTCCACAAACATTTGGATACAGTGTAAGAAAAAAGTGTCAACATTTTTTTATTGACTTGAAACTAAATTAAACAACTCACTGATTGGTCAAAGTAGCCATATATTTGGGTCTTTTATTATGTTGCATGTTGTTAATCATCTAATCCAGAATTGCTGGGTCAGTTTAACCCAGTATGTGTTCTGTCATACACTGACTCAGTGCTGGGTTGTGGAAATGACCCGAACTGGCTTGTTTTTACCCCAACATTTTTTAGTTTACTCAAGTAATTTGACTATAAAACATTGCATAACGTGAAGGACAGCTGGTGTTTTCAAATGTTATATATGATAAATAAATGCAATGGAAAAAACAGTGTTGAAGTTTTCCAATGACAGTAATGAAATGTTCCTGGCCATCAGAAGATCTGGCTGCATGAGAAGTTGGCAGGTGATTCTAAAGCGCTCCAGTGGAGAAGCTCTTGAGGTGCTAAGGCCTCCTACTGAGCAGTAAGACCGACAGGCTGCTTTGTTTGGCTCACTGCGAGTCTGCCTTCTCTGCTCTCTAAAGCATCCCTGCTTCTCTCATCTTTCAAAAAGCGTCTCATTCCGTCCTTTTTTCCAGCAGATCCACGTCGCAAGAAGCCCGCAGCTGATGTCAATGTGAGCAAGATCTCCTTTCAATGACGATCTGTTGAATCAGTAGGGGGGCTAGTCCCTCATCTACCTGTCTATCTGTCCAATATTAGCATTTGAGTCATCTGAAAATGGCCAGTCTATTCAACATTGCTGGTTGGACTGTAGCCACCCAGCACACGGCCTGTTCACCTTACTGCCATCAGGCAGAAGGTACCGCAGCATCCAGGCCAGAACAAACCGGCTAATGAACAGTTTCTACCCACAAGCCATCAGGTTCCTGAACAAGCTGTGAACCTTTCACCAACAACACTGCACTCGGACACTTTATTATTAATACTCTATATATCACTGCTATGGACAACATCACTTTATACAACAGGAATAGACATAAAAATACATATTTTTATTTAGCTGCACTGTCTCTCAGACTATACCTGTCTCATAAATGTACATATCAGAGAATTTCTACAGATCCCTCCTGTCTTTGTATATTCTGTATTTTGTGTATATTTTGTGTGTGTTTTGTATTTATTTAATATAATTTTTATTTAGATTTATTTTAATATGTTTAGTATGTATATAGTTTTGTCCTCCTGTAGAGCATCAACCTGAGCCTCACCACAAGCATTTCAATGCATAAATGTCCTGACATAAACCTGAAACTTGAACTTGTTCAACATCACTGTGTTGTTGAAAACTCTAAGAACAAAGGCAGCATGAACTTAGTCTTAGAACATAATTTAAGAGCAAGATAGAAGAGGAAACCCATTTATTTTTAGTGAATGACATGCTATGTAACAGACTAGCATCTCTGTTTTTAGCTATCCTGAAAAAGTGAAAAAGCGAGTTTGGGTCCTTCACAGAGGAGAGCTGCCAAACACTGTGGGCTGAAACCTGCTTCTCTTTCATAAAATTCGCAAGTCTCTTCTCATGCGCTTTCATGCGGACCCGTGTTGCGCTAGCTCAGTGCTGCAGGCCTCAGTGGATGGCAACTAGACTGCCTGGGCCTGACTCATTGGTACAGACCCAGTGGGACTGAGGGACAGCAGGTCTTTCTTCTGAATCCTGTGCTGTGGGATGTCTATATGAACAGAGAGAGAATCCAGTTTGGGGGTCCTGATAAGGTAAAGCCAGACTGCCCAAATTAGCACGTTGCAAAGATGCATATACACACCGTGTGTGTTTATGTGTATGTATATGTGTATGTGTGTGTGAGAGCTTTCTCCAAACCGGATCAGCAATTTCAATCATCTTCTCGTTGCTACTCACAGCCTGTGCAAACATCCAGAACAGAGAGGGGGGCACTGTTCCAGTGGAGCTGAAATGGGGGTGTGGGTGGTGGAGAGATGGAGGGATCCCTGTGGGTCCCAAATTAAATTCCTATCATGTCAGGACAGGAACAGGATTCAATAGTGTTTATTGGCATCTCCCGACCGAAGGGAAATTAAATTCCACTGGCCTGTTTCATCACGGATAGTGGGTTCAGCTCTCTTTCCTTTTATCCCCCACTCTCCCTCTCTCTCTCTCTCTCTCTCTCTCTCTCTCTCTCTCTTCTGCTTTCCCATTTTATTGATGGGTCAAGTGCTAAGGGCCTTCCATTGCCCCTAATTTTCTTGGTAATATGGATGTGTGGGTGTGTGTGTTTTGTTTGCATCGCTGCATGTATCTGCAGAATGCCTATGGTGACTCAGTTGCTTTCATTGCCACACATTAGGTTGCTGACAGAGACATGAGACGTTGAGTTGTGGGTGCTGAAATTTTAGGCCTTATTTTTATTTTTCTCAGCTTTTATGCAAATGACCCAGCAGATGTTTTGACAGATGTCATGCTCATAATCAAACCACGCACAGAAGATTCCTGAGATGTCTGAAGTCTTGTCATCATTCTATAGTCGCTATCATGCCCAATGTTGACACAGATGTGCAAATGCACACACACAGCTTGTCTAATCCCTGTGCACTCTTTTGTTCCATAAAGAACAGTGTTTGTCATAGAGATATGTGTGTGAGGAACCTTTCAAAAGACCCCTAAAACTTTCTCTTGATGCAAAGGTTCCTTATCTATTTAAAGTTCACATCTCAATGGTTCTTTATGATACCAAAAGTGGTTCTTCTATTGCTTTGAAGAATAGAATAGGACTCTCTGGAGCAGATAGACATAGTGCTAGAGGGGTAAAGATCACTGATACTGGAATTGGGATTCATTCTTTTTTCCTCGAATACCTAATCCCATCAATGGACATGTGCTTAGCCTCTCTCTCTCTCTCTCTCTCGCTCTCTCTCTCGCTCTCTCTCTCTCTACCTGTTATCAAAGTACAAGAAGAACAGGCTGTAAAAGAAGTACAGAAGATTCAGCTGTTGCGATACTGCTGAAAAGCTGTGCACTTTTGTTCATTCTTACAGTGCAGGAGTAGGCAAAGCATGTTAGAGCACATTGTAAACCAGGGTTCTTCATTCTGATCCTAGAGGGCTGGATACCAACGCGGTTTGATGATTTTCCCACTCAAACACACCTGATTGCACTCATCTGCTAATTGCCAGGTTTAGTGGGTGGGAGCAGGGAAATCATCAAACTGTGCTGGACCCTTGCCCTCCAGGATTGGCACTAAAGAGCAGTGCTGTAAACTAACACACTGCAAAATGCAGGGGTGGGGGCCAGAGTCCAGCACAGATTGCTGATTTCCCTGCTCTAATGCATCTACTAAACGTGGCAATCTACGGGTGAGCTGATTCAGATGCGCCTGAGCAAGAAAATCCGGCCTGAGCAGGAAACCGTCCCTCCAGGACTTTTGTTTCCCACCCCGGTATTATGTGTCACAGAATGTATTAGATACTGTGTACCGTGACTTCACCAACAGAAGACAGTGACCACATGAAGCAGGGAAAAACAGAACAGAAGTTCTACATACCATTGGTTAATCTGCCCTTTAGGGGGAGAGACTGGGTGGTTGTACAGCTCTTTGGCCTTTAAACTCTGCTGTCAATTTACAGTCAGGTTTGCTTCTGTACACCACCTCAGTGGATTTGAAGTGAAGCAATCAAGACAGGACTGAAGTGTAGATTTTCAGCTGTAATTCACGTGGTTTAACAAAAACAAAATATGTTAAGAATTTATTTATGGATTAAAGAATTACAGCCATAGTTTACACTGCCCCTTTATTTACACAGTCTCAAAAGCAATTGGACACACTAACATGTTTAGAAATATAAAGATTATTTTTATTAATTGGATGCAAAACAATTCAGGCACGTCAATGCCAGACGTCTGGAACCCACTGAATGCTGTTCCCCCCCTTTAGATGCTTTTCCAGGCCGTTACTGCAACCTTCAGTTGCTGCTTGCAGTAAGTGAGAAGCGTGCTCAGTTGGGTTGAGGTCAGGTAACTACATTTTTTCATTTTTTAGCCTCGTTGAAACTCCATTATGACAGCAGCTTTTGAGTAGTTACTGAATGCGTTCAGCAAATGTTTGAAATACATGACTAAACTACAGACAGTACACTGCGACATAGCAGAATTCAGCAGACAGGCTGAGAAAGTGTCTCTCCAAAGCTGTTGTAAGGACATTTTATCCATCCAAGACTGAAGCAACACAGCAGAAAAGGAAGTCCAGTTACTTTCACTATACCCAAGGGGAAATGCGCAATCAGGCAGAGCCCACAACCCCACCCACCACCACCACCCCCCACATTGCTGTGCTGGTAATGTATGATCACAAATTCTTCCCTCTGGAAAACTAGCCTCATCTCTGAAAGAACAAATTATACACATTTAAAGCTTAATTTACAAACACACTGAGGAACTGAAGAATCCACGACAAACATATGGGGTTTCTTGGCCTTCTTAATCCTTAAGAAAAGCTTTTTTTAAAATGTTTTATTAAGGAAATCAAAGTAACCTATTAACGTTATAGAATTGAATTAAAAACTATTTATGTTTTTAATTCAATTCTTAAGTGTAATCTTCTCAGCCCCTGAGGACAAAATAACATGAAATCCAAAAGATTTTAGCAAACAAACTAGAGAGAATTGGAAGAAAATGTTTGGAAGAGAAATATATGATCTTAACATTAATTAAAGTTACAAAAAAACACATTTAGAAAGTCCCTGCTTCATATACATGTTTTCTAACAGAATTTAGTGACCGCTCATTGGCTTTCTTTAAAAGTGTACTGTCAGTTCTTCTCTAATTACAGGGAAAATGTGTCGAGATCATTGCTATTGCAGTAAATTGAACATACAACAGGGGTGGTTTCCTAATTAGCGATTAAGCCTACTCCTAGACTACAGTTTCCTTTCAGTGAAGAATCTCAATTCAGAATGACTTGTACTTCTGGACTAGGCTTTAGAAAACTGGCCCAATGTGGACACCCCTACTAGTGAATGCATTCCACTACTATACATTGCGCCCATGCTGCTGCTGACACAGATGTGCAAATGCACAAATGCACAGAAGTATTGCCAACAGAGTAGGAGCAAATAAACATGAATTTCACATGCCTAAAGGCAGGTGTGGGCTAGAGAGGTATAAAGCCCCCCAGCACTGAGCTGAGGAACAGTGGAATTGTGCTCTCTGGAATGACTGTGCTCCATCCAATACAAATATTTTTGGGATAAGTTAGGGAGTTGGTGATGAGGTAGGGTGGTGATCATTCAGTATCATGAGCTCACTAACGTTCTTGTCACTAATTGAAATCAAATCCTCAAGCAACTCTCCAAAATCGAGTAGAAAGCCTTCCTGCACAGCAGAAACAGGTAATCCAGCAAAAGCAGAATACACTTTTTTAATACCACTGATTTCAGAAAAACAATGAATGAACAGGTGTCCCAGTACTTTTGTCCACACAGTGCATGTTACAGATGCAGCAGATTTGGTGGATTCGGTTGAAAAACATTGTTTTCCTTTAGGTGATCTGGTTTATTAATTAACTCTGCTTTGTGAAATATGCCCTAGGCTGCAAATGCTGAAGCATTTGGCATTTATACAGCGATGTGCAGTTGTGCTCTGTATGGCAAGAAGCTGTTGGACAGTTGTTCTAACTTTTGATGTCCATTTGTTCCCAGATTTGTCCATTAAAGAGAGAGAGAGAGAGAGAGAGAGAGAGAGAGAGAGAGCGAGCGATGAGAGTGGTGTAAGTATGGCGTGGCAGAGTGTTCGGCCCATATGCCTTTTCTATGATGCAGGTTTACTGTCACACTGGGTTGAAGAGCCAAGGCCATCTGGCCTCCGCTGTGGATAGGCTGATGACTACAGCATTAACACACTCCCCAGATGGGGCTACACCTGGCACACATGACCATCACATACACATTCACACACACACACAAACACACACTGTGGCGTGTGTACTGATAGTTCGGTAAAAGTTCAGAAAGTTTGGAATTCACAAAGTACAAAAGCTTAGGGGCATCCAGCATGTCATTGTGCCCCGTTCCCCTCGCTGACACCCTTGTTTTACTTGTTTTTTGCAGCAGTGTGTGTAACTAGTGTAACTATGGCTGGATGTGCTCATTGTCTGGGGCTTTGTGGGCCGATCGATCGGTGAGAGAAACCCAAGACCCAGGAAATGAGCCAATTATCCTCCAGCTTAATCTGTCTCCCAGGGGCTGTGTGTGTGTATGTGTCTGTGTGTATGTGTGCCAGAATGCAAGGCTGTGACCTTCAACTTCACAGATCGTGTCAGAACATAAACAACACACACACACACACATACAGCAGAAATCTTCACAGTAGAGAACTCGGGAGCAACAAATTACAGAACACATCACTGCTGAACTCCAGCTTGTTGATTAGAGCCCGGCGCTGCGTTTTTCAGCGTCTTTATCTGAGAAACTCTCAGAACATGTCTAAGCACTAGGAGTCAAGTCATACTCACCGAGGACTCTTAATACCACACTTATCCAATGTTGTGATTCAGGATCTGATCTGATTCTTCCTGGCCTTCCTGGTAATTTACCACCACATGCTTTGGACCGATAGAAATGCTGCAAAATTACTGTTTACATGGACTTCCATTAAAAGTTAAGGGTTTTTCCTTCTCCTGTAAAATTGGCAGTTTGGAGGTTTTTTTGGAGTTTTTTACATGACAGCGATGACATGCAGGACAGGTCTTTCTAAATCTGGTCCTAAAGTTTTCAGAAGCTAACTGATTATTAATGCTCTCAATATAAAACTGCCAGTTCAAGTATAAACTTCAGGACAGAAAAGGGGAAACGACAAGTGTAAGTAAGAACTTTCAGACCAAGTTTGAAACGGCTCACTGTGTACTGTACGCCGCATGCTACTGCTTGCAGCGGTATACAGTATCCCCAGTCTGAGAAGAAAGGAAAAACACAGGTTTTCAGAGAACACTCATCTTGCTATTTCATCTTTTGATCTGCTTTTTTGATTTTCTGATAAAAGTTCAAGGATGAGACAAGAGAGCGCGGCATGGAAATGAATGTGTCAGAGGACAAAAAGACATGTACACACACACACACACACACAGACACAGACACACACAAAGCTCTCACTCAGGGAGCTTGTAGGCCCGCAATACAAAATCTGTCATTTATTTGATGAAAGCTTTGAAGCCATCAAAGGAAAGCGTTTGACAAAGATGACCGCTACCACTCAGCTGTCCTTACCACAGCTGGGCGGCAGGCAAGTGCTTTCTCCATCCTAGGACTAATGTTGAAGGAGTGGCTGGATGACAAAAAACAAAAAACAAAACAACTAATTTACACAATTTTTACCTTTTTCCAAAATATAGACAATCAGCCAAAATGACAGGTTTAAGGCCTGAGGTTTGCTTCTTTAGTTTTGCACTCGAGCTACAGGTAGGATTGCCTGGTGTCCAGTTTTGAATGGGGCAGTCTGGTGAGGAGTGCTGTTATTCAGTGTGCATTTGGTACTATCACCCCTCAAACAGTTTCAATTGGGGTCTGGGAGTGTTTTGTAGCTGTGTCCCAAACCTTGTATAATATAATAAACAGCACATCAGATTACTAGTCTTATTCACTACATTATTACATGGATTGAGACACATCATGTGTATAGAACTAAAGACATCAGATATGGGTGGATAATTAAAACACTGTGAGTAAACAGTAGATTTTATTTCATATTTAATGCCAGAACAAATGGTAGTCCTCTCCACTCCCCTTCCTTTTTGTGACAAAGAACTTTGCACCCACCACCACTTCATTTTCTCCTATTCTTTTATTGTTCCAAATACTGGTCATGGGGATTAGACTCTTCCTTCTACCCATACCTTGGAAATAAAGTCTAATTTATTGTAAATCAAAGCTGAACTATGTATGATAGGCAGAGTTGTTTATGGCTTCCAGCACAATATCGAAGCCACACAAAACTCCAACCCAATTATTATTTTGTACAATTATTTAGTTGCACAAATGCCTTTGGCTTTTAATAAAGGTAAATTCTCATAAAGAAAATATCCACTACTAAACATCCATAGCTGCTTTTCACACACAAGCAGAAACAGAAAAAAACACTTACACATCCACTCAGACAACCACACCAATGTGCAAATGAGGCTAAGAGCTAAATGGACACAAGAGATGCCAAACAAAGGTGAAATAAATGCAGATGAAGTCAACATCAGCTTTTTTTTATGAACCTTGTTGACTTGTCCTCAATGCTGGAAACACAGGTATGCAAAAGGCCAAAGTTCAAAGCCCAGTGTTTGGCATTTCCCAGTCCTCCTTCGGCCATTTCATTCTATTGTCTATTTTCTTTTTTTTTTGAGTTCACAAGCAAGACAGCATTTCCTAAAATAGGCTGGGGAGTCCATCTGGCTTACATGCTGCCAAGTTTGGAGGAAATACGAACGTTAAGATGTAACTGAGACGCTACATTTGGTTTCTATGTCTCCTCTTTTTGGTGAAAATAAATTTCTCAATTTCTTCTCAAATGTAAAATTGAATCCAGTCAGTGTGTGGCTGAGTCAAGCAGGTTTGTGCTGCAGGAGCATCTCAGGAGTGGGCTTTGATCGCAGAATTTCTAGGAGCTTAAATTTGTTATTTTTTTTCTGCAAACTGAAAGCTTTGGTTTGTTCCATTGAAATATAGCCAGAGATTCCGAATAGAGGATAACACTGACATGATACTTGAGTTTTATTTTATCTCTGGTGTTTCATTGATTACATTTTATCGAGAAAAAGCCAGTGAGCTCTCCCCCTGCTCAGATGCTGGTCTTCATAAACATATCATAGTTTACAGTCTAAATCAAATCTCAATTTCCTAGACTTTCAAAAAGCCCATGAACTGCTAGCATCCATCTAAACATCACTTTGTGGGCTCTATGGTTTCCAGGACAGCATCAAAGTTGTCCACAATTGCAGCCCAAATTCACCTCCCCATCCAAGCTCCTTCCTAATTTGAACTTAATTTGGAAGAAGGACCATTCCCTAAGCTCTACCTCTTCTATGTCCAGGCCATATAAATCCCCTATGAGTAACTAAGAATTTCACACACCTCTCCATGTCCGGTCATTTTTTCATTGCTGCAAATACTGGTGATGTTTATGGCTTCTAGCATAATATCAAAACCGCCCAGAACTCCAGCTCATATATTTGCATGGGCGTAGTCTGCAATCACAAATTTTTCACGTTATTTTTGGCCCAGTAAGAACCATGAAGTGTCATTAAAATTGTATAATAAACTTTAAAGAAATGATTTAATCAACATGACACTTCTTCATAATAAAAGAAATGGAATAGAAAACTGGGTTTATTCAAATGTATACTGTGAACTGTATGCTTAAAAAATGTGTGTGTCTACCACTTGGCCTGTAAAAATCTAGTGAAAACACTGCATGACTTCAGAAAACAGCCCTACATCAATACAGCGTACCCACACGGTTCCATAGCAACCAGTACCCCCTGTGTCCCCTGTCATAGATTATGAATCAGTGAAATGTTTTGAACATGTTCTCAGATCAGCTTTGGGAGTCTAGTAGAAATGGGACCAATCTGACACCCAGTATCCGGCTGATGCCGGCAGAACATATTAACAGCTATATTAACCAATATTATCCAATTATCCAATATTAACAGCTTCGGCTCTCGCGTTCTCAGATCAGCTTTGGGAGTCTAGTAGAAATGGGACCAATCTGACACCCAGTATCCGGCTGATGCCGGCAGAACATCTGGTCTGATTCCGTGCCAAATTCGAAATTTCAGAATTATGGGTGGCAGAAATTATACACATAAACATACAGTAATGTAAATCACATGATAACTACATATAACAAATACAACTGGAAAGGGCATTTCCTGCGGGAAACACAGAATGGTTGCACAGCTAAAGTGGATTCCGCTTCCAGGTAGTTGCTAGGCTGTCGCTACATGGTTCCATGGTGTTGCTAGTTGGTTGCTGTTCTGTTAATAGGTTCTTGCTAGGTTGTTGCTGTGGTGTTGCAGATGGTTACTATAGTATCCCAGGTATTTACTATTGTCTTGCTAGGTGTTTGTTTATTGGTTACTATGGTATCCCAAATGGTTGCCATGTTCCTAGATGGTTACTATGTGGTCCTAAGGTTTTGCTATTGCTATGGTATAACTGTTGGTTGCTAAGGCTTTGCTAGGTGGTTGCTAAGGTGTTACTATGGTATCGCTGTTGGTTGCTAAAACTTTGCAAGATTGTTGTTAAGATGTTGCTACGCAGTTAATAATGTTTTACTAGGGGTTGCTAAGGTGTTTCTAAGGCTTTACTGGGGTTGCTATGGTACTGATGATGGTTGTGAAGGTGTTGCTAGGTGGTTGCTAAGATGTTGCTGTGGGACAGAAGTTGGCTGATAAGGTGTTACTAGATGGTTACTATGGGTTCATTATGAAGGTGTAGTTCAAAATACATTTGGCAAATGTGGGTTGCCAAAACCCTTTGCCTAAAAGCACATCTAGTGTGTTTGGCCAATAGAGGAGTGTCCACAAACTTTTGACCAAAATGTGGGTTGCCAAAATGTTTTTACAAAGGCTTATCCATTATGTTTGGCTAATACGGCTTTGGCCACAAACTTCTGGACGGAATGTGGGGTGCCAAAACATTTGAATAAAAGCACATCAAGTGTGTTTGGCTAATAGAGGAGTGTCCACAAACCTTTTACCAAAATGTGGGTTGCAAAATTATTTTTCCAAAATTTCATCCATTATCCCCCCCCCCCCACAACTGCTTTCTTAACTTTGAATGCGTGTTAATGAGCTGATGTTAGATCTTCTTTGGACTATTTCTATTGGTCTGTTGGGGTTACTAGATTTGAATATGACCACAAGCATCTGCAAATGGTGACTTGACTCGTCCTTGATTCCAGCCTCGTTTGGTCTACTCGGTGATCTTCTCAGGATGTACCCACGGCAGGCTGTCCGAGATCAGTCGCATCCATTCAGCTCAAACACAACGATTAGGCAAAAGAAATAGGGGGGCAGGTTCCCCTCTCAATGGGACGCGAGCTGCTATCATCAGAAAGCTTATTGTTCTCCTCCAATATTAACAGCTTCGGCTCTCGCGTTCTTCTGGCCTTTCTCATAGCAAGATAACACTTGGTCTTAATTAGAAAGACTGATTTATTTGCTGCCGCTTCCATCTATGAGGAGGTGATTAATCAAGCATTGAGAAGAATATGGGCTCCACAATGAACCCAAGCTTTAGTAGTTAGTGTTAGAATCGTATTTTCATTTTTTAAGTATAAAGAAAGGATGTTGCTGAGATTGAAAAATGAGCACAAATCTCTGGGAGGATAAGATAAGGGCTGGGGTGGTGGGGGGATAGGGTGGGGGGGATAAGCATGAGCTGATTCTGGAGGAATACATCTCAGAAGTGAATCTCCTCTGAGTATTATGAGCTCCTCCAGGCTCCACTGAGTATTATCTGTGAGTCAGCAGGCCACAGGAGAAGCGGAACAGCGCAGGCAGGCCTTGGACACACGCCGCCCAGACGAGGGAAGCCAAATCCCGGTTTGTTTACTTTCCACAGGCCATGTCCTTCACTTACTCATACCAAGCACAGTCCAAAAGTTAGGAATCATCAAGTTTGGATGATTTATTATTATGATTATTATCATGTTATTTATTTGTTTATTTATTTATTTATTTATTATAGACAACAGATGGATAGAAACCACCCCTCTGCTCTGAGGAGAATGAAGGAGTAGTTCAGTGTAAGCTATTGGTTCTATAGGCTTGTGGAGCCTGTGGGCGTGGCAGGCTGCAATTAAGATATCATAATGGCCCATTAGCAACTGGAGAATTGAACTAAAGGCTGCTGTTTACCAAAGACTGCTGTTTACCATGTAAAGCCTATTTTTATTATTTTATATATTGATTACAGACCAAGTTGGCCTGGAAAGAACTGATGAAACACTTGGCATTTATTGCGGATAAATAAATAAAAATCTAGTGGAAACACGGCATGACTTCAGACAACAGCCCTACATCAGCACAACATACCCACACAGTTCCGTAGCAACCAGTACCCCCTGTGTTCCCCTGTCATAGATCATGAATCAAAATAAAAGAACCCTTTAATCAGGCAAAGAAGCATTTAACTATTAGTCATTTCATCATTTCAAAGGGTTCTTTGAGTTGACATAGATCTATACACCAAACAGCCTACTGCCTAATACTAGATCCCACCTGTATTAGGCAGGTGCCTCGCTAGGTCCCACCGGTGCTGCCACAACTAAGCTGACCATTTAAATCAGCTTAACTCACACAATCCCAAACCTTGAATTTTCTTACCACATTTACATTGGTGGTCTTAACCATGGAGGTCCTAATGTAACGTGGTCTTGTGGTTTTTGTACACTTTGATTTTATCTGGCCAAACATTTATGAGTCCATTAATCGTCTGAACTGATCACATCTCTGTCTGAGACTAAATTCTGTCTGACAAGTAAAACGCAGGTTCTACACTGCCCTCTGGTGGAATATGGAGTTGAGTCATCTCATGGTTCTTCAGTATGTGAACATATAATTTTGAAGCAAAGCTAATTTGCATATGAAAAATACACTTTTTTAAATGTTCGTGACCAATTGAATATTCATACTCGCTCCTCTCTATCTGGGACAGACGCTACATTAACATGTACAAATCATTTTACATATACTATATTCCAAGCTTAAAGCATCATTATGTAAGAATGTGTCTTTTTTGCTCCTGAGCTCCCCCTACAGCTGTGGAGCGTACTTCACTTTTGCACTGCTGCTGTAAATACAAATCCCGCTATGCGCTCCCCCTAATGAATAGCTGTGCATGTGCATTTGCTGACAAGCTGAAGTGAAAGAAGCATGTGGACTGACATGATATAAAACCTGTACTACAGGATGTACAGATGCCATTCTCCCTGGTCAAAATCTTTTAGAAGCTGCTATTTTAGTAAAAATGCTACATGATATGGCTGTAAATTCTCTGAACAGCAGTATACTTAGTGTCAAAGCCAACTGCGTAAAGCACCCACAACCAGAAATGTTGAGAAACAACAGGCAGCTTTGCGGAATGCCAAATTAGTCCCATGCGAACATCTCCAATAATATGGGCCTCCAAATGCTTTGGGTGCGCTTTGGCAGTTTCTGTGCCGGAAATGCTTCCTTTTCATATTTTGCTAAAGCAATCCAGCCTATTTAACAAATCAGTAGTCTCTTATTTCTGTTTCTGAGAGCGCACAACTCGAGCTGTGGATGACTATAATTACACACTGCGGCTATTTCCGTGCTGACTGCCTGCAAATTTCTCATTTCCCTGATCACAGAATGCTCGCAGGGCATTTGCATGGCAGAGTGAGAGGGAAGCCTTAGACGCCATATAAAAGCAAGCTGAGAATTCTAATGAAATTCTGATGAAAGAGCTTTAAAGAGGAGAGCCGGACCCTTTTGTGTTTTCTTTCTTTTTTGGGGTCTTTTTTTGTTGTTGTTGTTAAGCTGTGAAATAGAAGGCAGCGACACGCTATCATCAAACAATCAGATTAAACCTCAAAACAGGATAAAGTGAGGAAGATCAAGTTCAGTACACACACACTCCTTAATGATAAACATACCCAGTTATGGAAATGTAAAAACATTTAAATCTCTCTCTCTCTCTCTCTCTCTCTCTCTCTCTCTCTCTCTCTCTCTCTATCTCTATCTCTCTCTCTTACCATATCATTCGTTCTCTCTATCTCTCACTCCCTTTCTCTCGCTCTCTCACTCTACCTTTCTTGCCCTCTTTTTTCTCTCTTATTCGATCTCTCTGTCCCTCACTCTCCCTCTCTCTCTCACTCCCTCTCCTTCCCCCTTTTCTCTCTCTCTGTCTCTCCCTTTCTCGCTCTCTCTCTGTCCCTCACTCTCCCTCTCTCTCTCTCACACTCCCTCTCCTTCCCTCCCTCTCTCTCTCTCTCTCTCTCTCTCTCTCTCTCACTCTCTTACGCTCCCTTTCTCGCTCTCTCTCTGTCCCTCACCTCCCTCTCTCTTTCACTTCCTCTCCTTCCCTCTCCCCCTTCTCTCTCTCTCACTCTCTCATACTACCTTTCTCACTCTCTCTCTGTCCCTCCCTCTCCCTCTTCTCTCTCTCTCTTCTCTCTCTCTCTCTCTCTCTCTCTCTCTCTCTCTCTCTCTCTCTCTCTCACTTTACCTTTTTCGTCCTCTTGCTTTCTCTCTTATTCCATCTCTCTGTGCCTCACTCTCCCTCTCTCTCTCTCACACTCCCTCTCCTTCCCTCCCTCCCTCTCTCTCTCTCTCTCTCTCTCTCTCACACTCCCTCTCCTTCCCTCCCTCCCTCTCTCTCTCTCTCTCTCTCTCTCTCTCACTCTCTTACGCTCCCTTTCTCGCTCTCTCTCTGTCCCTCACCTCCCTCTCTCTTTCACTTCCTCTCCTTCCCTCTCCTCCTTCTCTCTCTCTCACTCTCTCATACTCCCTTTCTCACTCTCTCTCTGTCCCTCCCTCTCCCTCTTCTCTCTCTTTCTCTCTCTCTCTCTCTCTCTCTCTCTCTCTCTCTCTCTCACTTTACCTTTTTCGTCCTCTTGCTTTCTCTCTTATTCCATCTTTCTGTCCCTCACTCTCCCTTTCTCTCTCACTCCCTCACCTTCCCCCTTTTCTCTCTCTCTGCTCCTCCCTCTCCCTCTCCCTCTCTCTCTCACTCCCTCTCCTTCCCTCCCTCTCTCTCTCTCTCTCTCTCTCTTACTCACTCTCTTACGCTCCCTTTCTCGCTCTCTCTCTGTCCCTCACCTCTCTCTCTCTTCCACTTCCTCTCCTTCCCTCTCTCTCTCTCTCCCTCTCTCCCTCTCTCATGCTCCCTTTCTCACTCTCTCTCTGTCCCTCCCTCTCCCCCTCTCTCTCTCTCTTTCTCTTTGCTTCTCTCACTCTCCCTCTCCCTCTCTCATTCTAGCTCGGTCTCTCACTCTTGCACTCTCTGTGTCTGTCGTTCTCTAGATCACTCTCACTCGCTCTTACTTATGCTTTCTCTTTCTCTAGATCACTCTTGTTCTCTCTTGCTTGCACTCTGTCTCATTCTCTTGTTGGCTCTCTCTTGATCGCTCTCACTCGCTCTCTCTTTCTCTCTCTCTCTCTGTGTGGCTCATGCTTGCTCGCTCTTTCGCCTGCTCTCTTTGTCTTGCTCTCGCTCTCTCTTTCTCTCTTTCTCTCTCTCTCATTGAATACAGTATGATATGTTAAAGGTGTGTGAGCAGATGCAGGTGAATGTGACCCCTATACACCTGCATCTGCTCACACACCTTTAACACATCATACTCTGACATATTCAATGAGAGAGAGAGAAAGAGAGAGCGAGAGCAAGACAAAGAGATGTGTGTGTTCACCTACACCTCTTTATGGATGGGTCATCTCAGCTTTGTCTTTTGCCTTTACACCGCTATTGTCCAGTTATTAGTCACTGTATCACATAAACAGGCTCATATTTATATCAGACCTACTCAAAGCAATAGGCAGAAAATATTTTACAAATCTGCGTAATTTGATGTTTGCAATGTTAACAGTCTATAAACTTCACTGTAAAGCATTTCAGTAATATGAACAATATTGTTAGCATTACTGTATTACTTGGCATAAAACATACTTTTTAAATTTTAACTTTAACTAACTTTAATTTAATGTCATAGTCTAGCTACTTTACCAAGCATGAACTGTATCAGTATAAAATAACACTCATACAGTATTGAAGTTCATGAACCTTTTGATTTGACAGATGTCTATTATATAACGATATGCACCAATCAGCCATAACATTAGTACCACCTAACATTGAGTAGGTCCCCTTTGTGCCGCCACAGAAGATCTCTCCTTTCGAGGCATAAACTTCACAAGACCTCTGAAATGCATCCTGTGGTATCTGGCAACCCTACAAGACCTGCCTTATGTTTTGGAGATGCTCTGACCTCTAGTTGTCTAGCCATCACAGTTCTTGTTGATTCTTGTCAAAGTGTCTCAGATTCTTACCCATGCCCATTTCTCTTGCTTTTAACCATCACCTTCATGAACTGACTGATCCACTGACAATATCCACATATTGACAGATGCCACTGTAGATGAAGACAATCAAGTTTTTTTCAGTTCTTCAACTAGTACTAATGTTATGGCTGATTGGTGTGCAGCATTTTGTAACAATGTTTAAACCACCACAGCTACAATAATGCAATTTGGCTACCATCACTATGGCGGTGTATGGTCATCATTCTGTGTGGTTATCATAGCTTAAATATTTACAAGCTTATTTTATGTTACAAAGTTTTCATTGAATCATTTCCTCTAAATATTATTTGATGAGCTTGTTGACTTTTTAATGCTTCCAAATTTACTGTGCTCTGTTGCTGTGTCCTTTTGTTAGTATTGTTACCCCTTAAAAATACCCATGGCCTGCAGGCCTCACATATTAACTGTCAAGGGGTTAAAATGCACTAAAAATCCTGTAAAATTCACAAAACGAAATACTGTTGTTTCCAGTAAAACAGTAAAAACTATGGAATTCTAAATAGACTACAGTAGTAGTTTTGTGCTCCGTTTACAAATACAGTACGTCATTACTTTAATGAAACAGTGAAGTCAAGAAATAACTTTACATTTACAGAATAATTTCTCACAGTGCTGAGTATCATCTCGTAACATGTGCTGAACAGCTAACAGCTCATTCATATGTTAACTTGTATGCTATTTTGTGAACATGAGGCTACTGTTTACAAATACTTCTTTTCCTCTCACCCTCCCCCTCTCTAATATCTGATATTAGCTCCGCTCATGTAAATGCTGTTTTCCCTGAAATGTGAAGGTCTGTAAGCCCTTGCTAAGTAAACACTAAGCAGATTGTAGGAGCAGCATGCTGGAGCTCTTTGTGATCTGGAGCACACTCTTTTCAGCACCTCCGCACACTCACAGCCGTGGATCAGCACCACGGACAGCTCTATTATAACCAACTGCACAGCTTGAAAGTGAAAGCTTCTGCAATGACAGCATGCTGTAGGTCTTTTTTCACCCAGCCCATGCAAAAGGTTCAGCAATTTGGTCACAGAAATTGATGCTGGACATGTGGAAAACATAGCTGTGCTTTCACTACCATTTTCAGTAGTGTTCTCAATAGGTTAGATTTATGTGACTAGTAGGTTAGATTTATGTGACTAGTAATGTGGCCAGCTGTGATGTGATTGCTAATATGGTTACTCATTGAAAAGCAGCAGCAGTTTGCATCCAGATTGTATCCAGTAAATCCAGTAAAAAGCTCTGCTAAAGAAAATGAGGATGATCAAAATGAATTCACATTCTCTGAATTTACGCATGTGCAAAACGCAGACATAAACGTTTAACTGCAGGACTCTACTGACTGTAGATCATGAATACAGTGTGTTTAAAGACAAAGTCAAAGTCTTCGCTCAGTGAAAAGAGACACACATATCCAGTGGTCAGCAAAGAAATAGGTACAATGCAAAGGCTGACTTCACCCAAACTCCACTGTCAGTGGGTCTTTGCTTTGACTCTGCACATAGCCACTTTTATTCACTAATGAGCCTGAGGAAGGGAATGTAATTAGTGAAATCTGGGTGTATTATGTGTGATTAGAACCAATAGGCCGCCTGTGAACATATGAAGCATTAAGTTAAAGGGATTCTCTGTCCAGACTAGGAAAACTCCCTTCTGATTTCACATTAAAAGATGAGATGAACTGCTGAAAAAGCACAATGTGAAGGTTGTACAAAAGGTGTCTGGCTGAGGGTAGCAGGATTGTGAGGTGTGGCTTTTTGTGGTGGTAAAGAACTCCACAATAGCTGCCAGAGAGCTCAGAGAGAGTATATATGAGACTAAATTCTGCTAGCATCGTAATTGAGGCCTGTTACATTAGTGTGAAGGTACATTATATTGACAAAAGTATTGGGACACCTGGGACATCACCTGAACCCTGACCCTGAACACCTGGGTCTTCTGAAATCAAGGGTAATATAAAAATTTGATTCTGCTTTTTGGAGTAACTGTAACATCAGTTCAGAACAAAATCAGAGAAATACAAAATGTTTACCATTAAAGTGTGCCAATACATACTGCATGCACACAATGGAAATAGCAATATAAATGAAGGATATTAGGACTACCTGCCTAATACTGAGTAGGTCGCCCTTGTGCCACCACAACCGATCTGACCATTCAAGGCACGGACTCCACAAGACCTTTGAAGGTGTCCTGTGGTATCTGGCAACAAGACATTAGAAGCAGACCCTTTAAGTTCTGTAAGTTGTGAGGTGGGGCCTCCATGGACTGCATCAATGAGCCTTAGGTGCCCATGACCTTGTCACCAGTTCACCAGATGTCCTTTCATGAACCACTTTTGGTAGGTACTAATCACTGCATACCAGAACCACACAATAAGAATTGCTTGTTTTTTCCAGATGACCTAGTTCTTTGGTTCTTGTCAGAGTGGCTGAGATCCTTATGCTATAAAACTAGTCTAACCTCACAGTAGTTTCTACAGAAAAACACATTTGTGGACAGAGCATGAAAAAGCCAACTGGATGTACACTTTGCACTTCAGCAGAAAAGTGAGACTACTATAAAGCAGCAATAAGGCTTTAAACTGCTGTAACTGACTGTTTCAGCACCTTCCTTCAGTCGTGCTGATGCCAGACAAGGCGCTGGGGTTGACAGATAGTCCCTGACACGGAGCAGGAACCCAGACAAATGAGGCTAATCTGATCTGAATGTCTGATTTCAGATTAGATCGGTTCTATTAGGATGGAGAACACACACACACACACACACACACACACAAGCATACACAGGTGGAATGGGTTCTATTAGAATTCAGCACCTGTCAGTCCTTTAATGACATTGATTAGCACACCAGGCACTACGGGGATGGTCTCCATGGGAGACAGACTTTGAGCCAAAGCTAAATTGCTTCCCCCCTGCACCTTTCCTCGCTTCAGCAGAACGCCAGCGTCTGCAGCGGTAATCAAGGTTCATCATCATTAGATATTTTATATTCTGAGAAAACAAGGCCCGTATGACGGCAGAGAAAAGACAATATCCCACACCCAGGAGTCCACTTAACTGGAGCTTATACGCTAGCCTGAATCATTGCCAAGCTGACAGCGCCAGATACTGTGTGTCTGTGTGTGTATGTGTGTGTGTGTGTGGTGGCATGTTCGTTAGCACTGGGTGGTCATGCATCCTATATCTCTGTGTGCTGCTGGTGGCTGTAATTAGCCAATAAAAGACAAATGAACATCGGCCAGCAGAAAGACTCCTGGGTGACCAATTTAAAGCTCAACACAGCCGTGAACAGAGTACAGGCACAATAAGCCACTGCTGGCCATATGGAACTGTGTGCTAAATGAAACTGAACTTATCAAATCATGATTTAACTAAATAATATCATTGCATTCATGCAAAAACCTTGTATCTCCATTTTTACCATTTTTTACTTTTTGACAAATTAGTTTTTTTTATTGTGTCAAAATGTCATTATTATGGGCCAATAGAAATGCTCCAAAATGACTTGGAATGTTTTTTTTTTCCCAATAGAGTAGGACTCTCTAGGGCAGATAAACATGGACCTATTAGCACCTTGCCTAATGCCAGGTGTGGGCTAGAGGGGAATAAAGCCCCCCAGCATTGTGCTTTAGAATAGTTTCTCATTGATTCGAACCAGCGTTTTGTAAACTAGTCCAACCTGGCAATCGCTGCTAGAGCAGAGCATGGAAAAGCCAACTGGATGTACACTTAGTACTTCAGCAGAAAAGTGAGACTACTATAAAGTAGCAATAAGGCTTTAAACTGCTGTAACCGACTGTTTCAGCACCTTCCTTCAGTCGTGCTGATGCCAGACAAGGTGGAATCTCTTCAGAACGTGCCATCATGTGCTGCTTTTGAGACCTATAAGTCTTCATGCTTCACATTGCCCCACAGGCTGTCTTTACATGATATTTACATTCAACAGTACAGTATCAGTATTCATACCTGGGTGTGGCTAGTGAAATTGACTCCAACTGTCAATTATATTTGGTTAATTGGTTTATTTAGTAGCTAGGGGGGCAATTCATTTTTCGTATGGGTGATATAGGTTTTGAATCAATCTTTATCTTCAATAAATGATGAATGGAAGGATCATTTTAAAACTACATTGTCTGTTTACTCATGTTGTCCTTATTTTATATTAAAATGAGTTGAATGATCTGAAACTTAAATGTGACAAAACTGCAAAAATGGGAGAGATAGGGGCAAATACTCTTTTACAGCATTGTTGTCCGTCTATTTAAGCATTGACATCAATCTCATCGATTTCAGTGGACATGCTTCTATATAGATTCCCATTTATTATTCTGAATGGGACTTTTTCCAGTCTTACAGCTGCTATTAAAGATCAATTGGACATCTTAAGTTCATGTTTGTCCCCTATTAGAAATCTACAACCTTTGGATTTAACCTTCCTCTGAGAGTTAAAGCCTGATAGAGAGGAGAGAGGAGAGCATGGATTCCTACTTAAGTGCTGTCTACTTGGATTTCTACTATAATGTGGTACTCAGGCAAAGATGAAGCCTTTTGCTAGGCCGATTTATGACTCCAGAACTTGTGCTGGAGCAAAACAACCACTTTCATAAGTTAAAGTGTTTTTGGAAAGCTTTCTGAATCATCTTGTTTGTATATTGAAGAAAAGATTCATTGGAAAGTGACGTTCTTCTGGTACAAATATCATTCAAGTCCGTTTTATCACAAGTACTCTTCAGTCGCTTGCATGTTTCAAAGCAAGGTGCATTGCAGCTTTTATGTGGTGCTGACTCTATCTGTAGACGTAGTGTAAATGCAATAGGAATGTTTGTTATGGAGTGTATCTTTTGGAGTACCAGCTGTTCACAATGTGCATATCTAAGGAGTTCACCAATAAAGTGTAAATGTGTTGCTTCATCTTTACTGGAAGAAATCATGTGTGTAGGTAAGCTGAGAGGTGCTTTTTCACTCTGCAGGAAAACCTGCAAACCGCTCTATATATAAGTGACATTTCAAACCACTTCAGTGTTTTTTCTTCAAAGGTTGTCTAAAAGCTTACAGGTCAAGATTTTGAAAGTAATGGAACATTTTATCTGTCGATTTCAACTGCAATATGACAAAGCAGATCAGACAAATAACTGGCAACCTAAAATACTTTGAACACCACCGGTTCTCTGAACCTTTTCATTTGTTTAACTGTAGCTGAGGTAGAAGTAATGAGGATCATTTTTGTTTTGTTTTGTTACTAGCACATTAATCTTTGATTCAATTTGATTCTGATTATTTAGGAGACAAATTATGGAATCTCAGATCAACATGAATCAATTTGATTACTTTGGTGCCATTCAAGGGTTATTTAAAAGTATGCTAAATACAAGGATGGGAATAGATAACCTATTTGTACTGTTGTAGAATCTAGAACAAAACCTGAGATAGAAACAATGCTAAAAAAAATACACCTAGCAAGGGCTCCAAGTGGCTCAGCGGCTCAGTCCATTCTTCATCCAACACCAAGAACAAGAATGTTAAAGATATGTTGGTTGGCTGATTAGATCGACAGATATGAATGACGTTGAATGAAGTTTTATCAATAATGTCTTTCAAATAATCGCTCAATAGAGTAGTAGACTGGTGAATTTAAACACAGAATTGATCACCATTATGCTGAGCATTACAAGATATCCAAACCTATCTTGTAGTATAAGAAGAACATCATAACATACAAGCTTTTATAGGAAGAGAACTGATGATAAATATAAAAATAGGTAAAATCTGTGTTTAGTTGTACAAGATTTATAATGTTTAAGGCTGTGAGTATCTGGGTTTAAAAAGTCTGACAATGGAAAACTGACAGCTATTTTCAGTTTCAATACAACTATTTAAGTATAGAATTAAAATCTAAAATATACCTTGAAAATTACACCGGCCTACATTATTCATTTATGTTAAATATTAATAAATATTAATAAATGTTAAAGCTAAATTCTGAAATTTACATGGGGTGCTGGAGTGTTTGTCTCTGTCACAGGGTCCGGATAAACCATGTCATCATCTTAGTCCCGTCCAGGCAGATGTTGAGTGCACATATCAGTGGAAATGAAACACATTCTAAATAATTAAACAAAAACTTTCTGAAAGAAAAACTTTCCAGAAGAAAAATGTAAACTAAATTGCTGTTGGCACCAGCGTCTCATTTGAAGGCAGCTGTTGTGAATGTGGTCATGTGACATGTCACATGAATAAAACAATAAAACATACTGAACTCGCTCAACCTCTGAAGATTCTATAGCTGACTGGATGCATGAGTTTTATCCCTGAGAAAACAAAACAAAACAAAACAAAAACAAAAAACAATATAATATATATATATATATTTTTTTTTTGGGGGGGGGGGGGACAAATCCAATCCAAATAGGGGCACTAATAAGGTTTACTAGTTCTAAACGGAGGGAAAAGCCCATAAGGTGTCAAAACATATGTAAAATACCTGCTGGGCTACTATGCCAGTATGAAAGGTAACGAGTTCAATATGAAGGCAAGGTAAAGGCAGGATAAGAGCATCAAGTAACAAGCTTGAAGTTCATGCTGAGGTTGACAATGATGAAGCTCATTACCAATCTGGATAGAGTTGTGAGAGGGATGTGACGCTAGACTATTAATTAAAACCTCTGGAGTACCTATGGTCTACCAAGTAGCTTGATCAATATTTAATCAAAGGTAGTTCTCATATTCAGGCCAGTTCATTTCTTTATTTATGTGAAACCGCAAAATGTGTGTCTAGTAGGCATGTAAAGATACACGCCTACTAGTATTTTTATCATACAAAATCAAACCGTAATTATTTAAGCTTCAATTATGTTGGCCAACGCGACACTCAGTAGGGAAACCTTTCCTCCAGCCTAGATGGACACGGGTAAGAAAATAAAAATACTGGTTGTGACTTTCTATAATGACCAGTTGTGATTGCACTGAGGTCTCGGCAGCATGTGCATGGAATTACATCCTGCTGCATATTGCTCCAAAATTATCATCTTAGCTCTAGCAGATTGGGTGGATTTCTCAACAAGCTGTGATAATGACTAATTAAGTCAAACAGAGAGGGCTAATGCTGCAAGCATCAAGATTTTCCACTTAAAAACACCAATCTCATTCCCCACAGGATCCAGTTAAATGCAGGGACATTGGGGAGCAGTGATTAAAAATGAATAGTATAATTGAAAAACAGAGAACCAACACCAACGCCTACAATGCTCAAGGTACAGTGAAATGGCATAAGTACCCCGCAGCAACTTGCGGGCATACTGCCGTGTCTGCGAGAAGCAGCTGCTATCATTCCTCATATAATTTAATGGCATGCTTTCCGCAGTGACATCCATAATGGCGTCTATGAAAAACGGCTAATAAGAGGGCCGCTGAGAAATCCCCAGCTTGATATCTGTGTTATACTGGTTGTACTGAAACATTTTTCAAGCAAGCACAGAATTTATTGCAATTAACGAAACATGAAGATGTCATAGAATGCAAGACTCATTATTCACAAGCGCTAAGCAAATGCTGTACTTTGATATCGGAATAGCTAATCAGCTAATCGTGTCAGATGAACCTTTTACACATCCAGATATGCTATGCGCACATACACACACAGACACACACACACATTCCTAAAAATGCAATGTCACACACACACAGGTTATTTCCCTGTTTATGTAGGCCATATTCTAAACCTTTGCACACACCACCCCAATATGAAGGCTTTTTAATCTTAAGACATCTTAAAGATGCTGCCCAAGAGATCTTATTTAAGGGCAGAATACATGGCAGCGTCAACGATGCCACAATTCACTGCAACAATGACAACCTTACTGGGAAATTTTTATTCAAGCTTTCCCTTGTAAACCAAACAACCCTGATAAAAACACAGCCTGTCCAGCTCAAGCTGGTTGACCAGCCTAGCTCTTCTCCAGCATGTAGCATGTTTCTGTTTGAGTTTGATGGTTAGGATGGTCTGTAATGATGATCATCAGCATGATCAACCTGACCAAGATAACCTTACCAGTAAGACGAAGTTGATTGAACAGCATGAACAAGTTTGTCAACCAGCATCAACAGCAAGATCAAGCTGATTGAACAGCATGAGCAGCATCACTTGGACATGGTCAACCAGCTTGAGTAGCATTACCAGCAGGAACAAGCTGGTTGACCAGCATGACCAATATCACCAAGTTGGTCAACCAGCATGATCACACTGGTCGACCAGTATGACCAAGCTGGTCAACCAGAATGACCAGGAAGACACTGTGCTCTGTGGTCAAGTGCTGGTTAACCAGCTTGGTTATGAACATAGGGTATGCTTTAGCAAGGATTAGCAGCTTTTCAACCACCTTGACCATGACCGTGACAGTGGCAGGCAACACACTGTAGAGACATATTCATATGTCTACATGTTTATAGGCTCATTTTGACAACAACCAATGCATTCACAAATATGTGTATGCATGTGTCTTCCCCCAAACATTAAACGGAAGAGGTTTTACCCTTTTGCAAATGGTCTCTTACAAGCTGTGTGGTGCTGAAGCATCCCCTTGTGTTTGCGAAAGTGCTTAACAGAAGCATCTGCATTCACAGTGTGTTTTGAGCTCTGTCAGAGTATAAAAGCTCACACTACTAACACTAACTTCAATTTCATTCAACATAATAAAAAAAATGGCTGGCCATCATTTGTGAGGCTTATAATCATATACTTGTAAACACTCCCACACAAAAAACAAATATACAAGAACGAGGGAGTAAAACTGAATGGGAGCTCAATTTTAATAGAAGCCAATAGGCCATTGCTGAATCCTGTAAAGAAAAAATATATAAAATTGATATAACTATATAACATAACATATAAAACTTCTAACAATATGTGCCCTAGAATGAGACTTGAACCTGGCTACATCACATCCACATAACCATGCCATAAACATGTCACAATGTGACACCTGTCATGATGATTACTGGCCAATTATTGACAATATGACCCTGTTATAGTACTGAACATGAGCTGTCATGGCAAGGCATGACAGCCTATGACCTCTGCTATGACATGATCATGGCATATAGCATATATATGTAACGGTTTTAACAAGCTCTTGTCCACTTGGCCTTGCCATTTCTCCTTGGGGAAAGCCTGATGCCATTCTAAGGGCCTTTCCATTACTTTCTTAGCTAAAGTGAAGTTGGTTATATGAGCTCTTGGTGTAATGTGGAATCAAATAAACAAAGTGTCAACTTATAGTCCAGAAATCATTCTATCCTGTGACATTTTCCCTTTTTAAACCCTGAAAAACTAAGACTAAGATGCTGACACCATGGCCAGAGGATTGCAAGTTTGAATACCGGATCATGTTGCTTCGCCATCAGCAACCAGTGCCTGAGAAAGCACAATGGGCCATACTCACTCTGGGTGGGTAAATTGTGCTCTCTCCCCTCACTACTCATCAATTATTGTAATGCTGACCGGCACAGGCGTCTGTTGTATCAAAGCTGGGGTTCCAGCACTATCCCTCAAGCCCTTTGGCTGCCTAGTGATGCTGCATTGGTGGCAGTTCGAAAAGAGGTGGGGCCTGACTTCACATGTATCGGAGGAGGTATGTGCTTGTCCTCACCATCCAAGTCCTAGTGAGTGGATGGGTTAATTGGCTCAGCTTAATTGGGGAGAAAATGCTTAATATTTAAAACCGTACCATTCAGGTCATTTAACTGTAGTTCATTTCATTTACCTTAAAATGTTAGTGAGTTAAAGGCTACACAACAAAAATAAGCTAAAGCTGAAGCTAACAACAACAAAAATAAAGGTTATGTGGCACTATTAACTCCATATATATATATATTGCATTTACATATACTGACAAACTTTAGCAACTGCCGATTGACCTCAATGATCAGTGTCCTTTCCTGAGTACAGCTTACTGACTGCATGTTACACATGCGGCAGAGTGAGCTGAAAAAATTGAGTACTGGACCTAAAAAAAACCCTCTCGCAGCATGAAAAGGTCATTAATTAAATATATGGGATTAGCTGGTCAGCTGCTGTGGCCTATGACTCTTTTAGCTTTGTACAGCCTAGCGCTCAGCTGGAGCTATTGATGGTATTAATTTATGACATGTCATACTTTACATTTCGTAAGTTATAAATGTGGAGTTGGAGGAAATCCATTTTTAAGTTCTAACAAGTTGCTGCAGAATGAGGTGCCAAAAGCTTTTATTTGTGTGACCTACTGGCCACTGCGAGAGCGGAATTGACAGTGAATATTTATTACCCTATTTTCTTTGAAAGATCCCATGTTTTTTTTTTCTTACTCTGAGGCCGTGAGTTGAAGGCTCCAGCTCCCTGTCGTGGCCTTAACGGTGTAAGTTGATGCTGTTTGTGCTGTGTTCCCTTGGCAAGCTTACTTAATATCATATCATTACTCTTCCCTTTCTGTAGTATTTCTCTTTTAGACTCCCATGAGCTATGATTCATAATCTATCTACCTTCAACTTTTTTTTTTTACGACCCATCCCAGGTCAGGCCCACCTTTTATAATTGATGTCCCACAGGAAAGAAGGGTCAGCCTTGGCTTCAATCATTCGGCAAGAGAGAGAGGGCAGAGAGTGAGCGTTGGGGAGATGGATGGATGGCTATTGATCGGAGGAGGCTGAGAAAAACATGCTTCTAAGAGGGAGAGAGAGAGGGAGAGAGAGAATGAAAGAGAGAGAGGCTAGAGAGGAAGAAGCCTAGGTAGCATCTGCTCTGCATTCTTCTAAAGTTCATCTGCCACAATGCAAATAAGAGCCGATCCATTTGTCTAATCCCGCACGCCGCTCCTGCATGATGGAGGGTCATTTCCATCTAATTAATCACGTGAGTGACAGCCTCATTCCCGCATTTTCCCCTTTGCAGTCACAGGAAGCAGAACTACAGCACAGGGAGCAGCCCTCGGTCACTGCGCTTACCCTCACACACCTGGCTGTTCCTGGGAGAAGGCTCAAAAGTGTTAGCACAAATGTTCATTGGCTGGCCAGTTTATTAGAAACCCCTACCTTATGGCTCCGTCTTGCTAATGTGCAGCGACTGTAGCATGGTGCTGGTGCATGGTGCAAGGTAGATGTTTCTAATGAAGTGGCCAGTGAGTGGAGATACAAGGTAGGTGTTTCTAATAAAGGGGCCAGAGAGGGGAAGGACAAAGTAGGTGTTTCCAATAAAGTGGCCAGAGAATGGAAGGTCAGGGTAGGTGTTTCTAATGAATTGGCAAGTGAGTGGAAGTGTAAGGTAAGTGTTTCCAATAAAGTGGCCAGGGAATGGAAGGTCAGGGTAGGTGTTTCTAATAAATTGGCCAGTGAGTAGAAGTGCAAGGAAAGTGTTTTTTAATAAAGTGGCTAAAGAATGGAAGGTCAAGGTATGTGTTTTTTAATAAAGTGGCCAATGAACACTAGTACAGGAAGGTCAGTTTTTAATATCTGATAACCTAATAAGGAACTATCACAGTGGTACATAAATATCACTCTGTTGAAAAACTACAGTATCCCACTAATAGTCTAGATGAATTACAGAATTCTACAGCTGTACAGCCCCATTGACTCTGTGTGTATGCAAGTCTGAAGAAGACGGGGATTTAGATTGAGTATCAGCACCCCACTCTCAATTACCTTCCCATATCACTACCTTCCCATATTCCTGGTAACTATTTCTTAAGAATCGCCAACAAATCCTTCTATGCACCACTACAAAGCAAGCATTACAGATAGGCTTCTACAGATGTTAAACCACAACCTCATGCAGTGGTTCAGTGAGAGAGTGCAAGTTATTTTTGGTGCATGGAGTCTATGGTAGAATTTTAAAGTGCTGATTATGGATGCGCGATGCTTTAGCCCTAAAGTGGAACTGTCAGAATTTAAAGTCTCTACCATTTTTTATAACCGAACAAAGGCATTTATTCATGTGCATATAAAAAGTACAACATAGGATGTGACACCTTTGATTTATTTTGACCCCAAAAAGCCTTTGCTGTATGCATATATCATGAATCTGCTCTACTGTTCTGCTGGTGGTGTTATAATAGTAGAAACATTCTGTTAAAATGTGGTGTGGCAAAAAAGCCCCCCCCCCTCCCACCAAATAAAAAAATAAAAAAATAAATAAATCATATATCAAATAAAATAAAAATGTATTTGTCGCATCTGACATCATGCACAGGAAATATTACATAAAATATTACTTACATGTTTTATTTTTATTTTTTTTTATATAGATTTGATAGCATTTGCATGCTAAGCATGACTTATATGATCTTGTCTGCATATTGCAATTTGATTTTTAACACCAGAGGGGTGCTGTCAGCTTATCTTGCTACCTCCTGGATGTGAAGTTTTGGATGAGGGTCAAACTGCAATCCCCCGAGAGGGTCTTCCTGTGACTCAAGCACACTTCTCTGGAACAGATCTAATGTTAGGCTTTGCAGTTGTGTTGGCTTATGAACTGTGACGTATCACTGAACATAATACATACAATACATATAATGCACAAATTAAGGTGCTCAAGAAATGCCTGATTAATGCTTTTTACTGCCTTATACTATATTAATTACCATAGCATACAGCATAGTTAATTGCCAACTACTGGCTTGATGTAAGCTTTACAAATGTTCAATGTGGTAGTAAGCAGCCAATGATTTACAGGCTTGAGAACATAAATACTCTGGAAAGTGCTTAATTCACCTTAGTAATTGCTTTACAATGTGGTAGTAAGCAGTTAACTAGCAACTACTAGATTCTTAAGGCTTTACAAGAACATTATAATACAAAATCACATACAAACATATGCAAACCAACCCAGCCCATGAATGATGGTATATTGACTAAACAGAAAGCACAAACTAAAATCATAGTTCACGACATATGAATTGCCAGTGAGTTTATGTTTACACTGAACTTTCATTTCTATGTGTTTCTAAAGCCTTGCATTTATATCATGACATGAAGATAGGCCTATGATGCTTGCTGAAGCTAGTTAGACCAACATTACAATGCAATCCAAATCTGCATAAAGATTAGGCAGTGTTGCTGGTGGTGCTGCCATGCTGTGCACATGCTGTGTTATATTTACATTAGCTCTGTGGCTAAACATAAAGAAATCAAGCTCTTTAAACTCTGTTTCATTATAAAGTGCCTGCTATTACATTTTCTTGAATGCATTTACAAGCATTTGTAAACCAACAGCATCTCAAGATGCAGTAACGCATTCGTGCATCTTTGTTTATAAATAGTAAAGGAGCCAATGAGAAAGACGAAGCGTTCAGGATGTGGGCATGCTCGTCTTCCTGCAAGCCAACAAAAGAGATTATGGGAAATTCCTTCTCGGAAATTTAACTCTATTGAGGACGTATGGGCTTAAAAGTAATCTGGTTATCTTAATGTCAGGTTATAAGAATCATCCCATTCCTGTTTAAAGCCTAGAATGACAGTGAAACCTGCACTTACCAGCAGCATCTCCTAATCAGACCTTCACTTTGAATTAGTGGTACATTCGGCCTTTCAAAAAATGCTTATCTCTCTCAAAGGAATTTAAGTCGCAGCCTTTTTTCATTAACATTTGCCAAAGGAGGGTTTTTTTGTGTTCTGTTTGGGAGGCCATTTAAAAGCTGAAAAGGATGTGTGTTTTATTCAAATGCACCAGTCTTTTCACACCATTAAATTAAAGAGGCCCTTAAATTTGTAGGAAAACCAAATACAGAAAACTAACTTTATTTGCTGGGAGACTGTTAGCTTGCTGTTTAAAATCAGCCCTTATTTTTTTACTAAATTTATGAGGCTTATTCATGTTGATGTTGGGAAGTTGTAAATGGTAAGCCAAAACTGGTAATGTCCTGGCAAGGTTATGAGGTTTTGAATTTTTTCAGTTTAAGGTACTTTGAGATTTTTGGCTTCTAGCACCCAGATAATATCTTATAAAAGTCAACGTTATTCTGAATGTTAGGCTCTAAAATGCAAATGTGATTTGTGAGACTTCACTCCTGTTAAGTGCTAGCAGATGGTGCACTTGGTAAGGATTCGGAGAGGATTGGCTATGTTTCAGCCAGCTCTCAGAAATGTAGAAGGAATCTATTGATTTACCTCAGATAACCTTTGCTGTAGACAACTCTCTCGTTTTTGTGTTCAGTAGCTCTCGTTCTACCGCTGTGTTTTAATTCTTTTTTGCAATCGAGTGGAAAGCGCTCGACGGAAAAGGAAATAAAACACTCTCACGCCACTCCAATCCCTTTTGTTCCATTTAATTTGGCAGATTGAAAAAGGAGGCCGGCTGACGTCTCATTCGTCTTGAGGTTTCCTCCTCTGTGGAAATCATTACAAGCCAATTTGCTCCTCACACTTATGCTCTGCCTGCCAACCATATGCTGTTTATGTACCTTCACCCAGCCTAACAATGCCTCGCAAACACACACTGGCGCACTCATGCACACGTCACTCTGTCAGTACATCATCTACTCTCATTACCAAAGCTCTCAGTTGATGCACTATTGAAGGAGGCGATTTCAGAGACGTCTGTCGCAGCTCGTCCTTGTGTTCGACAACAACTCCGTTCTATCGCCTTAGGAAAATGCTTCTTTTGTGCTGGATTTGAAGCGACGACAACGAGAGGCATGAAACAAATTTCAAAAGTTGCATTGTCGTGGCCCTTTTTGAGGTGCTGCATGTTGCTGTGGAAACCAGCTTTAACCAGAACAACTGAAAGAGAGACCTTGTGGCAGGTCGATTCAAAGGTTTGCTTTCATTCTTGTGAACGGAAGGATTAAATGTGAAATAACCCCTTGACACCAAGCACAGCATTTCAGTGGTGTTAAGGAATCATGTTTAAAGTTTGGAATGGCAGCAACACCTTGGAAAACCTCACAGTCAAACCTTATGCGACCTTCACTTTAAATTAGTCATGCATTTGGGCTAATAAATGTTTTTAATCTCTTTGTTTTCAGCAGTGCTCAGTAAGATCTTGAGGAACATCCTTCTTGGAGATCCTAAACCAGAGGTTGCTACTCCAAACCATGGGGAACCTCAGTCCTCCCCTCCTTTGACCCATCTGCCAGAGTTAGGAAGGCCTCAAAGTATCAGGTCTTAAGAATCAGCCCATGCATGTTGAAAGCCCATATTTACAAGCAACATCAGACCACATGAGACCTTCACGTTAAACTAGTCATGCATCTGGCCTTCAAAAACTCTCGTTTAAGCAGAGGTGAGCAAGATCTTGAGGAACAAGAAGATCTTCAGACAGTGGATTGCCAAGCCCAGTCCTTGGAACCCAATGCTCTTGGGACTTGTGCCCTTAACACGTCTGTCTCAGCTTATCAGGGTCTTTATACCTGTCAGATGAGTTCAAAATTTAGTGTTAGATCAGGGAAACCTGTGTTTAATTTGTGAATTATGAGGTTCCACAATATTTGACACATCTGCGCAAATCCTGCTTGATTTGGGAAGCACAGAAGTTGCATGCAGAGAATTGTGAAAAGCAGGTCTGGAAATCAGTCAGTCACTATTCATTTTCCCCTGATCTGTATGGGATTGCGCATTTTCCCACTATGGAGGTCCTTGAATCCATGGCTTTATGTTGCAAGTGTTAGGGGATGTTGAAGGATCTGCCCTCGTGGAGATGGTTGTTGCTTTACTATACCACTATGCAGTAACGATTATGCAACAACAAAGGGTGATGCATAAGACCAGGGGGCTTGGCATACCAAGATGTCATAAGGCACTTTACTACAGTGAGAGTAGTGAGAACCCCATTCCAAATCTATTCCAGCCTCTGCTTCTCAAGCTGCTTCTCGAGCTTCACAGCACAGGCAAGTGCCAGGCAGCCAGGCAAACACAGCAGACATTAGCATGAGTGCAGTGATCTAAAGCACCAGTCTGTCTCACTCAAAGTCCAGTGTCCCTAAGGGTGGCAGCTTTCAAATCATATTACTGTCACATTATTCACACTCTTGAGCCCTCTCTACACTCCTCTTAATCCATGTATCCCGGCTTGCCATTCAGCTGCGGACGCCACCAGTTTACCAGTAGCACTACCTTTTTTACTGAGTACACACCGACAAAGGTGTGCAACTTGTCTTTGTCTGTTCAATAGTTCTTAATCCTGGTCTCAAAAAGTACAGTTTTCCAGAACATGTGAGTGTTTTCCAGCTTTGTCTGCTGCTCTTGATGGTTGAGTATTTCCAAGCAACACAAGAAGAACGGAGGAGCTGAGGAGTTAAATTAGGTGTGTTACATTGCACCATGATCTATTGAGTATAGCTACTATTCACAAATTAAGTCTAGCCTGAAACGTGTGGCGCAGGTGACAGTTGGGGAAGATGTTCTAGCAGTGGATGTTAAGAGTTGGGGCAGATTTTGAGGCAACAGGGGTAAATTTTGGGTCATAATTAGCCGTTGGAACTGATCTTGGGGCAGTTATAGTCCACGGTTGTGGTAGATTTTGAGGCATTTCGGGTTGACTTCCAGAGTCAATGTTTTTAGGGTTCCTGAGTCAACAGTTGAGGCAGATTTTTGAGCAGGCGCGTCAGAGCAGATTTTGAGGCAGTCTGAGTTAATAGTCAAGGCAGATTTTGGGGCGGCTGATTTTTGGGCTTTTGGAGTTGATAGTTGAGACAGCTGGGGTCAACAGTTGAGATTTTGAGACAGTTGGAACTGATAAATGGGGCAGAATTTGAGGCAGACATAGTTGACAGATGAAAAAGAGTTTGGGCAAATGTTGGGAAAGTTGGGAAAGTTTTGGCAGTTTCAAGTAAGAGTAGATTTTTGAGGCAGTACAAAATTGATGCCAGATTTAGGGGCTTTTAACACTAACGTTTGGTAATGATTTTTGGGAAGCCAATGTTGACAGCTAGGTCAGATTTTAACTTCTGAGTCTTCATTTGGGACAGATTTTTTGGCAGTTAAAGATGACAAATGAGGCAGATTTGAAATCGTCAAAATCGACAGAACGTCAGTGTTCATCAACAAGTAGAGTAGTGTGATCTCTGTTTGTCTGGGATCTGATCGAGTATGTGCATAAGGTGCTTTGCAGCTATGAAGGAAAAACAGGAGGAGCTGTACTTAATTCCGAAGCTGACAGGCTAACAGCCTATGTCAAATATGTCTGCAGAATAGAGGGTGTTTCCCCATTCAGCTGATTACCCCCTGCCCTGGAGGGGTATTCGGGCTAGTAGGTGGGTTTTGGGAGCACTCAGAATGCGGACAGCATTGTCTGGCTGTTATTCACATGTCTGGGACTGTGCAAGTGCCTTGAAGGCACAATATGGATAATTAAGTGTGGAGAAGAACAGGAGTTAAAGCTAAATTCTGCTGTTTGTGACTGCTGCACTGCAGCCAGAGTACTCCAGAGAAGGATACAGACAGAAAGCGCATGATGTAAGAGATAATCATGAAGGACAGGTGCAGCCATAAAGAGGTCAATAACATGACGCAACAGGTGCATTTACCCAAGATGATGCTTGTGTGAAGAGACGGGAAATTGAGCAGGAGTTTGTAACACCTGTGCATTGTGTTTGTGAAGAGTGCTGCAAAGAAGGCTGCAAATAAAGAGTAGTAACTAATTATAATTCATAAGGCAATCGCAGGTGCAAGAAGTGGATGGAACAGGAAAAGAAGTGTAAGATGCAAACAGATGTGTAAGTTGAAGTCTATGTGTACAGTGACACGTTTCTGCTCACAGTGGTTCTGAGAGAAATATTATACTTGCATCTATTTCATATTAGTAGCTGTTTACATCCAGAATGCCAATATTTAATGTGTAATCTGGTATCAGAAGAATAAGCTCTCATTAATTTGCTGGACAATTTGTTATTTGCAAAACAGCAGTGACACTGACTTGGTTAAGCATGGTCTACCACTTCAAAATATCCAGCCAATAGAAATTCTGCAGCAGAAACTGACCAAAAGTGTAGGGAAATGTTTCTCAACCTGAGAGAAGAATATCGGGAGCTAAACTGGAACAAAAATGTGGACCATCTGGTGACCTCTAAAAAAGGGGTTGAGAAACGCTGGGCAATAGAATAGCTAACACATGTCATGCATGGCACTGTAAACCTGCAGGGTGGCAATTCTACTTTTGTGCAACACAGAGCTAGTTATGGCTCTATGTCTGAAGAATGAAGTCTTCTAATATTCTAATATTCTAATCTTCTAATATCTAATACTTCTAATATTTTAATTAGACAGGCATTTTAAAGTTCCAATCACAGATTTGTAAAATTAAAGCAGCATTATGTAGCAAATGTTTGTTAAAAGAGCAGATTCTAAATCATGTTGTTGCTTCACTGACCTGCAATATGAAGAATAACACCACTCTTATTGCCACTATGGGCATGGCATGCATGTAACACTTGTAAAGATAAAAACTGCATAGCACTGCAGTCACATTTTTGTAAAAGTTTGTATTATATTATATTATATTATATTATATTATATGCTTCTTTCAGATGCTATTTCTGTATTTGTCAGCTCATAAAATCCATGTGTAGGTGGCTCAAAATGCTAACTACACTTTACCCTGTAGGGGGAGCCCAGGAGCAAGATATGCCAAGTCTTGCCTATTGCTGCTTTAATGTAGTTAAATTTTGAAGCCAAGTTTCATATTGGAGCGTTAGCTTGTTATTTATGCTATCAGCTGCTATTGTTTGCAGGTGTTCCTGGATAGAGAAAGGCTGTGACTCCAGAAAGTGCTACTCTTCTTCGTTTGAGTGTTCATATCCAAAGAAAATAAAAATAAAACAATAGATTAACCTTGGATCTAGTATTTTGCAAATATGTGAGCAGAAAAATGTGTTACCATAGCCTTTCTGTCAGCTTTAACCAGTCTGACCATTGTATTTTGACCTCAGTCATCAACAAGGCTTTTCTGTCCGCAAAATGGTCACTCACTGGATGTTTTTTCTTCATTACACCATTCTGAATAAACCCTAGATGAATAAATCCTGGACAATCAGCAGTTCTAGAAATATTCCAACCAGCACCAACAATCATGCTATACTCAAAATCCCTAAGATCACATTTTATATCTTCATCCTCAATGACAGTATGCATTTCACTGCTGCCCCACAATTGACAGATTAGGTAATTGCATAAATGTATAGACATACAGGTCATCCTAATAAAGTCCTTGATAAGTGTATATCCCACAGACATGATCAGTATCCGCAGATCTAGTATGACTCAGTCAAGATTTTTTATTTCTGACCTCTTGCATTTATTCCTTTCCACTGTAACCCAAGCTGTAAAAAAAGGGACTTGAAGACATATTTGACTGAGGCCTGCTGTCATCAGTTATCTAGGTCTGCTCTACATATCCATGGTCGTGAGTCTGCGAATAAGTAGGAAACGCCATAATTCAAACAGACAGGCTCTTGATTGTACTCCATATCAGAATATTCATGATTTCCCTCCTATTCACCTCCTCTGAGTGTGTGGAAGACAGATATTCATGTTCCTCGAGTTTCAAGGGGAAGGAAGGGAAAAAAAAAACAAAGAGAGAAGAAGTAAAAGGGACCGCTTCGAAACGTAAAAAGTGTGTTCTTATGATTCATTTGAGGATGTTGCAAGTGGGGCCATGTTCAGAATGATAAAAAGCCTAGAGACTGAGCTCAGTAGCCCAGGAGAACTTCTCCTCTGCTATATTTTCCTCTCATTCTGTTCGTCGCAATGAATGTTTAATGTCGTCAACAGTACAACTGTATTTATGAATATGCAAGGGGAGGTGCCAGTGCATAAATATGAAAATTGTTTGGGTCTAGCTGGTCTGGATGCAGTTTTTTTGTGTGTGCATTTTTCTGTGTTCCCAAAATTAGAAGAGGTTATTGCTGAGATGTTTGTAAGAGAGGAGTTTGTTATATTGCACAGAACTGTAACATTCAAGTAACATTTTTATTATATGATATTGAAGAATGTTTCTCATATCTGTGCATTTTCCAAGGTTAAGACATACATGAGAACTTGGTTTATTTTATTATTATTTGTTATAATTAGTGGCAGGACCCTTTGTGAAGGAGTTCGACCTAATGCAACCTAATGACCTCTTTTATATTCAAGTGTACCATAGCATACACTTTACCCCGCCTTTCAGATTTAAGAGTGGCGTTATTTATCTAAAACCTATTACAGGTTGTCAGAGGAGGCAATAAATCATTCGTTAATAATTTCCTACCACAACTACTAATCACACACACACACACACACACATACACACATCATTTCTGTCATTTCCATATTAATATGAATGAGCTGGCATCGTTGGCGAGACAGATTATTCTTGAGTCTCTGAAGAATCTCCAGCGACTCCAATAACGAATTCAGCTGCATACACGCGCCATCAAGAATGGTGCGAGATAACTTATTTCCCCGGTCAAAAACAGTCTGATTCGACAAAACTACGCAGCGCACGGAATGTCCTTATCGCTGCAGAGCTATTACACCAACGCAGCAGTCCAATAACTCAGCCTGAAAATAACATGCAGGCCCAAAATACAGCGCTTTGGCACAAACGTATGTAAGCAAATGAACTCACACTGAAATCACAGGGACCCCCTGGGGAGATAGAGAGAGAGAGCGAGAGAGAGGGAGGGAGGGAGTTACTGGTTGTCTCTAAGTGGCCGGTACAAACTTTTACAAGGGCATAAGTACAGCATTCCTGAATATTTGTAGCGGCCTTGGCCAGGCCATTTTTAAAACTATAGGTGTCTTAGCCAACACTGTAATTGGGCCCCCCTGCATATCCACTATGTTCACTACACTAGAAAAAGTCACATGTTGCATTATGGTGGGTGTGTGGGTGTGTGTGTAGATAGAGTCTGCTGCAATAGACACATGGAGTCATATAAAGTTTCAAATGTTTTCAATGTGTTGCTCCAATAAGAGCAGTGGTGGTTTTTTTCCCAACATTTCTGAGCAATGAGATGCACAAACAGGTCTGAAAACCTATCATGACCCATCAAGACAAGATTTATCATTGAATCAGATGTCGGTCAAAGGTGCTCTTTCAAGTTTGTAGTTACCAGCGTCGGACCAGCAGGAAGTGGAGTTAGGGTGAGCAAAGGAACATAGTTTTCTCCTCCTTTAACATGTCATGACAGTTGTGGCCATAAGTAAGGCACCTAACCCCTAACTGCTCTGGGCGTGTATTCTCACTGCTGTGTAATGGCTATGAAGTGTAAAGTGTGCTTTTGATGTGTTTCTAAATCTAGTAGCACGAGAATGGGACAAAGTCAAATTTTAGATTCAATAAAGATGATGCACAGGATACACTGAGCTACATATAAGGGAATGTTCGGTGTAACTGTATGGTTGGATGTAACACAGTCAAAATAAGTCACAATAAGTCAAAATTCACAATAAGTGGCAATGAATCAGAGCGTTTTAGGTTCTGACAAGGTCGTGTCTGGTAACCAGCTTTCTAGGGAACTGACCGTCAAGGCTAACCAGCAAACAGCAGAGTGTGTGCTGGCCAAGTGGTTGTGAAATATCCATGATGAGATCAATAACGAAACACGAGCGTGGCATGAAAGGGCCGTCGGAGGGCAAAAGTAAGAGGGGCGCCGGAGACGCGTCTCAGACGGCTGTCTGATCTGCATTCTGCTCGGGCTCTTGTGCTTTGCGTCCGTAAAAAAAAGGGAGAGGTAAACAAGCGCAAAGGGCATTTTAAAGAGGAGAGAGAGAGAGAAAGAGAGAGAGAGAGAGCGCAACTCCAAGGAGTGTGGGTTAGAAAGAAGGATGGAGAGAGAGAGAGAGAGAGCAACTCCAAGGAGTGTGGGTTAGAAAGAAGGATGGAGAGAGAGAGAGAGAGAGAGAGCAACTGCAAGGAGTGTGGGTTAGAAAGAAGGATGGAGAGGGGGGGTGCAAGGAAGCAAGGGACGTTCTGCTCCAACTCCATGTTCTGCTCTGTCACTCACTTGCCAAGTTGCATCTACAGACTCATCCATCTGTCTCACACACTACATGCAAAGGGTATGGCAGGCCTTCACAGGGTGTTTGTGTGTGTGAGAGAGAGTGTGAATATTTCAGGCTCTCTTTGGTCATGGCAGTATGATTGCAGGCAAAGGTCACATGGAATTTTGCACTCTATGGCCTCTTTATTATAAACCCCAATTGGAAGACCAATTACTCAGTCCCCGTTCATGTGAACTCCCCCCATTCCTAGCAATGCCCCTGACACCAGGAGGGTGAAGACTAGCACGCCTCAACCAATACTTGTGAAGCTAGACACCACATCTTTTCAAACTGGAGCACTACTGTGAGAATTTGATAGCATTCGGTGACAAGAGCATTAGTGAGGTCAATCTGTTTCCTGATCACCACCCCAACTTATCCCTAACTCTCCAAATCATTCCAAAACTACTGGATAGTATACCATCATTCCAGAGAACGCAGTTCCATAGCTCAACAGCTTTAGACCCCTCTAGTTCACACCTGGCATTAGACATGATGTCAATAGGTTCATGTTCATCTGTTCAAGAGAGTCCCTATATAGTGCATGTGTGTGCATTTGCATAGCTGTGTCAGCAATGGGTGCAGCTTAAAGTAGCTAAAAGCATTCATTAGAAGGAGTGTCCACAAACATTTGGACATATAGTGTATGTTAATAAACTATACAAAAAAACTAAACAGTCTATTTGGACTGTATATTTTACTATGACTTGGGCCCTTTAAGAATGATCTGAATGAACACATACATTTCGCATGCACCTCTTCTGTAATTCATTTAATTTTAAACTTTATTCTGTAAAAAATAAACATCCATCTACTCAGTAAAGGGGAACTCAAAACGGAAGTGAAGTACAATTAAAAGTATGCCTACAGTTGTTTGGATTTGGAATTGCAAAAAGCTTTAAACTTCTATTAAATACAGAGAAAGAAGAACAAATGGTCCTGGAGGGGCTTGAAACGACCGCTTTGGCTTTGCTGAACATAGAGAAATAGGTACCCTGAGACCTGATTGCAGAGAGAGCGAGAGAGATTGAGAGTGTGTGGGTGTGGGTGTTAGGGGTTTGTGTGTTATCTAAAAGATCAAATCAGTGCTGGGTGTAAAAGTAAGAGATGCTGGCAGGGGAAATCACTGCTCTCTCTTTCATCAGATTGAACTGGTTAAAAGGCTGCTTTCGCCCTTTATTCCCGCTCACACACTTTAGAACTGTGTGTGTGTGTGTGTGTGTGTATGCAGGACAGACATGTTAAGTTATTATTTGTACAGCACAGAGGGGGTTTAATGTGCCTGAGAGGGGACGTCCAGTCATAAAGCCAAATGCATCACAAGTCTTGTACCCACTCCCCTGTCCACTCCTGTTCTGGGATATTAGGAATCTCTCACTCCCTTTAACTGAACCTATTCCATCAGGCCTCCTTTTAATATGGTTAACCCTTTAATTCTAACTGCTTTTTAATCAACTCTTCTCCTGTAAAGTGGGAATTCCAGCTATTTTTTTTATTCACTGCATAATTAAATAGTCAAGGTGTAAACAAGGTCATTGTAAACACAAGTGTTTTATTGTGAAGTGCCCTAAAATGCCCTGGTTTAGAGAAACTTACAAAGTCAGAATTGTTCGCAGTGGCGGTGAATGGAGCCAGATGTATGAAGCCAGATACATGAAGTCCATGAAGTGCGTGACTCTACAACAGGACTACTCAATCCTGCTCCTGGAGATCTACTACCCTGAAGAGTTCAGATCCAACACAGCTGACTCAGTTGTTCCTGAAGGCCTTCATTATCTGGATCAGGGGTGTTAGATTCAGGGTGGAGCTAAACTCTGCAGGGTTGTAGATCTTTAGGACCAGGATTGAGCAGCCCTGCTCTACAAGCTACATTCCTGAAAGTTCTGATCAAGAAGGGGTTACATACAGTCATGCCCGAAAGTATTCATACCCCTGTCAAAGTTTGACTTAAATTTACTTTTATTTAACCAGAAATTATATTTTTGCCTGGAAATGACATAGGCATCTCCCAGGAGATAACACGATGATGTACAAGAGGCATCATTGTGGGAAAAAATATTTCTCAGCTTTTATACACATTTGAACAAAAAGTGGCATGTCCAAAATTATTCATACCCTTCTCAATAATTAATAGAAAAGCTTTTATTGGCTATTACAGCAATCAAACGCTTCCTGTAATTGCTGACCAGCTTTTTGCATGTCTCCACTGGTATTTTTGCCCATGTGTGATGAGTGATGAGTGATGAGCTCCAACTCTTTGAGGTTCGAGGGTCTCCTTGCCATCACCCTGATCTTTAGCTCCCTCCACAGATTCTCAATTGGATTCAAGTCAGGACTCTGGCTGGGCCACTGCAAAACATTAATGTTTTTGTCTGCTAACCATTTCTTCACCACTTTGGCTGTGTGTTTTGGGTCGTTGTCGTGCTGAAATGTCCACCGGTTCCCAAGGCCAAGTTTCTCTGCAGACTGCCTGATGTTGTTGTTGAGAATCTTGATTTTCTGCGATCAAGTTCCCTGGTCCATTGGCTGAAAAACACCCCCAAAACATTAGGTTCCCACCACCATGTTTGACAGTGGGGATGGTGTTCTTAGGGTTGAAGGCTTCTCCTTTTTCACGCCAAATGGTGCACACATCATTGTGGCCAAACAATTCAATTTTTGTTTCATCTGACCATAAAACAGAACACCAGAAGTCTTCTTCTTTGTCCAGATGAGCATTTGCAAAGGTCAAGCGGGCTTTTGTGTGCCTTTTCTGGAGAAGTGGTGTCCTCCTTGGCCTGCGTCCGTGGAACCCAGCAGTGTGCAGTGTCCGTTGAACTGTCTGCCTTGAGATGTCGCCACCAGCAGAGTCCAGATTCACCAGGATGGCCTTGGTGGTGATCCTTGGATTTTTCTTCACCTCTCTCACTATTCTCCTGGCCAGCACAGGTGTCACTTTTGGCTTCCGACCACATCTTCTGAGATTTTCCACAGTGCGGAACTTCTTGTATTTTTTAATAATACTTTGCACTGTAGCCACTGGAACTTGAAAACATTTTGATATGGCTTTATAGCCCTTTCCTGACTTGTGAGCGGCCACAATGCACAGCCGCAGGTCCTTAGTGAGCTCCTTTGTCTTAGCCATGACTGTCCACAAACCAACTGCAGAGAGCTGCTGTTTTTCTCCTGTTGAGTTGATTAAAACAGCTGTTCCCAATGAATCAGGGTAATTAGGATGCTTTAAAACAGCTTGGACTATTTGGAATGGTATAGAACTTTGGATTTTCCCATATACTGTGACAGTTTTCAAAGGGTATGAATAATTTTGGACATGCCACTTTTTGTTCAAATGTGTATAAAAGCTGAGAAATACTTTTTCCCACAATGATGCCTCTTGTACATCATCGTGTTATCTCCTGGGAGATGCCTGTGTCGTTTCAAGGCAAAAATATAACTTCTGGTTAAATAAAAGTAAATTTAAGTCAAACTTTGCCAGGGGTATGAATACTTTCGGGCATGACTGTATGTTACTTGATGTCTCAGACACTGTGGTATTCATATTAGATTTTATAAGCTTTCGGCCCACGTTGTATTTGCTTTAATTTATTTATGCTTGAGAAGTACATGCAGGGCATTGTTAGGCAGAGATGCCTATAGTATGTGTTAGCGTTACCTCATAAACCCAACCAATCCTGTTAAGGTACACATTCGTACACAGGTGTGTGTGTTTAGTATCATGGTTTCTAGATAGAAACGGCACAATTGCAGTATTATATATGCAATAGTCTTGTTAAATGTACAATCAAGTCCAATAAAAAAAACTATAAAAACACCTATATTGTTAACTGTTAACTGTAGCTGAAAGTAAGTATTTATTAATATTTCACAATAATAAGCTATTTGCCACCTGATACTGTAAACACAACTAGTTAAGAATGTCAAAACAATGTCAAAGACAAGCATCCAGACTTTTTACTGTCCTGGCACCTCCGATGTGGTGGAACGATCTTCCTCTGGGTGTCCGAACAGCAGAGTCCCTCGCTGTCTTCAATCGAAGACTGAAGACCCACTTCTTCCAAGAGTACTTGGTCAAAGTGTACTGTGGAATGAGTATTATGGTCTCCATACTGGCTTTTGTGTTTAGTGGCATCTAAGCTTAAAAGGATCTTTTGGATTCTAGCCGATACAAACCAGCTAAGGGTATTTTCTGAGTAAACAGCAAAGCACTTTTGTAAGCCGCCCCCAATAAGAGCGTCTGCTAAATGCCTTAAATGTAAATGTAAAACATGCAGGTAGATACGAAATCTATTAACCTGTTAATCTGTTAGCTAAAAAGTTCCAGTCAGATGTAGTCAGATGGACAATAAGGAGATTTGTAGCTTGTATTTACATGCAAGACAAACAGGAACCGATTGCGCCTTGCAACATGTGTAAGAGACGCGTCCGGTGTGAAATAACAAGCTCAGCAGAAGGGTTCTTCACACCATGATGCTTCTGGTGTGAAATCTGCTTAACGCTGACATTTCCGAACATATTGAGCATTTGGAAAAATGTATCCAGGTGTCCATCAATCCAGGTGACCTATCCAATATTTTGCGGGCCTACTCAAAAATGTGTTTCTCGCCTATGCCACGGAGCCACAGTGAGCAAAACATGGGCCCTGGTCCTCAGAATTACACACAATGTGACCCCCAAATCCCACCCCATCTTAAAGAGTTTATTGCCCTTCCCTTTAATAACGTCCTTCCTTTTTTCCTCCACCAGCCGCTCCCTCCCTCATATTCCATTCTGTTCCGTTTCTTCATGCTGTCTCTCTTATGATGTCTCCATTCTCCTTGGTCTGTCCATGCATGCTGCCCTGAGGTCGGTGTGTGCAGGCAGTGACAGATTCTCTGATTCTCATCTTTGTGTGCCAGCACCAGAGCCTCAGAGCCGTTCCTTTTGATGATGACTGGTGTAAAAGACCACACATGCGAACAAACGCACGCACACAAACACACTGCTCTATGGCCTGACAGCACTGCCCTCTCTATTCACACACCCTGAGCCGATTAGACCACTTATCTCAACACAACGAGACTCCCTTTTGCTCTGCTACACCTGCATTTGTGTGTGTGTGTGTCTGTGAGTGTGTGTGTTTCTGGGCTTAAAGAACTCCTGTTGTGCTCTTATCTGGCTGTGTAAGGTTGAATGGGTCCATAATTTAACACTACGTTATCTTTGACGAACAACAAGAACAAAAAGAATTGAATAAAAAAAAAAGTGCAGGCGTAGGGGCCCAAGCATTCCAAAGAGATAAATTCAACATCTCACTGCTATAAACCTTTTCATTCATCACAGAGACAGTGGGTTCATCCTTCTTTTTCTCCCTCCCTCGCTCATACAAGCGAGCGCACTCACGCTTGCACGTCAACATTCCTGGAAGACATTAAAGGATGTTTAAACGTTTACCATGCATGCATGTTTTCTGAGAATAAGGCCTTTGTTTAATTCCAGGAGGACGTGTCAAGGTGGGCTTTTTTTACCCCTGTGATGCAATTTCAAAGCTATCAAAGAGAACGTGGTTCGTTTCCCTTAACACAACCAAAATTCCCCATCTGCCGAAGCTAGATACCCTTTCCCTTTTTTTTTGGTTTTGTTTTGTTTTCTTTTTTTACAAATACTCATGGAGTCCAAGCGCCTGGTGTGAAACTGATAATCGCAAACGCTGCATCCAAACTGGCTGGGATGCATCATAGCAGGTAATGCGGAAAAAAGTGTGTCCCATTGAAACTGAGGCCAAAACCTAGATCTGGGAGCAGCAGATAGAGCTCCAGTGCAGGTCGGATAGAGAGAGAGCACTGATCTGCTTACACGCCTGCTAACGCTAATCTATTCAGATCCTGTCAGTGCAACACCTCAAATTAGAATGCTATTAACTCACATCCAGCTGTCCTCATTGTTCGCTGCCACTTAAGCCTCGGCTTCACGCCTGATTGTTGTGTTCCGTGGATTCAGGCTATTACAGGTGAAACACTGTTGTGGCAAAGTGGCCAGAGTCAAATAGGTCAGCAGCACGAAGCAGCTGATATAATCAAATACTCCAGTGGTTGTTTGCTAGTTCCAGCTACACTATAGGCTATTAAATCTGTGACCAAAAAATCTAATTTGCCCCAAATTCCTTGTTGTAGGCCAGAGGGGTATAAAGACCCAGCATTGAGCTGTGGAGCAGGGGAACTGTGTTCTCTGGAATGATGGTGCTGCGTCCGATACATTTAAGATGAGTTGGGGAGTTGAGGATGAGGTAGGTTGGTGATCATGTCACTGTCATCTTTCATGTAGTCCTTGGCTCATTTTTATTTAACCTCCCCAAATTTACGTACATTCAGCCCACTAACAAAAGCCTTTTGACCATCAAAGCTAGTCAACCAGCTTTTACCATCTTCTCAGCTAATTACCAAACTGGTAGCTAACCCCTCATGAGAAAGAACCTCACTGACTAAAAGCTAACTCTGCTATAATCTATGCACTATTAAAAAAAGACTTGTTTTTTTGTGAGGCCACTTAAAAGAAAAACAACAGGTGAGCATTCTGAGCCACAATAACAGGGTTGTAAATAGGTTTGTAAAACTATCACATGTGAATGGTAACTATGCTAGCTAACACAGTGGTTAATTTAGCTGAAGCTGTCTATGAAGTTGTCTAATTTAGCTGCTAATTCACTTTAGTTTTAAACATTGTATTTACTGAACCTGAGTTTATGTTTGAACAGTGTAATGTCTGATGCTTTTTTCGACTCGACTGATATCGACTCAGACTTATACCAATCAGCTTATGAACATCTCTGGTTCATAATAAATAGCATGTAGAGCTTTTTCCCCACTGACACAGGAGAGAAAACTGTATTCTATTCTATTTTATTTTTCTCTATTCTATATTCTTGGAATCAGATGCTCCCAAATAACATTCTCCTCCAGCAGGTTTTTTTTTTATTACGAGATCATTAAATGTGTTGCAATCAGATGAAATCTTTGACATGAGAGAATTATATTTTCAAAGGATTTAGGTAATGGTTCAAAGAAATAGCCTGAAACACTACTTCAAGCTTCAAAAGTCATTTAGTAGATATGTTGCAAAGCTAAAATAGATTTTAGACGTCCGATGCCCTGCTTTTGAGGTAGTATTGATCAAATCCAAAGCAATGTTCCATGATATCATGGTGATTACATCCAATGCAATATCAAATTAAATTGTTTTTGAAGTTAAATTCTTTTTGAAGTTGCATATAATTTCAGTCAAAAGTTTTTATAATTTTCCACATTTTGCAGGCATTAAAACTATGATGGGCAAATACAGACATTCATTATTAAATATTAGCTTTACTTTTTGTATTAATGGCCTCAAACCAATGTCATGCATCAATACCATTTATGATTAAGAAAAAATACATTCAGTCAAGTGGCTCAAAACTCTTGAAAAGTTCTGCAGTCATTCAAAAGCTTTCAGTGGTTTCACTACTAGTACCACAATGTCTCTCTGTCCACACCAACAGGCCTATACTTACTGATGTTTGAAAGCACATATCCATTTGCCTGGTGACGGTATGGCCTGATTCAGCATTACATCCCTACTATCCACTTTATTTCCACCCATTTGTACTTGCAAGGACACCAATCTCTAGTCACAAATGGAACAGAATGAACGGAACCTGACCACTGAGGGCACTGCGTGCCATTGAGTGCTGGTTGAGAGTGATGCGGTCAATTTATTTTGTCTGTTCAGATGTAATTATCACATTTGGATCTCCATCCTCTGCCCCTGAGAGTGTCTGAGAGGGTCTAGGAATTGTACAGTAGAACGAATGTGAAAAGCAGAGGCTGTTAGATGACTGCGAATGAGCTGAAGCCAAATGACCTAGAGCTCTGAGAGGCGGAGGACTTTCACAAGTCCTGACTGTGTTAATGACAACAAGGCTGGAGAAAGTTCATGCATGTGTTTGTTCCAAGAACACATATCACACTGTACGTCTAGAAGAGTGGGTATATTGTCATTTGAATATGTAGCAAATCAATTCTGTCTGTACAGGAATACTCCATCTGGCTGTCTGTAATACACTGTTAAAAATAATTTCTGCACATTGACTTTCCGCACCCTGCTCGGCTAGCTAGGCCAGTTCAAACTAGTTAAGGTGGCAGACAAGCTTAGCTGATTGTCCAACATTTTTTGTACAAGTGGGTTTGATGGTTTACCAGATAGCCAGTTTAGCCAAGCATGATCAAGTTAGTTAGCATGATCAAGATTCAGCATGACAAAACTGGTCAACCAGCATCACCAGCATGACAAAACTGCTCGACAAACACGAGTAAGCTGGTCAACCAGTATGAGACACCTGCATGACAAAACAGGTCGACCATCATGACAAAACCGGGCGCTGGTCAACTAGCATCTCCAGCATGTGCAAGCTGGGCAACCAGCATCCCTACCATTCCACAAACTGGTTAAACAGCATAACCAGTATGCCAAAACTGGCCAACCAACATCCCTAGAATGACACAAGTGGTCGATCAGCATCACTAGCATGACAAAACTGAACACTTAGCATCACTAGCAGAACAAAACTGGTCGATGAGCATCAACAGCATGATCAAGCCGGTTGACAAGCATGACCAGTATGCTTAAGCTGGTCAACCAGCATTAGCAGCATGATAAAACTGGTCAACCAGCACCACCAGCATAAACTGGCCAACCAGGTTGGCCAGCATAACAACTAGCAGCATAACCAGCTGACTGATCAGTATAGAGAATGTTTTTTACAAGTGCGTGAAAGTTAGTCAACCACTGTGACCAAGCAAATGCTGGCCTAAGCTGGATTTGATTTAACAGGGAATTAAAAACTATCTGAATCAAGACAGACTTTTTAAAAGCTGATGGTCAGTTGCTAAGGTCTTTTAATAAATGTGCATGCTGAAAATCTTCATGTCTTCTTATGTGTATTTTATGTGTATTTCTATCAGAGACATGGACAGCCTTTTACAGGAAAGAGTTTGCCATGGATGGCTTGATATAGATCACAAAAATTAAATCAAATCATAACTGCAAGTCAACCAGAGCAAATATGACCTGGAGCTCATAGCAGGAAAATAAACTCTTTGCTGTAATGAGCAACATAACATGCGGCATGTGTTGCTTTATGACGTGCTTGACAATACCTGATACCCATATTCTTGTACCAACTTGATGAAAAACGTCCAGATAGCCGCTAGACTTTTGTTAGGTGGTTGCCATTATTCTGCTACATGGTTGCAATTTGAAAATCAAATTGTTTGGGTATTTATCAGTATTGGCTGATTTTCAGTCCAAATATGGATCGGCTGATATTTTTATGAATTAACCAATCCTGAGAGACATTCAGTTTTCAGCTACGATACGGCTCACAGCACAACTATTAAGCTAATTGGATCTTTTTGTTGATGGGTGGGACTTAATCTATAAATAGACGCCATTTGAGTGTTACAAGAACTCCCGTTCTTATTTCAACCAATGGTCAGTCTCCTCATTTATAACGTCTCTCAAACATACCTCATGGAGGAAGCAGAGTTAAAACTTAACAGTTTTTAGGGCTAGATAAGCAGCCTATTTCGGTTATGTTTCCCTTCTAAGCTCCCCAGCGCAGTTCTGTCTGGAAATTCAAGTCAAGTCAAGTCGAGTCAAGAGGCTTTATTGTCATTTTAAATATATACAGAGTACACAGTGAAACAAGGTCCTCCGGGAACATGGTGCAACACACAACACAGTGCAGACAGAAATACCAGTTCAACACAGTGTTGCTAGGTGTTTGATTTGCCATCCCATGAGTTTGATATGTTGTTGCTCAGTGAGCGTTATGGTGTTTTTAGGTGGTTGCTGTGGAGTTGCTTAGTGGTTGCTAGGGTGTTGCTAGATGGTTGATATTACATTGTTAGGTGATGCTATGGTATCCCAGATGGTTGCTATGGTGTTTTTATGGTGTTTGCACGTTTTGCCAGTTGGTTGCTGTGATAATCCATGTGGTTGACTGGGTGTTACTAGTGTATTTGTATCATAAGAAAGGTGGATAAATGTTTGCACCCAATTCATTCCAATGGAAAACAACACAGTCTTGCAAATGAAGATACGATTTAACATTCAAAACAATGCGTGACCGTGATTTTCACAAATTTAGTCAGTGTAATTTTAATAATTTGTACAATTTTAAAAAATAATAATGGAAGTAAAGTGAACGTTCTTTTTGTGTGGGCCAGAGATAATATGGGGGGGGGGGGGGGTGTAGTGGTGAGGAGTTTTCACAGACCTATTTCTTTTTACTGTAGGAGTCTGACATTCTCTCATGCCTGTTTTGTAGACTGACCTTGTTAACAGTTGCATACAGCATGTCAAACATTCATTTACGAAAACATGTGGTTGGTGTGGCGCAACAGGTAACACCACTACCTGCTGATCCACTGATCTACCACGTCGTGTGGGAGACTGGGGTTCGATTCCCGGTCTGGGTGACTGTGCTGCGCTGCACCAATAAGAGTCCTTGGGCAAGACTCCTAACACTACACTGTCTCACCTCTGTAATACGAGTAACCCTGTAAGTCGCTCTGGATAAGAGCGTCTACTAAATATCATAAATGTAAATGTATGTTCAGCAGCTGCCCATTGCCTGCTATTATAAGAAAGCTTAATCTCAACAGATTTTAGGTATATAGCGTCAGAAAGCATCCGTGCTAATCGATGGTGCGACCACCAAAGCAGCACACAGAAAAAAAGCTGTAGCTTTTAGTTTAAAGAAATCAATCATCTTTGAATGCTGTGTGGAAGACTGCATAAAGAGCTGTACTTCAGAATGAGAGAGCATACATTGAAGAGATAGGGCAGTGAATAGATGAATGTTTTATCTAGAAGGTCTGCAAGCCCATTTCTCACTTGACTGACATACGCACCGAATTCATGGCCATGTTTGTCTTCCTTGGCCTGTCGGAAAAGCCATTCTGACCAATCAAGTGACAGTCAACACCTCTAATCAGTGACAAACAGCCTGCCACAGGCCTGCAGGTGCATCCATCACGCAGGAGGGAAGTCGTGATTGGCAGGACGTCGAAACACAACACTGCTCTAGAGTCTTCGCTGTCAGAAACGTGTCTTTTTACTGCCACCCCTCCATTCTTGCTCTTCCCTTGTGCAGCTATCTGTGGTTTCTTGGCAAAACCTCTGCATTGTCATCCCTCTTTCCTGTCTTCCTTCTTTTTCCCTCAGTCTTCATGGCTGTGCCAAACAGCCGTCACAGCAAAGGACCAGCCAGTGGTTCCTCACAATGGCGAATTCACAGAAATGTGCATAAGCCAGCTACCGTGAAAAGGTTAGCGGATGGGCTAGGTTAGGGTTTAGTGATTAGACATTCATACAAAATCCAACAGTCTTTCTTGCTCGTCATGATTCCTGTCAATCTGCTTGCTTTGGCTTTCAGTGGCAATGGCAGCTTTAGCTTTGTTGGTTAGGGACCCAGCCGGTCAGGTTCAGTCCTCTTTTGACTGCCCTCAAACTAAATCTGTACCTGCATGGCGGCTTTGACAAGGCTAAGTTCAGACAGGCACTTCAAATTGCATTTTTTGGAATGTCAAATTTAAGCAGGCAATACTTTAATATATGATCCAAATCAGATCTCAGAAAATTTCATCCTTGCCACTGCCCATAAAAAATCTGATATTATTCTCTCCCTCTCTCTTTTTCTCTCTCTCTCATTTTGTCAACAACTTTCAGTTGGCCAACATCCTGACCTCACTAACACCCTTGAATGCAATCAGATCCTCACAGCAATGTAATAGAAAGCCTTCTCTGAACAGTAGAAACACTCACTCCAAAAAAAACATGATGGATTTTTAATACCCTTGATGTCCCAATACTTTTGTCCATACAGTGTATGTGTGATCCATGTATTATGCATAGGTGTCTATATATAATATCTAAAATTATACTATACATATACATATATGCCCAATCTTTAAGGCTATATGGGCAAGACTTACTGGCTGTGATGGAAATGACTACCTACTACTTCACTGGTATTGAGTTATATAGGGATGATGTATTTAGTTTACTAAATAGCTGTAAGAGTGATTTAGATGCTGTAAGAGTGAAATAAATGAACTTGGGCACCTTCTCATCAGCCTGTCAGTATTTACTAGTCACATAAACACACCAACATCAGGGGATTGAACAAGGCTAAATTTGTCTTCTAATTTGTAGGCACGGATGTAATGAAAGCGGAAAACCCTTATGCTGCTCATTATTTTGCCAGAAATTCTGACTGATAACGGCAAATTACTGCAGATTTAGTTCCCTCTTCTGTAGTCCTTTAAAAATGTATTTTAGTCAACAAGAAAATCAGTGTTATGACATTCTAAATAGATTACACCAGTAGATAGACCAGTAGATTCTAGGCATTTACTGATTAGTTTGTGTGATTTAAACTGTGCAGGACCGATTAGTATTTTAAGTTGTTTTCTAATGTATTGTTATAAGAGATTTAAGAGATTCAAGAGTTTATTGTCTTGTGCACAGCAGAAACAAGCAGTTACACTGTACAATACTTACCTTTCAGCTTCTCTATAATCTTATAAATATCAATATAAAAAGAGAGAAATAGAATAAGTATAATAAATTATATATATATATATATATATATATATATATATATATATATATATATAGATATATATATATAGATATATGTAAATATATATAATTTATGTAGAGTTGCCTGTGCATGTGTAAAGTGCATTGCAAGTACAAAAGTAAACAGTATTGTACAACAGTAGCAGCAAAATATATAGTGGGCTCATAAATAATATTAGTACATAAATAAATATTAGTACTTTGACTTTAGGTTGCAAATGCTCAAATCTGTGTTTACAAACATATTTAACACCCTGTTGTTTTAGCTCAGAACTCAACAACCTCATTTTTGGTGGGCTCCTGAAAAAAAGGCTCTGCTTTTACTTGTTTTTTTTTTTTCCTCTCGGCACAGTGTACTGATAGTTAGCGGAAAAGATATTTTGATAGAGGTCATTACAGTGTTTGAGGTTTATGGTACTCAATGTCACTTTTATATACCGATGTACTCTTATTATTCAGCTATGCCAAGGTTTGGCACTTATTACAGTTTGACATTCTAGGGCACCTTTAAGAGACTGTAAATGTGAAGTTTAATGCTTGGTTCATGATTGCAATAGCTTGCAGTTACCAGTCAGTGTTTTTGCTATATAACGACCAGCAAAGGTTCTTACAATTTTAATTGTACAGAGCTGCTGTTTTCTTTTTCAGTTTTTTTGGACTTTCCCCCTAAATTTCTTCCCAGTTTCATCACTGCCAGTCCCCCCCTGCCGGCTAGACCTCCCCCTGTTACCAGCGCAGGGAGTGTGAAGGCTTGCATGTGTTTCCTTATGAAGCCACAGGAAGCCAGCTGACTATATCTTTTCAAACTGACACTGACACATCATTGGACCGCTGAACATGCTTGGGGGACAGAAGGGGGAGGGGGTGGGGGGTAAGAAGCCATCCTACCCACACAGAAAGAGGACGGTCTAGGATTTGTGTTTCTCTACATAGATGCATTGTAAACTCATGTCTGCCCCCAGCCCACAGATGCTTTGTGAGTTTCCTGTAACTATGCAATGGACTAAGCAATATTGTGCTAATGGTGACTCAATATTCCTCTGTCCATTGCATAGTTACAGGAAACTCACAAAGCATCTGTGGGCTGGGGGCAGACATGAGTTTCTTGTTACTCTGCAGTGGACTACTGTGCAACAAGATTTTAACATTTTTACCTCCAAATAACAGCTTCATGTCAATGCTTTAATGACTTGTCTAGGGACGAACAGTGTGTGTACCATTGATACTCTGGGCTCGGCACACTGGTTACTGCACTAAGTAACTTTGTTGAAGTGGGCACAACACAGCTTGCAAAAAGTTACACGTTTGTAACATCCTGTAGTATATAACACAGCTCTTCTCAGTACATTTAGCCTTAGACATCACTTCCTTTAACTTTCAGTGATGATTCTGTATCTCTCAGCTTGTCCTTCAGGAGTGGTTCAAAGAACAGATTACACTTCCAGACTGTAGGGGGAGCCCAGGAGCAAGAAATACCAAATCTTTCATAATGGCTTCAGTGGTGATAGAGTTGTCTACTTTGATCACTAGAAATGATATATTATATCTTATATCTTCAGCAGCATTATGTGACATTTTTGCTCATGGGCTCCTCCTACAGTTGGGAGTATAATTCACTTTACACCACTGCTGTAAATACAAATTGCAGGTTGAACCATGTGCATTTGTTGGCAAGCCGAGAGATACAAAATGGCATCTGAGAGACCGACACAGTTTATATTCAGGAGAATATGACTACAAGCAGGTGTTCTGGGCCCAGAGTGGCAATGACAGAGACATCATTTACCCTATAACAAGTCAGGGTACCATCAAATGGTTTTGAAGCTGTTATTGTAGGGTTCATTTGCTACATAATGTTGCTTTAAAATCATTCTGCAAGCCCATTTTTTGATTCATCATTGAGCCATTGTCTCGTTTGCCTGCCCTAGTCAGCATAAGCATGACTGCCTCATTACTATGACTACCAATGTGGAAATGGGAGAAAACTGCAGCTAAGGTCTTCGTCAATTGCAAACCTGAGTACATAAAAAAATTGACTTAAGAAACTAATCTGATTTGCCCAGCTGTGTGAACAAAGCCTAAGAGATCTATTCACCACCGCTACTGTTATCAGACAAAGGCTTCTTTCTAAAACTATCAACTGGTGCATTTTCTCATGTCATTAAACACAGCCACCCTTGACTCGGCACAATACCAAAAGCATTTCTCTCTCCATTTTAGCTCTTTTCGTCGAACAAACCTTCTGAAGCTTTCTCCAAGTGCCAAAGGCCACACCTGTGGAAACGGCAGTGTGTAGAGTTTCAGTTTTTGTTGCAGTCAGGTTAAAGCCCAGAGCAGGAACAGCTGAAACAGCACCATGGCCTACAGTGCGAAGGTAATAGGCTGTACAAGAGGGTGTACAATGACTGGCCTCTTAATAGGAAACACCAGTAACTGAACTTTGCTTATGTGCACCAATTTTGTTGTTGGTGTTGTTGAGCCCTTTCTAATTGGTCCATTGATCACATGCTAAGGTTACTTAGGTGCTACACTACTCTGCACTTACAGTGACTCATATAAAAAGTCCATTAACACTGCAAAGCCTGATAAACCCATTTCAGGGCCACACATGTAGGGTTGCCAAATTGTAGCAATTTCAAAACTGCACAGATATGTTGAATGCTTGCAGGACACCCATTCCAACCCAAATCTCCCATTTCTGGCCAGTGCAGTTTTGCCACAGCTAAAAAAAAACCTCTTTTTATAATGTTGATCTGGGATTGTACTCTTATGTCAGACTTACACAAATGCTGTACATTTGGACCTCATAATGTGTGAATGAGTGGAAGGCAAGAGTTTCTACTTAAGTGTCCAGTCAGTGTTTGCATTGATATCACCAATGAGATGCTCAAATACAACCTTCTTTGAATATGAAGCATTCCAGATCTTGCACTAACAAGATGCTAAGAAGGTGAAAAGCGAGAAATCATGGATATTACTGATGACTGAAAGGCAGCCAAGTTAATGATCACTACATGGAATTCTCAGTTTAGTACTCTAAAGCCTAGCTGTTCTTTGAAAGGGTCAAAAAAGGGCCAGGTAATTGCTGCATTCTCACAATCATCACACACTCAACAACATGCACTCGTCATGCACTCACTTCTATGAGCCTGAATAAGTAAAATAGTTTTTTAAATGTCTGAACTGACAAAAAGATGATTGATGACAAGTACATTAAATAGTCTAATCACCAAAGGAGAACCCTCAAGGCTTCATAGGCCTTCAAAGAAAGCCTAATAATTTCTAGTGGAGAAAAATACATGCCTGAAGTGTTCAGTTGATTTTCTGTAGCCTTGTTGGCAGCCCCCCTAGTGGCCATTGCTCAAGCCATATCTGGGGTAAAACTGACACTAGAGGAGTTGGGGAAAGTCAAACTTTATCAGCATGTACATTCAGAGCTTTCTGGGAGCTGCTGCTTATCTATTGATGTATAAATGTGCAATGAGGCTTTTTTTCATTACAGAATGAGCTATGATTTTTCCCAAGTAAGTGTGCAAGCTCATTCAGAGCACCACTTGGATCAGTAAATGCTTATTAATACTGTTTTGAACCAGAGAAATGTGGTTCAAAAAGGTGAGGGATACTGATTTTCCTATTAATGTGTTTTCACATTCAACATGAGTTTGTAAAACTAAATAAGATATAAAGATCTATGAATTTTGGGGCAATACATAATGTTAGTGGTGGCTCAGTGGAAGAAGAACTTCACTTGACTTTTACAAGACTAGAAAACAATAAAGGCTCAGTCAATATCAGATTAATGCAACAACATCAGTGAGGCACCACATAATTGATACAGAGAAGTAGATAAACAGGCAGAAATGGTGGCCACTTGTTGCATTACTCATGACATTTTCTTATAAACAGGTGGTCTTGTTCCTGACAGACAGTCTGACAGACAGTAGTTTTTTATAACTTTAGCATGAATGGGTGGAGCTAAACTACTGTAGGGTGGATTTACAGAAATGTGTTGGTTTGTGATCTCACAAAAACTGTGAATTAAGGGATGATTTTGCAGTTAAGTGTCATGGACATGCACGGACATGGATGACAAATTAACATACTACATAAAACCTTTATGGCAAAAAAGCAGGGGAAATTAGTTTTTCCATCATATAGGCCCTTTAGCAAACATTGGACTTGCTCAAACTGGCAACCAAGCTTATTCAGCAAGTGGAAGCATGTCTTCACTGAAAGAGTAACTGCGAAACTGCAACATACAAGATTACATATTTTACAATTTACATCAGAAAAAAATAATCATAAAGCTTTACCGTGAATGTTTAACCTAGAATGCCCATAAAATGATGATTTTTTTTTTGAAGGATTTTCTTGTTTTTACCTGATTGATCCTAGCTAGTAGGTGGTTCACTGCTGCTAATTAACACCCTTTTACAGCACTGGGTCTTCTGGAATCTTCTACATTTCAGAAGCAATATAATATATTTTGCACTGACAAAATCCATCATTTGGTCTAAATCCAGAGTCTGACACTAATGAAATATAAATTGGTAAGCAGCTGGCGGCAGATTTGGCTCCCTCTTGGTTTGCACTGCTGCCATGCCCCAGAGCAAAAGCACTTAAGTGAGAGGCGCTCCAGGGCTGCTGGATCCTAGCAAGATCTTTAACCTCATTCCCTCTATGCAAAGAGAAACTAGCAAAGATAAACTAGTGAGATGAATAGTAAAGTTTGTTCAGCCTGCTAAGCAAGTCTGCTAATGAGGCACTGTGGAAAGAAAAGACAAATGGCAGCAGGGCTGATGTCACAGGGGGGCATGGTGGGGCCATGACCTCTCATTTAGAATATTGTGCCCATTCAGGTTTGCATTGTAATTTTGTCCTGCTGGGCAGCCCACCATTCACACTGCAGTTGCAGGAAACACATGACTTCCTAGCTAAGCAAGACATTTAGACTTAACAGTTGATGTTTCTTGATGAGCCTATTAGTTATAGATTGCTGGGTGGTGTTGTATTCAATTTGGGTCATTTAGTGTTCTTTTGTGGCATACTGAAAGCTCATTTAAACCTTTTAAAGCTTATTGCTACCTTCGGCCTTTTGCAAAATGTTTCATTATAGCCTTCTTGAGAGTTAAACACTCTGACCAAAACGATAAATGTAACTACTGCCGCATCTGTTGTACCCATGCCTGCTCACGTCCTGCAGTAGTCTCGCGAATGAGTATTTCCAGTTCAAAGACCAGGAAAACCACCCTTCTGATGATGTCTTGAAGATGGAAGGAACTTTTGGAAAAACTACAACAGCTTTGGTGTCGATGTTGGAAGCAGGCTGAAATTCTGATACTAGTGTGGTTGTATTTAGTCAATAGCTAGGCTAGCAGTTGGGATTGATCGGGCTCCACAGGAACTCCCAAAGATTTTATGATTTGGGTACACATGCTGGGTATTGCAGTGAGAAAACATGGATGAATGAAAACATGATAGAATCGTGAATTCTGTCAAACCATTGAGGCTGAGGGATGCTATACTACAGAATACTACACAACATGACAAACAACCATTTTTCTGGAAGCTATTTTAAAATATACTGATCATATATATATATATATATATATATATATATATATATATATATATATATAGTCTGTGTTTACAGTGTGCAGATCAGTGAGTACAATCATGACCTACCAGGTTTTTATCACTGTATAAAATGTGGGCTGTTAATAGGCTTTTATTCTTGTTGGATGCTCTGTATTTTTTTCCAACAGCAAACTAAATTCAACAACAGCATGAGCTTACACATGCATACATATTGCATACTGCATATATGACTTCAAACATCCTAAATTTCCATATTTTGAAAACAAAAAAATATATATATTTTTTGTTATGTTGAATTGAATATTGGTACCAATGTTCTGTAAGGCTTTTCCAGGCATTGCAGAGCTGTAATGAAACTGGTTTGAGCATGTTTAGGTCAGTTAATACTGCCACAGGGTCTTAATAGAATTATTGGGTGGTGAGTCGTAGAGGAAGAAAGATTTTGCATTTGCCATGTGAGTAAATGTTTATGTCTGGCAACTGTGTTTATGTTTGCTGGCCTCCTTTCACTGCCTTGGGGTAAGAGTCAGGAAAAGCTAGGTAATCACCAGTGACATTCCGGTGAAATTCCATGCCCTCACTCCCTCCCTGCAATTCTCTTTTGCATGCTTCCTGTTTTGGACCTGTCACTTCCTGGATCTCTCATTGGTTGCCGTGGGAGATAGTCACACACACCTCTGAGCACGATTTGAATACAACGTGACATATCAGGGAAGCAGTAAAACAATGCACGGCCATGACAGGGCAGATCAAGGGCGTAAGGGCAAAAGGTAAAACCTCTACTGTATATGCACTTGCACAATCCGGTAGTTGTTTGTGGCAATTTTTGAACAGAGTGCAAAAAACCATCAACGGCAGCAATGCCATACCTCAGCTTTGCTGCGCTTGGCACTGGGCTTACTGTATACTGTTCTTAGAAACATAGGATGTATTGGTCATAGTCTTATTTTAAGGCTGGGGTGTCTTTTAAAGCATGCCAGCCTGTGGGTGTTTTATTGGTGTGCTAGCACAAATTATTCTTTCTCATGCAATTTCAGTCCTTCACACATGCATGCATGTCCTTTCAGTGAACTTTTAATCCATATACAACCATTTGAAAGTTCAAAATCACTGTTTTTAATAATATAAGAACAATTTCATTGCTGCATAATGTACAAGAAATGTACAACTCTTGGACAACCCCATGGCAAAAATGTTAACTTGGAAGTATGGATCACGACCAGGGGGGCTGAAATAGGGAGGTGAACTTTTGGGCTGGAGTTCAGGTTGGCCTCATGGCAGAAGCATGAACCCAAGCCACCCCATTGTTCTACAGCAGAGGTGAGCATTGGAGAAGAAGGGGTGACACAGGGTGGAGGTGAGTGTAAAGTGGTTTATCACAAGGTGAAGTAAGAGTGGAGGGTGTATACGCTCATTGCCTAAAGTGTTGACACCCCTGAAATTGTTGCCACTCAGTGCTGGCCACTTCAGAACTCTCCAGCGCTTTGTTTCCATCCATTTCTGGATGCTTTTTGAAGTGTGTCATTGTCATGCTGAGGCAGCAAAACAACCCCAAAACATCTTTGAACCGTCACCATATTTGACTGTAGTTATTGTGTTTTTTTCTTTGTAGTCCTAATTCTGTTTTTGGTAAACAGTAGAATAATGTGCTTTACCAAAAAGCTCTATCTTGATTTCATTTGTCCACAAGATATTGCCCCAGTAGAATTTTGGTTACTCATGTACATTTTGGCAAACTGCAGTCTAGCTCCATGTCAGCAGTGGGACCTCATGGGTCTCCAGCCATAGCGTTTCATTTCATTCAAATGTCGACGGATAGTTTGCGCTGACACTAATGCACCCTGAGCCTGCAGGACAGCTTGAATTTCTTTGGAACTTGATTGGAGCTGCTTATGCACCATCCGGACTGTTCTGCTTTGCAACCTTTTATCAGTTTTCCTCTCCTGTCCACGTCCAGGGCGATTAGCTACAGTGCCATGGGTTGTAAACTTCTTGATTATGTTGCACACTATGGACAAAGGAACATCAAGATCTCTGGAGATTGACTTGTAATCTTGAGACTGTTGATATTTTCAACAATTTTGGTTCTCAAGTGCTCAGACAGTTCTCTTCTCCTCTTTCTGTTCTCCCTGCTTAGTGTGGCAAGCATCACATGCTTGAAACAAAGTTATTTACCCACAATTTTGAAAAGATGGCAATCATTTTGTTAAAATGATGTCAATTTTGCCTTTTTCGTGTTGTCCCAATACACACGAAGGAAATAAACATGTGTATAACAAAACATCTGTAATCACACAAGGAAGACCCTAACATCGGACAGACGTTGAATTTTAGTTCAGACTGCACTCCAGAATTGTTCACTACCTTGTAGAATTCTGTTCCCTATAATAGTGCTCATCATAATGATCTAGATTTTCACATGTCGGGAATAGTGAATAGGGCACAGTGTCTGACATGGCTAAGGATTTCTAAATTCACTAATTAGAAATCAGGTGGAGTGGAATGGCATTTGGAAATTTACTGTAGGTCTCTATGAGCAGGGTTGAAGACCACTGGTCTCCACAGTTTAATCTACTGCTAAACAAAATAACATGAGAGAGTCCAAAGTTTTGAACATGACCTGGTGTACTTTACATACAGTTGAAGTTTTCTTGTATTTTTAACGACTGAAACTATTTCATAGCCAGGAGTGGCACACTTTGAAAGAAAAGAGGCCTTCAGGCTAAGACGAAATGTGTGCAAAGTGCTACTCCGAGGTCAGGAAAATGACAGGTTTAGTCTGAGTACATGCCGCTAGACAGATGAAGGTTTCTTCCAGAGCAACCATAATGCACCTTCCCTCTGAATGTGAAACGTTCCTCCAGCTTTTAGGGCGCTCATGTGGGACCCGGTAAAAAAGTGCAGTGTGCTAATGCATCAAAGGTGTCGATTTTCTCCTCAGTGCTTAAAAGAAACACCACAAATGTATTAAAGAGTGATTGTGTGAGAGAGAGAGAGAGAGAGAGAGAGAGAGAGCATCAAACGTTGGCAGCATGCCAAGTGCTAAAACCACCATCCTACACATACACTCGCGTACACTTCCAGATACACACTAAATCTTTGAATTTCACTAAACGATTTGAATGCTTGCGGGTGGCTGCACTGTTGAAAGTTGGTGTGGTTGTCCTCTATGAAAACATAAAAAGGAGGCAATGTCCAAAAAGTAAACGGAGGCTGACGCTAAGCATAAGCGACTGTACTGTAATTGTGTTAAATGGGCCATTATCATGCATGGATTTCCTTGCTTTCTTGAAATGAAAGCACTTAATGTAGTTTGTAAACACTGTGACGGTTTCAAAACATGCTGTTCGATCCTGAGTTCATACAAAGACTCAAGGCTGCAAAGACATTTTATGCAATTTAGCTTATTTTGAATTCTTTATGGTTGTGATGCTGCTACAGAAATGATTACTCTGGGTGCCCAAGCGTTTGCATACCATTGCACTGTCAGGTCCATAAGTATTTGGACAATGACACAGCCTCACAATATCCCATTAACCGTTTGGATTTTTTATACAGTCCCTAAATGTTCACAAGCTCAAACGTAACTGGACAATTGACTGCTGAGAAGGGCAGGTGGGGCCTGTTCCCACATTGTTTTATTAAAATTTAGGAGATAAGGACCAGAGTTTATTATTTGGTAGCTGTTATAAAGATCACTTAGTGTGTCATCTCAATAAGAGATGTTAATACAAGTGGAGGCCATCATTAGGTTGCAGTAAAAACTAGGAGTGGCCAAATAAGCAAGAAAAGCCCTTTACAACATCTAGTCAAGCCAAGAACACTTTCGAGACAGTAGGTGTATTAGTGTCAAAGTCTACAATCAAGAGACACCTTCAAAAATGTAAACACAGAGAGTTTTCTTTAAGATTCAACCCCGTGTTAAAACTCAAGAACAAAAAGACCAGATTATATTGATAGAAAAGAGCCTGTCCAGATCTGGAAAGAAGTGCTTTGGACAGATGAAACCAAAATGGACTTGAATATGGAAATGGAAAAAGAAGAGTTCATGATCTGAAGCATTCCACAACATCTGTCAAACATGGTGGAGGCACTGTCATTGTATGGGCATGTATGGCTGCCAATGGAATATGACATGTTTATTGATGACGTGACTGCTGATAGAAGTCACACTTTCTGCTCAGAGTCGACTAGTTATGCTACAAATGCTGCAAATTTGATAGCATGATATTTGACAGTACAGATGGATAAGGACTCAAAACATACTGTAAAAGCAACCCAAGAGCTTCATAGGGCAAAGAAATGGACTGTTCCTACATGGCAGAGTCAGTCACCTGACCCCAACATAATCTCAAGGGAGGATATTCAGCATTTGGTGATGTCCATGGGTTTCAGACTTCAGGCAGCCATTTACAGCCAAGAAATTGCATCCAAGTATTAAAAATAACCCTTATATTTGTGACTGTTAGTTTGCCCAATTACATTTGAGCCTGTCGAAAATGGAGGCACTATGAGAAAATGGGTGTAATTCTTAAATTTGCTTCATTACAAATCCACTAAGGTAGTGTACAGTGGTACACAAACTGTCTCATTATCCAAATAATAATGGATCTGGATGTATATACCTCGACAAATATGTAGATATTAGGCAAACTCGACCTTAAATCACACCTTTTATTTCGGATATACCACTGATTTACTATGGTAGACATGACAGACAAACTTGATGTATAATTTCACTGATGGTTTTGGTATTCACTGATGGTAAATACAATGATGGCTATATTTGTTATATAGACATCACAACCCATTTCCTGCCACTACCACTGTAGAAGAAGTGAAATGTATAAAATCTGAGTTGGTCTGTTTCTCTACAATTCACCATTTTATTCCAAACCACTCTGAATAATTCTTTTGACACCTCAACCAGGTAATTTTGAAAACTTTTAGGAAAAGAATTGTCGTTTAAGAGGTGAAGAAGGGTTGGATTCAGGGCTGTAATTGGAGATTGGAAATGTGAGTTGCTACAGTTTTTGTTATGTATATATCAGAGAAAAAACACGGACCTCTTTACAGAGTCTATTGTGTTTGTAATTGTAGCAGCTTTTGGCAATTCAGGAAGAGCGTATCTTCTCTAACTTTCATTCCATTACTTTATAACATGAAATATGGATCATTCAAGTGTGCAGAGTTTAAATTACCAATGCGCGCTCGCACACACGCACACACACCGAGGTGATGATTAGCGATTCTTCTTCCATCATCAGCACTTTTATGGTTGTCTGCATCGTAAAGTGCAACACCAGCGAGTTTCATGCCTCAAAAGTTTCCTCCAGCTTCATAAACTCACCTGATTGACAGTAATTATACAAGAGTGTATGAGATCTGAGACAAGTTTATAATGCAGTCCATGATTAAAATAAGAACCTCTCAAGAAATGCTGCGTCGTTCACAACTCTGTAAAACAGAAGCATGAAATACTGAGCGCTGTACTGGTGATTGGGTTTACACATCTTCATTACATCCACTTCTTGATAAGTATTCTGAAAATTGAATATACAACCCGGTATTAGGCTCAGGTTCTCAACACAGATTAAAGCTTTTCTTGGACTCAATTAGTATGATAATGGAAATTCTCTGCACTGGACTGAGATTCATTTGCAGTCCAAAAACTGGTGTGAAATACTGCAATGGTGCTTAGACATCCATAGTCTGCTTTATTAGAAACTGGCCACTTTATTAGAAACACCTACCTTGTACTTCCACTCACTGGACACTTTATTAGAAGCACCTATCTTGTGCTTCCACTCATTGGCCACTTCATTACAAACAGCTACCTTGTATCTCCACTCACTGGCCTCTTCATTACAAACAGCTACCTTGTGCTTCCACTCACTGGCCTCTTCATTACAAACAGCTACCTTGTATCTCCAATCACTGGCCACTTTATTAGAAACACCCACCTTGTACCTCCACTCACTGGCCATATTATGAGAAACAGCTACCTTGTATCTCCACTTATTGGTCACTTTATTAGAAACAGCTACCTTGTACCTCCACTCACTGGCCACTTTATTAAAAACAGCCACCTTGTATCTCCACTCACTGGCCACTTTATGAGAAACAGCTACCTTGTACTTCCACACACTGGCCACTTTATTAGAAACATCTACCTTGTACTTCCACTCACAGACCACTTTATTAGAAGCACCTACCTTGTGCTTCCACTTACTGGCCTCTTCATTACAAACAGCTACCTTGTATCTCCACTCACTGGCCACTTTATTAGAAACAGCTACCTTGTATCTCCAATCACTGGCCACTTTATTAGAAACACCCACCTTGTACCTCCACTCACTGGCCATATTATGAAAAACAGCTACCTTGTATCTCCACTCATTGGTCACTTTATTAGAAACAGCTACCTTGTACCTCCACTCACTGGCCACTTTATTAAAAACAGCCACCTTGTATCTCCACTCACTGGCCACTTTATGAGAAACAGCTACCTTGTACTTCCACTCACTGGCCACTTTATTAGAAACATCTACCTTGTACTTCCACTCACAGACCACTTTTTTAGAAGCACCTACCTTGTGCTTCCACTCACTGGCCTCTTCATTACAAACAGCTACCTTGTATCTCCAATCACTGGCCACTTTATTAGAAACAGCTACCTTGTATCTCCAATCACTGGCCACTTTATTAGAAACACCCACCTTGTACCTCCACTCACTGGCCATATTATGAGAAACAGCTACCTTGTACCTCCACTCACTGGCCACTTTATTAGAAACAGCCACCTTGTATCTCCATTCATTGGCCACTTTATGAGAAACAGCTACCTTGTGCTTCCACTCACTGGCCACATTATTAGAAACAGCTACCTTGTATCTCCATTCATTGGCCACTTTATGAGAAACAGCTACCTTGTACTTCCACTCACTGGCCACATTATTAGAAACAGCTACCTTGTGCTTCCACTCACTGGCATCTTCATTACAAACAGCTACCTTGTATCTCCACTCATTGGCCACTTTATTAGAAATAGCTACCTTGTGCTTCCACTCACTGGCATCTTCATTACAAACAGCTACCTTGTATCTCCACTCATTGGCCACTTTATTAGAAACAGCTACCTTGTACCTCCACTCACTGGCCACATTATTGGAAACAGCTACCTTGTACTTCCACTCATTGGCCACTTTATTAGAAACAGTTACCTTGTATCTTCCACTCACTGGTGACTATTGGATACAATTATCTTGTAATAGCAAAATGCAGAAAATATCTGATTGGTCAAGACCAAAAAAGCAGATTTGAAAGTATTATTCATCCAAGAATAGTGAGCAGTGAGTGAAAGTACCAAGTGGGTGTTTCTTATAAAATGGTGTCCAGTCCTCGCTAGCAAAATGTAGGTGTTTCAAATGAAGTAGACTGTTGAAGTTTAAGTATCATTACAGTATTAATGGCACATTGACTAAGGGCTAGAGGATGGCCATCAAGAGATGTTGGCCTATACTGACTAACCAGCAAGGTGTGTTTCTAATAAAGTGGCCATTGATTGTGCAGCTGTGCGGAGGATAAGCCTATTACTTCCACTGTCTTTCCAGTGTCAGTGACCTCTCTCAGTCACCTCTCTCAGAGGAGATACTGCTGTTACAGAACTTCCTGTTCTAAGCTTTAACCCTGACTGCTACAAACACTCAAGCTCTACATGCTGCCATTTCCACAGGTGTGACCTTTGCCATTTGGAGAAAATGTGAGAGGGTTTTATCTACAAAAAAGGCTGAAATAGTTTGGGAGTGGTCTACTACCCCAAACATATCCCGCCAAGAGCAGCTCAGTGGTCAGAGAAGGGCTAGAGGATATATTACACTGACAAAAGTATTGGGACAACTGTACATTCGTTGTTTCTTCCAAATAATGTTTATTTTTATTAAAATGTCATTTAGTTTATTTTTACTGTCCAAATGCTTTCTACTACAATTTATGAGCATTACTGTGAGGATGTGATTGCATTTGTCTACAAGAGTGTTACGGAGGTCAGGATGTTGGATGATCACCACCCCACCTCATCCACCTCATACCCCTCTAGCCCACACCTGGCGTTAGGTATGATGCCAATAAGTTCATGTTTATCTGCTCCAAAGAGTCTTATTCTATTGGTAATACTGCTGTATGCACATCTGTGTCAGCAATGGGTGCAACATAAATTAGCTGAATGCACTCATTAGAAGGGGTGTCCACAGACATTTGGACATTCTATTCTGATTAAAATAAACAGGCAGCCTCACTCAAGATAACTTCAAACACAAGCAAATCAGAGTCTTATGAAATTAATGAGGCTGGATCTTGAGGGTAAGCTTCACACTGGAGTGCTGTTGTTTACTTATGTCCCCTTCAGTTTCATTTCTTAGCGCATTCATCCTTCTTTGCAAAATGAAAGTAGCACCAAGTATAGAAGCATGCCAGACTTGAACCTTGAGTTAACATGGACATGCAAAGGTTCATACACACAAGCTAACATGCACACACACACACACACACATACAGATTCTGTATTTCCTGTATTTTGTGAGGTTGACAGGCAATTTAGGATTAAAGATCCGTCTTATTACAGCATGCCATGAGGTTATCATTCAGCTGCTGCGCTTATGCTAGCAATACTGTTCGCATCCAGCTATCCTTAAATGTCTGATACCAGAAATGTCTATCTACCCTCTTAAAATGAAGGTGCTTCAAAGGGTGCTTCGAGCAGTGCCATTGAAGAACCACATTCGGTTCCATAAACAAAAACATATTGGGACACCTGTTCATTCATTGGTGGTGTTAAAAAAGAGGTTATCCTGCTTTTGCTGGAGTAACTGTCTCTACTGTCCAGGGAAGGCTTTCTACTGGATTTCGAAACATTGCTGTCAGGATTTGATTTGAAAACGTTAATGAGGTCAGAGTTTTGGACGATCACAGCTTTATACATGGTGTTAGCATGGTGCCAGCATAGGTTTGTGTTTATCTGCTCCATAGAGTCCTATTCTTTAGAAAAGTACTTATCTAAAGGGTCTAGACAAGCTGTGTCTGTGCATTTGCACATCTGTGTCAGCCATGAATGTGACTAGCTGAATGCATTCATTAGAAAGGGTCTCCACAATCATTTAGACTAATGATTATAGAAGCGCAAGTGTGGACAACCTTTAAATAATAGATATTAGATAATGAACATTTATTATTTACCTTTAATCTTGTAACCTTTAAATGGTTACCTGAAATTTCTAATTAGACTAAATGAATACAATGAATAATTTTTTTTACATAACGGCAACACTGGTGAGTGTACCCCTGGTAGCGTGTAAGTATGTAAGAACCACTGATTTAATAGATCAAAAACTCTAGATTTCACAACAGCTTTGCACTTTTCTTGAGCTAGAACTTTTAAAAGAACAGGGCATTCGTGTAGCTAATATTAAGTTAACAGACTAATAAACTCATCCTTTAGGTTTTACTGACACATTTGACATTAAAAATCACTCTGCCACAAAAGATAAAAAGAGAAAAACACAAAATTCACTGTCTGACTGTCCAGAAAAGCAGTTCAGATTTGAGTCAGATTTTCTGGATTGATTCAAGTTTAAAAAAAAAGTTTGTGCGAGTTTGGCGTTGCAGCCGCAAAAACTATCACTGCCTTTTTTCTTTATGTATTTCCAAACTATTTTTAGAACAATCATCTTAAAACATCTCATCCAAATAAATGCTGACAAAGGGTGACATATGTTTGTCTTCAAAAAAGAGAACACTGTGGAAACACAGGTATCCAATATAGTTAGAATGTGGTCCCTAGGGTTACAAGTATGTCTGAGTTGTACGTGAAACTGAAAGGTCTTGCTAAATGAGTGTGTTCATGCATCAATGTACATTAACATACGGCAGTTGCATGGTTGGAGAGGTATTTCCATCCTCACATACACACTGCGACTGTCCTACAATTTAGGCATTTTTTAGGTATTTTTGGAAATTTGGATCAAATGATTTTAAGATGATGCCAAACTTTTGACTGGTACTGTATGGTTATTATTGGTTTTCTTTTTCTAATTTCACAATCTGGTATCCAACCCACTGGCTAACTCCTGTGGCAGCAGCACCGGGCAGGTAAGACACATGAAGCCGGCCAATCGCATCTTTTCAAACCACTGTTAGTAAAATGGCTAACAGACACCTGCTTTGCTTAGCATCACACTTAATATTGTGGGGAGAAGGAGGGGCACAAGGGTCAGCTCCTTGGTTGGCCTTTTTCAAAAACTTTTTAAACTAATTGATCATAAAAAATTATCTGTAGATTACTTGATTACAAATCTAATCAACAGTGATGTCCCTAATCCTAAAAGGCCACATTTCCCCCCCCCAAATCACTTCCACTTTTTCTGAAAATGCGAATCCCTCAGCGTATAAATCTCCACACACACACACACACACACACACACATACACGCACACGCAAATCTGGGAGGCAGCAGCGTGTAATCTATGGTAATGACAGCCACCCACCATGCTAGATGGAGAAATCCCAGGCCTGACGAGTTGAGCTGCTCTGTGATTCATCAGGCCGCATGCTCAGGCATTGCTAATAGATGTGATAGGCAAGGAGACACCCCAGAATGATTAAAAGTGCAACGCTTAGGAGTGACATGAGCACACCAATCTTATTCAGCACTTTCCGTAACTCTGTAGGAGGAAAAGTATGGAAAAGCTATCATAAACCTGGCTGGGTACTTTTGTATTGTGTTCAAACAGAGCGAGTGCGGTTTCGATTATGTTCTGATGAGATTTGGAGTAAAACCCCATGGAAACCATGTCCGAGTGGGCACCCAAATCATCTTCAGGCTGGACCAATACAAATTCCAGCATGTAACATTCAGCACAAAAAATGTTAATGGTAAGCATGACTAGAACAATAAGTATTCTTAAAAAGGTAAAGGTGCATGTATTTGTCACTGTACACTGCACAGCAAAATGTGTAGTGAACACACACACACACTAGTGAACTAGGGGCAGTGAGCACACACACACCCAGAGCGGTGGGCAGCCAACTCCAGCGCCCGGGGAGCAGAGAGGGTAAAGGGCCTTGCTCAGGGGCCCAACAGTGGCAGCTTGCCAAGCCCGGGAATTGAACCCACAACCCTGTTATCAATATCCCGGCACTTCAGTCACATGACCTTTTTCTTGGTTTTTGACCATTACAAGATTTTACTCTAAGAGTTCCTCCACAGCTAACCCATCAAACCATGTTTTTCTGGAGCTTGATTTCTGCACAGGGCACAGTCATCCTGGAAAAGGCCTTCCCAAACTTCACAAAGTTGGAAGCATATAATTGTATCTTAAATGCACTATGCAGTCTAGTAGGTAGTGTTTTGCTGACATCCAGCAAACCCAGATTGGATGAATCCTATGCTGGTCAGATAATCAGGCATAATTCATCAAGGTGGTGCCATGGTTTATACCACTATATCCAACATGTGGCATGGCGCATAGTGATCCTAGGCTTGTGAGCCATGAAAAACCATGGATCTTCTGATTCCACCGTACTTGTACAAACAGAGTTTGAAATGGTAGGATAGGTGATTTTTTTACACACTACAGTTGGCTGTGGCAGATCTAGCAGAACAGAAATTCCACAAGCTGAATTATGTAAAAGGTAGCAGTGACACTAAATGTGTAAGTCAGCTCTACAGTAATCTTGCCTATGGAGGTTACCTGGCGAAGTATTTGATTGTACACACCTGTAAGCTATGAGTGCGGATGAAACATAAAACCTTTGCTCAACAAATAGAATGAGTGTCCACATACTTTTGGCTGTACAGTGAACATAAAGTTACATCATGCTTTTGTTATTGCTGGTGATTACTGAAACTTCTAATAATGTGCGCTAAAGAGCGTCAGCTAAATGCCATAAATGTAAATAAATGTAAATGGGCTGATCTTTTTTCCCCCCAGGGGCTGTGTAAAGCAGTGTGAAAGTTTTCCAACTATCTCCGATCAGCTCACCTCTGTCACACTCACACACATACACAAATGCACACACGCTGATTGCTTTGCTTGACTCTACGTGTAGGTCTAATGGCAGCATTGTTGGCGGAAGAATAGCTCATCTGAAAATAATGTGCTGTTTTCCTTTTTTTCCCACTTCAATCCTATCAGCATGAAGAGAGCCAATCAGCACACACACACACACACACACACACACACACACTCAAACCTATCCAAGCCAAGATACTCAAGCTTTACAGTAAATGCCTTTTAAAGCTAAGAGCCAGTAAAAGCATCAAAACACAGGACATTTATTCAAGTAGGCTAGCGCTCGACTTGCACTGACAAGGCTTTATAGTGCTTTATAACCCACACGGCTTTAATTCCCAGAAGTCTAGTCATGTTTATTTATTTCTCTTTATTCTCCTACTACTTAGCCTTGCCTCACCACTGGGTACGCTGCCGAGAACTGAAATGTGCTCTTAAGCAGCCCTGCAGTGACTCAGTGCACATTTCTTAGAGAAATTACGCTAGTGAATGCTCATTACTACAGGAAGTCTGCCACTGAGAAAAGATAGCCTTCTCTTTCTGTCTCATTAACCTTAAGTGGCCAGGTCCCTCTGACAGGTCCAAACTATTATTATGTACTTCTATAACCTAGTGGCGAGCTGTAACTTTCAGACCTAAGCCCACAAATGACAAAAAAACATCCTCATACAGAGCTCATTTCTGGTTCCTTTGATCTTCATTAGGTCTTCAGTTCTACCAGTGATGTCCTAACCAATGGGGGAGCTTATATAGCTGTTTCTACTTAGATACCACATAGAAAAAATCCTGATTGGACAATTTTACTTTTTGCACTTTAAGATTTTTTTAAGCAAAACTTCATAATTAAATAATAGTAATGAGTCTGTTTAGTTATAATGAACTACAATTACAGATTTAAAAAATATGTAAAATGACATATTTTTTAATTCCCAGAAACCATTAGGCCTACAAGGCCCTGGGGGTTCCCCACTGTTATAGCCTAATAACAACTTGCATAATTTGTGTGTTGTTTTCCATGTTGTTACTGAATGAAGAGCCTTTTGTGAGAATGGACCATGCCCATGGAGCTGGTACACAGAGGCAAACTCAGGAGACTTAGCTGGAGTTCTGGGAGGCTTGGTTGTCAATGTGAAAGAACTAGGCATGTGTGGCAAAGTAAATGCCCTCTAAAACATGTTTAATATAGGGGTTGGATTTGATAAAATACCTAAATATTTCAAAAGAATTTTAGCTATAAATGAGAAATAGGGAAAACATAGATGGAAACTCAATCTAGAAATTGTTTCTGAATAAGTGACATAGCATGACAAAAAAGGCACATGTGCCACTACGTCTTCACAAAACTCATTGATGTGATTCGTTTGGCAGGGGTTCGGTGGGCAATGGTGAAGAGAAACAGTGACTTCAGGCCCAATTAAATGGGCCACGGCCAGCTTCACCCATCATCTCTGAACTGTTGTCATATACAGCTGAACGAGGCCTGTCAGGACTGCTCTACTGAGAGCTAAAAGAGGTTGAAATTCCTCCATTGTTTACACCATGCATTGGTGAGTGAGATTTTAGGAATTTGCACATAACAGCAATGGATGTAAACCCTGGTTATTTTTACAATTTCTGTATTATTACTTAACCCTTTATGCAGTTTAATCTGTTTTTCTCTAGTAATAATGTGGTGTCTTACTGATGTTATTTCTAAATGTCAAAAAGGCAATTTATGTTTTTAGCTTAGTGTGAAAAATCCTAATTTTAAACAATGAATATGAATATGAATAGAAATATAAATGACATATCAGTCAGAGATAATCCTTTCTCTGATTGCAAAACATAATAATAGGGGTTTACAAATACAAACTGCACTCTGAATGAGCTCACACGCTTACTTAGGAAAAAACACAGCGCATCCAACAAGAACAAAGGCCTTGTAAACCTAAAACAGCAATAAAAACCTGGTAGCAATATAAACATTACTACCTCTAGTGGCAGATACAAAAACAGTAACCCACAAACCAGGCAGAATGGCCACTAGGGCCCTGCAGAAAGTTAATGTTAAAATTTAAGAATCATTTAAATGGAAAAAAATGAAAATGAATGCGTAAGGAAAAACCCAGTTTGGCTCTATTATCATTTGCTTGGTGTGGTTACCTGGTGTGGTTACTCTGAACACTTCGCTGACAAATCTTTATTCATTGTTTTACTGTAATAATTTGATTGTAATTCAGTAAGAAACAACTCATTTCATCAGTTTATTTATGATTATTGAAGAAACCAGAAAATCCACTTTCATTTAATTTGATGATTTATAGGTAGGGAGAGTTCTTTTTTTTTTGTTCTACATCCCTTCCATTCATCAGCTTTACATCCAATATTGCACTAAATTAAATGAAACATGCCAAATGCAGTCATTTGTGAAGCAGGGAAGACTAAACATACAAGATTTGTTTAGCAAATTCACAGTAAACTGCAGGATGCTGACGCCTCTCATCCAAACACACTAATGTAATACTGCTTATTTGCATATTGTAACCTATAAACATGCAAATGAGCTATATCTGTATTGCAGAGGCCAGTAATTTGGCAGGGATTAATAAATGGTATGTTGAGCAGGCCCATGAAGCGGTTAAGAAAGCAGACTGTCCAAATGCAAGACCTGGACATCTAATGAATCCTCAGCTGCAGAGCAGCACTGCTGCTGATGTGGAGGATTAACCTTGTCATCATTGTGCCCTCTTTCTGTTCCTGCGGAAGCTAAAGTTGACTAAAAAGCCTTCTTTTAGCCAATAAAGGCCTGCAGGCCAGCACGAGTCAGCACACCACTCAGATGCTTTTTTAAGTCACTGATCAGGGCTCTGGATGTCAGTTCTAGTTGTAGCCATGCCAATCAGAAAGTTTGCATGCGTTGGCGTCTTTAATAGCAGAATTGCTAGCAGGTCAGTGGTTTGAACTTGTCAGTGAATTGCTTTATCGGCATGTTTGACTGCTATTGCTATTGACTACTGACTAATGGCTCAGTCTCTAAATGTTAAAAGCCCATGAGCTGAGCTCAGCTGAGGAAATGATGCTGAAGGTGATTTTGTTTGCAATCTTTTCTCCCACATCGTCAAGCATAGCAGAAGACTCAGTGCTCAGTGCTTTGCTTTTGGCAAATGAAACTGTCAATGCAGTGGTGTGAATTACTTTGAAACAATATCTAATTAGGTAATTATATTATTGAAAATATTTCGTAACATGTTCTCAGATGAAAATTGTGTGAAACTGAGTTAAGCTAATAACTAATGACTACTACGAGATAATTATGACAGGCACTTTGGGCTTTGGGCTTTGGGCTGCACTCAAATTACATGTTGATTCATGACTCAACTTAAATATAATACTAATACTAATAAATTAAATAAAGACAGCAAACCAATAACAGTAAAAGAAAAAAGAGTTTGGGTGTGTTACTGAGCTCTACTAAAGCATGAGTAGACTGATAAATCACTGTACTGATCAGGTATTTATCTCAGTGTTACTGAGCTCTACTAAAGCATGAGTAGACTGATAAATCACTGTGCTGATCAGTTATTTATCTCAGTGTTACTGAGCTCTACTAAAGCATGAGTAGACTGATAAATCACTGTGCTGATCAGTTATTTATCTCAGTGTTACTGAGCTCTACTAAAGCCTGAGTAGACTGATAAATCACTGTGCTGATCAGTTATTTATCTCAGTGTTACTGAGC